>NW_009952707.1:2161761-2164586 GCF_000747805.2 Chaetura pelagica | reverse complement strand
GGCGCGGCTGCTGCTGGGCTGGGGAAGGGCCGGGCGCTGGCTCCTGAAGCAGCTCCCTTGCTGCATTTACTGCTTGTTCAACTCGCCGAAGTGCCGTACAAAATCACTTCTAAATGTTTTACAGCTTCGGCTTTTTTCCTAGAACATTTAATACAACAGGATCGTGGAAAGTACTTCCCTAGAAAAATTATTTGCAGTAACACAGTTTTATTTTTTTATGAAATTTTAACTTTCACTGCTCGCTTGTCAAGAAAAAGTGATGCAACTTCCATGCAAATTAAAATTTCTGTTAAGCCTACACTTGAGCAGTTCCAGTTCTGTATAACATCTCTTTAAGGGCTTGTGTTGGTTTTGGCTACCAAAGAATTACATTTGATATAATATGGAGAGTGACACTGGGTCCAGTGATACAAAAACTTCAGCCTTGAATTCTTTCAAAGAAAACATTTTTCTTGTCATACGCTCTTCTCAAGATTCTGCTTCAAGTGTTCTAAGTCTGTTATACCTTAGAGGACTGTATACCACATATTTTTGTAGTAACTTCAAGGTGATCATACCTGAAAAACTTAATTTGCCCTTGACTAGTAGCTTTGAGAGAAGTAGTATGTGTGTAGTAATTTTAGCTTCTTTGTGTAACTGTACTTGCCATACAGCTTTAGAATGGTAGAGTACAACATAACCATGTTTTCATGGCTTGTTTCTTTATATTTCATGCATTAAAGGCTTGAGCTTTCAAGCTGTATGTGTGTTAGAATCTATTTACTGTAATCAAAAATGAAACTTGGCGATATGATTGTTTTGGTAGTAGATTGCAGCTTACATTAGATGTAAAAATAAACATCTTAAACAGTTCTGAGAAATGTATCTCAAAGTGATTTACTAATTTACATTAACTGTTCTTATTGTAATTAAATGATGTATTATTTCAGGTATCCTATGTGAGGAAGAGTTGCCTTATATTAAAGGCTCAAATAAAGCAAATGTTTAAGCAGACGTTAAAGTTTCTTTAGCTCAAAAGTCACACAGGCTTCATTCCCTCTGTCTTAATGCCTGTGTAGCATTTGATGCTTAAACATCGATACTTGTCATGAGCTGGCAATCCCTTTTCTCAGAGCAGATGGGCAAAGCAATAATGAAGTGATGAATATTCCCTGGTAATGGTTGCCACAATTAGGCTGTACATTTGTTTTTCTTTCTAGACTATCTCAAATTATGCAGTGCTTCAGCTCAGTTGAATGCTGCTGACCCATGATTTGCTTTCCTGTACTGTGGAGGAGAAGGGGATGGGTAGGAGTGAGCAGGGCCTGAGCAGCAGGCTGCTTCGGCCAGGCCTGCTCACAGCTGTGCTCCCCTTGTGCGGCTGCCTGGGGGCTGCCTCCTCACCTGCAGCTGTTGGGTGTGCTAAGGGATTAGGCCGAGGGTTCCTCAGCTGAAGTTTGGTGATTTCCTGCTGGACACTTGTCTTTTCTGGGCATTCCTTAAAGCATTGTGTGGGTATTGTGTATTCTTGTGGACTTCTGTAGTGGCCTTAATAAAATGGATGGGTTTAGTTTTAAAATAAATCTAAAGAGATGACAGTTTTGAACTGGGTTGCTTCTCTTGCAGGGTAATTGATCCTCGTTTAGATGGCAGGATGTTGGTATTTCCTTGCTGTTGCATGTAAATCTTGGCCTTAAAGAGTTTTGGGTTAAAACATGCTCAGCATAGGTGGAGTCCTTGAGAAACACTGTTATTAAATTCTTAGGTGTCTTTAGTTGGCAAGTATAATACTATTTGTTGCCCAGAGTGTAGGACTCGGTTGTATTTGGATGAGTTTCCACACACGCAGTGAATAGCACATTTCCAATAATCAGGGCAATTCTTTCAGTTACAGGCATAATGCAGATACTCTCAAGGAAGATACAACTTGTCTCTGGTCAGATTCCTTTGTTACTCTTTGTTTCTGCATTTTTACTTCCACCCTCGGCCTTGATCATGCCTGTGATTTCTGCTTCCCACACTCTTTTCTAACTCCTGCTGTCTCTGATGTGTATGTACATACTATAGCATCCTAGAGCAACCTTTGTTTGCCTTTTGCCACTGGCTTTTTTCCTGCGTTGTCTCATCTCCTGCATGTTTTACAGCTCAGCATCATGCCTTCTGCCTGTCCTGCATTAATAGGTAGGCAGTTTGTTTTTTCATCTCTTCTGTGCTGCAAGGGAACTGGTGCACCTTGTAAAGAGAGCATGAATTGGATAGCTGATTCCTGTGCCTTGTGCCACAAAAGATCCCAAAAGATTGAAGGAAGGTTTCTGTGTACTTCCTGGATCCCTAGGATGGATTGTGATTGTAACAGATGGATTCTCTTCTGGAATCTGAGAATTCAGCTCTGAAATGCAAGTTCCTGTAAATAGAGGTGTTCGTAGATACTGTTCTGAGGTTGGAGTGAGGAATCTGAGGGAGATGCTTGTCCATGGACACCACATTTCAGGGGGAGAAGGGAAAGGAAGTGTTGCAACCCATCTTGGCACAATGGAGATTATGGAGTTCTGCCTGCACTTGTTCTGCTCTTAGTTGTATTTACTTAAGGTACTATGATTTTGGTCCTCTCTGTGCACCAGGAATGGTTGATCAGTTACTCAGAATTGGACTAAATCAGTCTATGCTTCCACTAATTTACTATGTTGAAATTTCCTGAGTTACACTGCTTTGTAAGTTGTATAGTGGGATTGTACTTTGCTCCACCAAGATAACACTTGCTAAATAAATTAAGTTCTCAGATTTGAAGGGAATTTACATTTCTGTCAAGTTCCATGATATTCAAAGTTGACATCAAAGTTATACTT
>NW_009952707.1:2120399-2161707 GCF_000747805.2 Chaetura pelagica | reverse complement strand
TTTATGGAGAGGAAAATTGTGTTACCTGTTTAATGCTCTTTGACTTAGATTCTGATGACAGGCTTCTCTAGAATTGGCAGATAAGTCTGTATTTGCAGGTTCGTTGGTGTTGTCCATATCTTACATATAGTCATACTCAATTAATATGGTATTGCACACAGTTTCTTAGAATATATTTAGATGTACTCTTTTTCAGTTTATATTTGTAATTGTTTTTTTAGCAATTCAGGGTAAAGGTTGGTAATTCAGTAGGCTGTCTAGTTGCTGAAATACAAGCATAGACTAAAACACCATTGTTAACTTTCATGGCTAATACTGATACATCTGTAATGTAGTTATCAGATTACTAATTAACTCATAACCACACAAAACAACCCACTCAAAATTCTGTTTTGTTGGCAGTCTCAGCAGATATGCAAGATTTGAAGAGGCACAGCCAGGATTGTTTTGGTGATGTAAATTACACACACTTGTGATTTCCTGACAGTTAAATTAGAAATCCGTTTGACACAAACTAAAACATTGATAGAAAGAGTTTATCTCCATTTCTTTAAGATTTTTTGCCCTCAGGTATTTACCTATTCCCCAGTTATTTGTTGTTTTGTTTAAAACACTCACAGAAAGAACCAGAAGTTTTATGATTAAAGGATTAAGTAGCCTCCTGAAATGCTCCAGAATCTAACTGTATCCTTTATTTTTTTTTTCTTTTTTTCCCTGCAGAGGCATTGCTAGGAGTAATTTGTACACAAATCTGACATGCATCATCTGGATGCCTGCTTTATGTAGCCTGTAGTTTGTGTATATGTAGTTAATGGTAAAAAACAAACCTCAAAAGCCAGTAATTTAAAAACATAGGTCCATAGGTTAAGTGCTTTAAGTCTCTTTCTCCCTCTATGACTTTCAGGGCTAAAATCCACTTGGAATGAAATCTAGTGTTTTATCTCACAAATGTGTGCTGAAAAGTTATGTAAAGTTTTTAGGGTTTTTTTCGGCTTTGTTTATAAATTTTCCAAGTATAAACAAAAAAAATCAGATGATCTGCCATACATTCAGCTTTTTTCTGCTCTCAGGCATAGCATTCTATTTCTGAGTGGATACATTATACTTATTTATCCTTTTTTTTAATTATTAAAAATAATTACCAGTCAGCCTATGATAGGGAAATGTTTTGTATTTTGGTTTTTGTGTGGGTTTTTTTTTTTTTAAAGAAAGTATACATGAGTGTTGACAGTACAAGTTTGTCCAGGGGAAGAAAAGAAACAAGCATTAACTTTGGGCAACAAAGACCATCTGAGTTTAGAGAAACTTGCTGGCTTGTTTTGGTGGTAGGTGAGTTTACATTTTTCCTGTGAGGAGTAAGCCATTCCATGCACACACACAAGTATTCCAAATTATGTGTAGGTGTTTTCAGTCATATTTTCATTTGATATATTGGTACAGATTATATGAGCCTTTCTCAGGCTAATTCTAGGTGACACTGTACCAAGAACAACTGTTTCATTAGTGCATTGATCATTGACCAGGTACATTAATATACTTTTTTTGTACTTTAATAAAGGTTTCAGAATCTTGGTGTCCGTGCCTCTGCAAATGGTGCTGCATGGATCTCAGTTGGGTGCTACCTTTCATGCAGGGTTTTTGGAATCAGATCTTTCTGAAGACTCCCAGATCAGTTTCACACTTCTAGCTCAAGAAGCTGTGCTAGTCATTGGGGTAGCTACTTGGAAGCAGTGCTGTTGCAGTCGTGCTGTGCAAGGCCAATGTGATCATTGAACTAAGCATTTGGTATCCCAGAGCTGCAGCGTGGGACACCAAATTAATTAGCTTTCTGTCAGCACTGTTGACAGTTAATATATACTAATGGAACTACCCTGACCTCCACTTATTAACCAGTAATTTCTTCTCTAATATGTTAAAGAAATGTGAAGTTAGTAGTCATATTTGGGATTAACCTGACTCTTCTTCACATACGTAGGACTTCTTGGTGGGTGTCTTTCTGATATGCCTGCATTTTTTTAAACTGGCATACATTTGAAAATCATAGCATCCTTAGCACACTCTCATAGTGTGAAATTACACACAAATGCATAATCTGGTAATATTAGTTCGAGTAAGGATTTATAAACATTCTTTATCTGCACTGGTGAATCCTATTGTTTGGTTTTTTTTAAATAAAATGGAAACGTTGACCTCTGACAATACCTTTAACATTCTGTAGAGAGGATTTACAATGTAAACTGAATGTATGGTGATGACTTTGTGGAGAGAAAAGACTGCTGGAACATAAAGTAATTACATGAGGCTAAATGTGGCTCTCAGTGCTCACACTTCAGTCAAAAGAATTCTGCTTGGTTATGGCAGTGCTAAATTTGGTCTTGCATTTATCTGTTTTTTTGTGAAGAAATACCTAAGTCTGGCAGTGAAATAGTCTTGAACTGTGTTATAATCAAGATGTATTGCTGGTGGAACAGAATGGTTGGAATACTGCAAAAAGAGTAACAAGGATCCTTGAGTTTGACTGCAAACCTCTGCTTCAGGCAACATGAGTCTCTGCAAGTTAGCTATGCTGCCACTTGGAGTGTATACATCATGCTTATGCAGTTGACAGTGCTGTCAGACTTCATTAGGTTCTCCAGTGGCCTGTGGTTCATAATTCACAACACTTTGCTTTCTAGAAAATAGTTCTGTAAGATACTTGTGTATCTTACACCTCTGTCTGAATCTGAATTTTTTTACCAGGTTCTGTAATAGAGATTCCGTGTTTCAGCCCTGTTTCCATTTTATATAGTAGATTATTAATGTGTAAATTGCAGTTTAATTATATGTTGCTTGCCTTTACAAGAGACTGAAAAAAAATACTGTAAAAGTAGTAAAGATTGTATTGAGAAAGCATGTAAAAACTTAGAAGTGTCTAGCATTAAGTCGTTTATTGTTCATTCACTAAAAGTCAATCTGACTATAGCATGAAATCAATGCTTCAGTATAGTGGTAAAATACTGAAAAAGGTAAGGGCTGTTGATGAAAGAAATCCATGTTTCATCTATTGAAACATTTGATCAACACATTTCACAGCTTCTGGTTTTCATTTCTGACCCTGCTACAGAATTCCAGGGTAATACTGAAAAAGATGATCATACAGATACATATGGAAACAGACTTCAGAGAGTCTCTGTGCTGCTGTATTGTTGGGTTTGAGTTTACAGGTGTCAAATTACTTTATGTAACTAGTAAACTATATACTTGGGTCTTCTAGAAAGAGCTTTGAACTAGTCAGTTTTTGTCTCTGTCATTATTTGCACTGAAACTCAGAAGGCTGTAATAATGTATGTTACCAGTAGAAGTACATGTAACCAGAATGTTAGATGTAGGTGCTAATTTTGTTTTTTTCGCAAATGTTTGTTAATCAGGCAAGTTTTGGGAAATTACTGATACTTGCAATCTTACTGGTTGGTTTAAGGACCCTTAAAGCAGCCAGTATTTAATTCAGAAAAACCTTAATTATGTTACTGTGCTGACATACTTGAACTGATTCTGGGATCCCACCTTTATCAAACTTAGGAATTCAGTTTCCTAAAATTCCTTAATGAGTGTTTCAGCATTGGAGTGATGTGTCACTTGCCATTTTACTTTCTGGATTGGTTTTCAGTTGTTTTTTTTATAAGCTGTATAAAATTACAATGTTTTTGTACATTATTTAGAAGTGTATTAAAAATAAAAGTTATGTTTATTTTTAAAGCAAATAAATGGTTATTATTTCAAGCTTCTCAGTGCTGTCTGTGCGAGGAGGGTGAAGAATCACAAGGCTGCTGAATGTCTGAAGTAGCTGTTTCCCTGTCTTTCTTTTCCAGTTTTCTTCCTGCACATTCTAGATTTCATTTTATAAGTTTTCTTCCATTATTGCTATTACAAAGTGTATTCCATTTCCTGTTAATCATCCTCTAAGTATATTTTTTTCTCTCTCTCTAAGGAGTTTCTGCATATTTTTTTCCTTTGTCTAGCAGTGCAGTGATGTAGTCATTTTTTAGTAGTAAATTCCTGCAATTTTTGAGAATTTTTTTTCCCACACTCTCTACTATATGGGATCTCATCTTGCTGTCCTCTCAGCTGCCACAGCTTCCAAGTGCCCCAAACATGTAGCATGCCCTCTCCCAGCTCTTGCTTTGATTTCCAGCTCCCTAAATCCCATCTGCTGTTTCTTCGTTGTTCAATTTCTAGTTTTCTGCAGAGACTTCTGTTTCCAGCTGCTAGATTGAGTTTACATAAAAACTTCTCTTACAACATGACATTTTTTCTCCAAACAGTGACAGCACCCAGCAGATTCTGTTTGTTTATTATTGGAGGGAAAAGTGCAAGAAGCACTCTCTAGATAAGCAACTTAATTAAGTCTTGATGAAAAATTATTTCTTTTTAACCAACCTCTCCCCTGCATCCCTCTGATTTTTGACTGTTGAGTATTTAAGCATAATGGAACTCACGATTTTTTTCTATTCAGGGAATTTGAAGGGGGTAGTTAGGTGGTAGTGTTGTGTTTTGGTTTTTGTAGGGATTTTTTGTCTTTTTTTTTTTAATTAAGAAATGCACCAGTGTACCCTGCTGGATGGCAGATTTCATCTGTTAGTGTTACAGAGGGTTTCCACTGCTGGTGCAGCTTTTGTCAGAAAGCAAAGCATGAAGTCAGCAAAGGACATCACTAACTCACTGCTTTTGCTTTATGAGTAATGGTGCAAGACTTGTTTCAGCATCACTTTTTGCAGCTGGCTGTTGCTTCCATCTATCAGATGCTGTTTTCAGTCACAGATCTTTCAGTCTAATCCTTTCTGTTTCAGGCTGATTTTTATTTTTTTTTTTATTTTATTTTTTTTTGTGGGAAATATTTTAGCCATCTTAAGGAATGGCAAGATTGTATTTGCTTGAATACCATAGGAGTATTTTGGTGACTACGCATTTCAGTAACGCAATATGCATTACTGTCATTGTGAAAGTCTTCCCAAATATCATAATTAATGCACCTATGAAAATTGCAGCTTATGTGTGATCCATGAAGATCTTCAAGAGTTCATTAAGTCAAGTCTCAAGTTTTCACTTCAGTGAGTACCTCATGACTAAGCCTGTACTTGTGTCTTTTTTGCAGGACAGCTCTTGAGATTAAGGAGAATACTCATGCATTAATTTTGTTCAGCAACCATGAAGGCACTACTCTGGGTTTCATGTATTTTCCTAAAAATTGCTGCTTTCAGCTGCTTTTTAACTAGTGAGATGCTATATTTGAAGTGGGTAAAAGAAATCTTTCTCTCTCAGGTTCTTGCTGACAAAATTGCTGGCAGGAGGTTTAAAGAAAAAGCTTAATGATACAGACACGCAGAAATAAAAGCAATGAGGTGGATTAAGGAAAGACGTTGGTGAGACTAGAAGAAGGATGAAGACAAACTTGCTGGAAGCTGAGGACAAAGCAGCATATAAGCCAGTTAGCAGAAAAGGTGGGGAGGAGGGTGACTAAAGCTGAGTGAGGTAAGGAGAGACTTGAGTTTGGAAACAGACTGATCTCAAAAAACACAAGGCAAATGAATGAAGATACAATAGGAGATGATTTGCAGGATGGGTTATGTACCAACAGCATGGTGACACTGTTTTAAATGTATGCAGTATCAAAATTACTAGATATTAGAATAGTTTAAGTTGGAAGGGGTCTGCAGAGGTTATCTAGTCCAGCCCTGAACAAGGCAGGTCCAATTAGACCAGGTTGCCCAAGGCTGTGTTGACAAACTTTGTATTCTTTAGTTCTTTCCCCATCCTCTTTGTCAGAGCACATAGTCCTGCCTGATTACCCCATCTTCTCCATTGAGGAGGAAGAAGAGAGGCTGAAAGTGAGCAGCACATCCACTTTTGGCTGAGGGTACTGCTCCCTGCACAGCAGAGTGACAGAGCATAACTGTGTCATCACCAAAGAGAGTGGAAGCTGGGGTTTTGCTGTTTGGGAGGGTGCCAGTACTACAGCCTCCATTAGAGGGGGTATGCTTCAAGGATGGGTCCAAACATGAACCACTGTGAGACAAAGAGGCAGGATGGTCATAGACAATTGTGTGATGGATGTTTAGAGCAGGCCAGAAGTAAGAGAAGACTCAGGGACTAGTTGCAGAAGGAGTTGGGGTGGGCATGGGAGTCTTTTAGATTATTAGGCAAGAAGGATGGCATTATATTTGGGATGTGCTAGAAATTTGCTACCATGTTAGGACTGGCTGAAGAAGGTTACTGGTACTTCAAGCAGAAGGGATGGAGCTGGGGATAAGGAGCTAGTGGAAGGACAGAGGATTGAGAAGATGATGTATTGGAAGGAATAATTTTAAAGAAGTTGGAGCTGGGAGGAAACAGCAGCAAAGTCTATGTAAGTTACAACACATGGTTGTCTAGATCATCTGGAATAGAATAAAGTGAACATGGTTCTGTGTGTAACAGTACCTTCTGATTTTTTTAGTGTGTGGTAATTGTTAATAGGTCACACTATAATAACAAACACTGTAAAATAATTTAAACAAATACTTTTGCTCATTTAGCCCTAAAATTTATCTTGTATCAGGTTTCCTTTTCTTCCAAAACAGCTATTGAGCCTTTAAGCAATTGGTTCTGCTCTGACTCTTTTAGAACTTGGCAGTTGTCTACAGTGACTAGCTTCCTCTCTGCTTCCCCAAAATTGAGAGAAGAGACAGAAAAAAGATCTGGAGGAAGTATTCTATTTCAAGGCAGTATATCAAAGATGCTAAGAGTTTCTTAAAAGGTACTTTGTGTACGAGAGGGGATATTCCAAAGTACATCTGAGCTAAAAAGCCTTTTGAGATTGCAGTCCCTGCTGCAGTTATTTCAGAATGTAGTTCTAACCAAAACCAGTGATTGTGAAGCCTTCCCTTTTGTGTGTGAAATGGTCTAGCTGCTCTGCAACCTACTTTCATGAGGTGTCCTGAGAATTAAGTGAATGGAAAACACTGACGGTACAGAACACTGTTAACAGTTAAGACGAACAACCTCTGTGCACCACCAGCATCTCATACCATAATTACTTAATTTAACCTGCTACAAGCTGGCAGTACTTCCAGAGGTGTGATCCTTGCAGACTGGTCTGGAAAAAAACTTTTTTTAGTGCTAGTTTATTTTTTTAACTGCATCAGTTTTCTGATCTTACTTGCTGCAGAGTACAGAGGGTAGTTATTTTTGTAAGATTATCTAGCTGCTGCTTATTGTTCAAAAAACTCTCAGCTATCAAGAGACTGGGGTGGGGGAAAAGTTACTTTAATGGTGTGTAGCCTAGATTGCAATACCATGTGATTTATTCCTCTCCCTGCCCCTTCCCCATCTTCCGTATGTAAATGTATGTTACATTAGCTGAAGGGCTTGCAAAGCTCACTGACTTTTTTTGGTTGGTTGTTTTTGGTTTGGTTTGGTTTTGCATTTATTTTTTTTTCCACAGTGGTGAAAGTAAACATCTAAGTTAGTAAAATACAATATTATGTATTTCCATTTTAGCTTCTTATTCTGGTGATACTGATAATTAGTAATGGCCTTTTGGATTCGGTAGACTTCCTAATCTCTCATATTGAAACATGCCTGGGTAAAAAAAATCAGTATCCAAAGGGATGGCTATATCTGGTTTTATGAGATACATGCTGAGTTGTGACTGTCACTCACCAAACACTATCCTGTTGTCTCATTAATACCTTTTATCATGAGATACTTTTAATAATTTTCAAGGAGGTATTTACTTTTTTTTTTTTTTTTTCCAAATAGACACCTTTCTGAAAGGTTTAGGGAAGGAGTTGGATCATTCAACCAGATGTACTAATGAAGCACGTATTTCCCAGTGTGTCTGGAGAGATGCTTAATTTATAAACTTAAAGCCTTGCTGTTGTCCCGGATGGCGTGGATGAATTGTCTTCTGTATTTTAATTTTGGGGACAAAAAGATATCAGTATTTACACCAGTCATTTCCACCATTATTCTTTATACATGTGTTGAATAATTCATGTTCAAAAGAAATCTAAATGTGATTGATGTTGCCTGAAGTTCTTAGTAGCTTAGTTAATTGAGGTAATAAATGTACCTATTTCAAATAACTTAATTTCTTCTGAAGTGTTTTCCAGGTAAGTCAGTCACTCATTGCATCTTCTTTATTCAAAAAGTAACATAAAGTATTTGTAGCAGCTGTATAAAAATCTAATAAACTTGGATTGTCTTTAACTAGTTCTGGTTCTGTATTTGAACTTTCTATTTATGTTTTGTTAATACTTTCTTTCTAGGTAGACAATGTTATTAGCTCAGATAAATCGAGACTCTCAGGGAATGACTGAATTTTCTGGAGGAGGAATGGAGGCCCAGCATGTGACTCTCTGTCTCACAGAAGCTGTAGCTGTGCAAGGTGAACCTTCAGGTTAAAATACCTCTTCATTACTGTGTCTTTTCTGTTTGAAATTGAGATAAAAGTCTAAAACTTGCATAGTATATTCTAAATGAAAAATCTAAAATTACTCTTAGTTAACTGAGATTAAGTTTGCTAATTTAATTTGGAAATGAAATGATGTCTTCATTGAGGTAATAGGAGTGTAAATATGCCAAAATAGAAAATAAAAAATCTTACTTTATTCTCATTATAGTTTTACTGGTTTATACTTCATAACTTCAGCTTATATCTAAGTATGTATTAAAGCAGTTGGGTTCTAAAATAGACTGGTGATTTAGGATTGGTTTAAATTTGTTTTCTGACAGCTTTGTTGTGATACTACATGATTAAAAACTTTTTCTTAAACATGTTCTGCTCTAAATAGATTGGTATATATTGATGACAGGTAGTAGTGTACAAAACAAAATCATCAATACAAGTATATATATCATTATTTCATTGTTGATGCTTATGACCTAATTAAAGCTTCTCCTAAAACATCATCTTTGTAGTTATTTATTCAGTGACACTGTAACTTCTTTAGTTAAGGAAAATAATATCCCAGCTGTCATGTTTATGGAGCAAAATCTTGAACATATGATCTTACTATATGTTCAAGGTTCAAAAACCAGAAAGCAAGTAAGAACTGTTTCCTGTTGTTATTTCTGAAATTATAATGCTTTAAGGGGGTGTAATGATTTATAGAGGTGGTTAAGTTGTGATTTTTAGGGTTCGATGCTGGTAATAGTGAATTTGAACTTTTTTCATTGCTAGATGGTGACAACTTAGAAAACATGGAAGGTGTAAGTTTGCAAGCAGTTACACTTGCTGATGGCTCCACTGCTTACATACAGCACAACTCTAAAGGTAGGTAAATTACTAGAATTTGATTGGTGTTGAAACCGTATTCTCTTTTTTAACCCTGTCTTTGAATTGTAAACCGTTTTGGGTTGTGAAGTCAGGCAAAATCTGTACAATTTTTATGAAGTTCCAATTCCAGCTGGGTATTGCAGGTATTACAGTAATGCTATAAAATAAGTATTTCTGCTACTAATAAGATGCAGGTTAAGTCAAAAGTGTACACTGTACAATTCAAGCCCCAAATATCAACATTCTGGGTAGAATATCAGACCTTTTCCATTTTTTTAATCCCAAAATTTTAACAACTCTCTATAGTCATACTGTGCTTGCTCTTTGCCAGGCATTATTTCTTTGTCATAATTATTGATATTTTTATCCCGAAAGTATAAGCTATGTGTTTAAACTGTGATGTCTCAAACAGAGCATTTTTAAAGAATTCTAATTGTGTATTTCAGATGGTAAATTAATGGATGGCCAAGTGATTCAATTAGAAGATGGTTCTGCTGCTTATGTTCAACATGTATCCATGCCTAAAAGCAGTGAGTGTAATAATACAATAAATTCATTACAAAATAATGTATTACTCATGTTTATATTAAGTAATTAACAGTCATTATAATAGCTTGATTTCTTATTTTAATGGAAAACAGTCATTATGAGCTCCTAGGTACTTTCTAATCCTAGTGTTAGTACTTGTTTTTAATCTTTCCAACTAAGGGATTTTTCAAGCTATTGTTGAAGCTCTGAAGCTCTCTTCTTTCTTTCAAACAGGGGACAGCTTGCGTCTGGAAGATGGACAAGCAGTTCAGCTGGAAGATGGAACTACAGCATTTATCCATCATACCTCAAAAGGTAGGTGTTTTTTTCAAGTGTGATATATTGTATTAAAGTTCAGCAAAACTTCAGCAGTATAAAATACGATACACTTTTTAGGCTGTGATGTCATTTAGTGTGATTACTTTTAGAGTAGATTACTTGTTGCTTTTACTTTCTGACATCTGGGAATTGTTGAAATTACACTATTTCAGTTCTTATTTGGGCCCCTATAAACAGAATCAAACCCAGCCTATTTCGCTTTGTCTTAGCCCAGTGCCACATTAAAGTAAGTATATGTGATGTTAGTAGAGAATGTAAGCCCTTACACAGATTTCAGCAGTAATAGCATGTGAAAATGAAAAGAGAAGCTAAAAATCAGTCAGTCCCTTTTGAACTAAAGTATGTAGATATTGACTTGATTTTTAAAGATCATGCTATTGGTGATTATTCCGCTAGGTAGTAGGGCAGAAGATGTGAGAGTTAACAGTCAAGGATGTAAATGTATTATTTTGCATGCTAACTTATGTGATGCATGCAGAAGATGATTGCACTAATCCTGGAAATAGTGCTACTTTTCCACAAAAAGTAAACAAGTGGATATTTTAAGCATGTTTAAAGCAGTGTGCCAACCAGTGATACTAAGAGGAGAGAATGCAATAGAGAGTTTCTTCCTTAAAAGTCATCCCATATTTTATGTTTCTTTGGCATATTTGCATGATTCTGTTCTTAAAATTAGGAGACTTATACTTTCCAAAATCTAAAATATTGACATCAGTACTTGTGTTACATTAGTTTCACTTTATTATGAGCAGATACAAAATATTAAAAAAGCATATTTGTGTCCCTGGTTTCCTTGGGAAATAAAGCTAGACCATTATGAAACTGGGTTTACACTTTTATAAGTGTGCAGAAATAAAGCTATAGGAGGTGTTGTCTTGAAAAAAAATTAATCTTAATCTTAATTTTAAAATTAAAATTAATAGTAATATTTTAAGAGTTTATATTTCTCATATACTCGTGGTCTTACTTCTCAAACATTTCATACATATATGTGTCTTTAGGAGACAATTCTTAAATAGCAGTGGTTTCACATGTAACATGCAAACATTGTTATTCCTTTTCTTACACAACACTTTGTAATATTATTTTTTAGACAGTTATGACCAGAGTGCATTACAAGCAGTCCAGCTGGAGGATGGAACTACTGCCTACATCCACCACACAGTGCAGATGCCACAGTCAGACACCATCTTAGCTATTCAAGCTGATGGCACAGTGGCAGGTCTTCATACAGGAGATGCTGCAATTGACCCAGATACCATCAGTGCTTTGGAACAATATGCAGCCAAGGTATACTGAAAGATATTTCCTTTATCCATAACATCCTAATGTAGCATCGCAAGGTATTTGGTAGCAAAACCCAATTGTGGTCTTAAGAATTAAAATTATAACTAAGGGAGTCTTCAGGTGCTTGGAAGAGAGAACACGAATTTGTATTGAGAGTGCTTCACTGTCAAGAACAGCTCTGCTCTGTAGTGTTGCATAAAAATAGCAAAAGATTGAATGAACACTGAAATAAGGTGGAGTCAGACTGATTTGGAAAGTTATTTAGACAACTAAATATTTTTCTCTTAAATATGGGAAGGAGCCTCTAGAGAGGAGGCTGTTTAGAAAAAAGGACAAAGTTAAATTATTCTTCTTCAGAGACTATTCCTGGATATTCTTATTTTTTTTAGCTTGCATTGTAAAAAGTAGGGCCTGGTGTACTGGGCAAAGGACAACCCATGGTATGAAGTGTAAACTAGACAATTTCACAGTTACTGAGTTTGGAGAAAAACTTTACTTTCAATATTACATTGTAGCAGGATGCTCAAAATTATTCTTGTCTGCTTTAGGGGACTTGTGTAAAGCATGGTGGAAGTATAATAATGGGCAGTGCAACTTCCATAACTTTATAGTTCAGCAGTGTCCCAGTTGCTGCATGATTATAATCAGTGCTTGTATTGCTCTGGAAAAAAGAAGTAGAATAAATTTAAAAATATTTCTTCCAGTGTTACTGGGAGTTGTCATATTTTGGGAGAAGGCCAGTTAAGATAATTAAATGGCTTATACACTCTTCTTTCCATTATACTTCTGTTTGTTACAATTGAAGAGATCCTAAAAGAGCCAGTCAGATTGTATTGTATTTGGCTATGCCTTAATGCTTCATAAAATAAAAGGTAATTCAAGGTTCTTTGAGCTTGAATAACAAGCTTTTCCCTAGCTACTATTTAGTTCAGGTTTAAATCAATCATAATTTTGTCCTTCTTAACAAGCGTCTATTTTAATCATAATTTGTTGTAAGTTTGTTGTGAAGAAGAAACAGAAGAAAAGTAAATATATTTTAATTTTTGTGCTACTTAACATGGGGCTTTTGAGTCTGTAATATGAATTTGTTTTCTGTAGTGTACTTGGTGTGTCTAGGAAAAATTATATTTCTTTTCTCTAAGTTATCCTGTCAGAACCTTATTCTGAAAGGTCCTGTTAGAACTTCTCATGGGAAGTGAGTAGGAGTTTGCAAGTATTGCATCTGTTTTAAGTACAAAAGCAAATACTAGCTCAATCGTCACAACCCTGCCTTTCTCTTAAAAGGAGAAATGTGGGTTTGTTATTTTACTCCATGTCTGTGTATGCTTCTTAGTGAGCCAATGTATATTTTTTCATAGCAGCTGGTATAGGTACTGGAAAAAGGTACAGAAAGGGGCAACAATTATGACCAAATGTAAGAAATTATAGAATTTTATAAAATTTTAAGTGGCACAGAGAAAAGCGGTGACTTGTCATTGTCTTCATCAATGTAAGAACTGGGAACATCAGATGAAACTCTCAGGTGACAGGTTCAAGAAAAACAAAGGAAGAATACTTTTTCAAATAGCACAAAGTTAAGCCATGGCACTGTTGGTAGAATATTGTGGATGCTAATATGTACATGGATTCACAGAGTAATTAGATAAATTCATTGAAGAAAAATGTATCCATAGCTATTAGGTAGAAACATGATTTCTAGTTCAGGAAGTTCCTAAAGCCACAAATTGCTTGGAGGTTGGGACACTTTTTGGGAATGTGTCACTACATGCTTGTCCTGTTTCTTAAGTCTTCTCTAGCATCTACTACTGGCTGCTGTTGGAAGTAAAAAAGGCATAAGCATAACAGCTGAGGTAGGGCTCCTGCCAAACTGTTTTAGAAAAGAATAAAATTACTTAGGCTAGATTCAGGTGCATTGATCTCAGCCTTGAATGGATACAGACAGTATTGTGAATGCCTGTGCTCAGTACAGAGGCAATTAAAGAATGGGAAACTATGCAAAGTATACCTTAAATTAGTTTATCTACAGTGACTAATAAGATACTGCTTATTGAGTTGATGTATGTGTGAAAGTCTCTGGGTTTTTTAAACTGTGAAATTTATATTTTTATTTAAATAAAAATTTCAAATTAACATCTAATGCTCTTTCAAATATTTGCATAAGCTTCTTCAAAGCCAGCAATACCTTTCTCATCCTGTAGACTGTTTTTAAAAATAAACTTATGAAGCAATACACCAGTCTTTGTTTAGTTGTTGTAATTATACTATTTCAAACTGAGATGTAACACACTGTCTTAGGTTTTGAATCCAAAGGAGTTGTGCTGTTCAAAACAAGTAAATTTTGCTTAACAGGGAGTGAGACATATATCCCTATTTTAAGAGAAGTAAACACATTGTTTTTTTCTGTCAGAACTCAGCATTATTAAATTTATTAATGTAATACTTTTGTCAGTCAATTTAACATATGTGATTCTTGTAGTCTTTCCTACCTTGTTTTAAGACACCTTTGAGATGCTCACTTTACCTATTCTGTAACACAGGTGCTACAAGTGGTGATTTTCATGTAAGCTAATGCAATATAAGACAACCATGTTTCAAGAGGGAGCTAGAGAGCTATGAAATAATCAGACCTCAGGAACTGTCTGTAACCCTCTGTTTTTCAGATTAATAAAAATAACCTGTAAATGTTTTTCCCATTTCAACTTTGTTTTTCAGGTGTCTATTGATGGAAATGATAGTGTTAGTGGTACAGGAATGATAGGTGAAAATGAACAAGAGAAAAAAATGCAGGTATGTAGCCCAATAAAAAATAATGAAATGTATCTATTTTTTCTGTCTTCTCAGCAACAGACCTGTGTAGCCATGAACTAGGCTGCTGCTACCCTTCAGAAATTTTAGATCTCAAACCTATACAGATAGGTCATATTTCTCACTTTATACAAGGTCCTTTCACGGGATTTTAAGAAGATATTCTAATACTTACAGATTTCTGTGTTTTTTTCTGTTAAAAGGTAATTTAAAATTATGTTGGATTTCTAAGATTTTTTTTCAGGCTGAACCAAGAATTTAATCAGTAGTGTGTAAGTATTTCAGAAGTTCTTTTCTAGAGAATGAACCAAAATTTATAGTCCTTAAAGCAGAAAGAATGCCCACTCAGTTAATGAATTCCAGACATATGTTTGGAAGCATTGGTGACTTATTTTGATTCCAGTTGCTCTGTTAGAGTCCCTGACTTTCACTGCAGGTTTTGTAAGTAAGCAATAGATAAGAGCATTTCTCATTGTGAATATTTAAAGAGGCAGAAAAATATTTTCATTTCTTTTTCTGTATTTATGTTGTTAGTGTCTAGAATTACAGAAACCTTTTCTGTATAAAAACAGTAGCTTAAAAATTCAAAGGGCAATGGAAAATACAGGTGCAGCTTATAAAATCTCAAGCGTTTTTGCCTGGGATTCATAAAATTATGTAAGGAGAGTGGCATTTGTCATTGTAACATAATTTATTAAAGGAAAACACAAAGCAAAACACATTCTGGGCTTCAAAGAATTACGGCCAATGACAAAATAATAATAAAACCTCTATACCCTCTAATGTTCAAATGACAAAATAAAAAATTGAAAAGTCAGTGCATTGGTTTGTGCAGAAAGGTTTGGTCAGAGAAGCCTTGTTTTTCCTGTTTGTTTGTTTTAAGAGATAATCAACTGGACAAGAAGGAAAGTATTTTCCAAGGTAAAATACTATGAAAGGAAGAATCACAGGCTCACCTCTGACAATTACCTTAAAATTCCATATTCTTCATTTTCTTTAAAAGCTCAGTTCCACAATATTTAAAGCCACAGACACTCCACTGTTGCCTCTGTGTCATGACACTGAAAAGAGGGAACAGCTGATACATGCATTATTCATGGTATTGGAAAATACTCCATAAAATTAAATAAAGCAATTTAGTGGTTTTGAACACTTGTAGCTTGGAATAGGGATGCAACTCCAACAAAAGGCAGAATTCAAGGAAGAGTAAGGCAGATCTTTTTTGGTTTTACTTGGAAATAGGAGCCTCTTAAGTAAAATTACTGTTAACCAGTGTCATTACATGTTGATTTCAGCATCAGCCCCAAAGCAAAGTGAATCTGGAGGTTGTTTTATCTTATGCTTGTATGGCAACATATGCACCATATGGAAATGTGCCGATCTTACGGAGCAGCATACATTCCAAATAAAAAAAGATCTGATATTTCAAAAGGTATTGAAGCTTAGTCTCAAATTCAGACCCTTATTAGGTGACTTCAGTTGGCTAATTGAAGGGTCCCAAAGCTATCAATTATCTGTGAAAATCTTAACCATGTTTCTGTCTTGACTTAAGTAGATACCTACTTGTCTTGATTTAAGTAGATACCTACTTGTAATACATTCTGAAATAATATATTATTTGGAATATATTAGTCTCATATCTAGATATAGTGTTAAATAAGTGTATATTTATAAACGTTTTAAGTTCACAGGTAACACAAGACAAGAACAGATGTCATGCTGCTAAGCAGTCATTCAGACTTGCATGTGGTTGGGTTTTTCACCAAAGAAAAAAGCATGGAACCTCTCTGTGATTCCTACTTGTGAAAACAAAAGACTGGATGTGCTCAAATGGATATCACACGCTATTTCCTTTCAAACCAGTCATGACCATCTGTTCATAATAAAAGCAGAATCAAATTACTGAAGTTTGTATGCATACCATACAAAACCATGAGATCTTTGTTACCTTTGTTGTTCTCCTGTGTTACCTGTCTGAATTCAGGATGCAGTTGTGATTTTTTAATTTTGTCTATCTAAATGTATTTTGAAGCACACAATTCCTCTCAACAAGTTTCACGTTGTTATAAAGGTGCTTTATTTGCTCTGTTCTTCTCATTTTGTGCCTCTTAACATCTGAATGTTTTTTTAGTTTCTTTAGAATGTGTTATCTATTAAGCACAGTAATTTTAATACTATGTATGTCCTTGTTGAATTATAATACTAACTGAATTCTTAATAATCCTGAAGTCATACCAACTAATGTATTGTGAAAAACACACGCTTCTGCAAACAGTTGTTTGAATGAACAAATGCTTGTGATGTTCAACTGATTTTTTCTTAAGTGCTCTGTTTTATTCCCACCTCCTTCTTTGTATCAATCTTAATCTGGGTAAAATTATGTCTGGTTATTTCCTTACAGACATTAGCTCATTGATTACAGAATTTGTTTAATTTTCTTTTGAACTTTGACATACTTCAGCTTTATAGCAGATCTTAGGAACTATGTACGTATTTTTATATGCTGAAACAATGAAGAAATACTAGCAAGTTTACTGACAGAGAAAACAAATCAATGCCTAAGGGCAGGTGCTCAGCCAAGCGTTGTCTCCTTGATCCCTAATGTATTAAAGTGACTTTTGTGATTCATCATATTATACGTTAAACAATAGTAATGGGTTTCTTGGTTCATGAGGTTATGATTTTCTGCATGATTCCAGGGAAGATTTTTGAAGTGGTAGAGTTGTACATTTTAGTTGATTAAAAATTTAATGTTCATCTTTACTTCTTTAGTCTTAAGAACAGCCTGAAGGTAACAAGGGGTACCCTCCCTGAAGAATTCATAGTCAAGTTGTTCTCAATCAAATATATGATCTATCTGAAGGAGGAATTAGAGGTCTCTGTGCAGTTGCAGGGGTACAGTGTCATTGAGATGAGGGCAATGTGGTGGGATAGGTCTGATGACTAGAGTGCTGCAATGGATGGATACAGGCTCTTTAGTTAGGCTCAGTGGGGAAAGAGAGGAGGGGGAGCTGCCCTTCATGTGAGAGAACAGCAGGATTCTGCTTTGGGCTGGGGAATGAGCCAGTCAAGAGCTGATGGGTCAGAATTAGCTGACAGACCAGTGTGGGTGGTGGTGTGGTGGCTGTCTGCTACATAGTGCCTGATCAGGAAGATGATGAGGCCTTCTTCAGACAACTGGAAGAAGCCTTGCTGACAGGCCCAGGTCCTCATGAGGAATTTTAATGGCCTCGATATCAGGTGGAAGAGCATCACAACAGGGAACATGAAGTCCAGGAAGTTTCTGGAGTTCAGAGATGGCATCTGGCAACTTAAAGCAGGTTACTGAGCAGCTGGTGAGGTGAGGCACTTTTCTGGACTTCCCTTCAGGAATTTCCATCCTTAGAGATACCCAGAACCCATCTGTATATTGCTTTGAGCAACCTACTACAGCTGACACTGTTTTGAATGGGTGTGGTGGACTAGAAGATCACCAGAGGTGCCCACCCACCTCATCCATTCTATGAAATGTTCTTTGGACAATTCAGAATAGATTTGGATCTGTTTAAAAAAGAAGGATGGGCCTTTTAAAATAGTCTCTATTACTTTGCCTCAAGTTGTATCATAATGTTTACATTTGGGCTTCTGCCTCTTTCTTCAGTCTGTATTCATGTTTCTTGCGTATTAGTGTATGAATAAGCCTTTAAAAGGGGTTTAAGTTGCATCACAAAGCTCTTTGCATATTTTCCTGTTGTATCATGCCAAGAAGGAGAGTGGAACCTAGCTCAATTGCTCCAATTAGTTTGATCAAAACACATGCACCACTGACTAAGTAAAAAGTGCTTTCCTTAATTTTCAAAAAGTGTTAATTATAAGTGCATTTAATTATTGCTTGGCTTTTGTATTAACTTATCTTTGAAGTTGGTCTGATTTATGCCTAATCTCCCTTAGGAACAGATGCAGTGCCTTAAGTGTAATCTAAGCCTCTTGTGTCTACTAATTTAGTCATCTTTCCATTGGACTTAGATTAAAAAAATTTTTGTTGTTATTTGGCTAATTAATGCATGCTTTAAAATTTCCTAGCTACGTGTGAGTATGTTTAACAGTTGCTCTTTTTCCTTTCATCAGAATGTATGCTTTCTAGGGGTTTTTTTTGCTTTATTTACTGAGGACTGAGAAATTCATGGCATAGCAAAAGCACACAAGAGAAACCTGTCAGAATCAGCTCTGGCTTGATAGCAAAATAAAATGTCTGACTTTTCTGATCCATTGTGGCAGGGATTTTTAATGTGGTTTTGTTTTATTTTTTTTTAAACTTAAGATTGTTTTGCAAGGACATGGAACAAGAGTGACTGCAAAATCTCAGCAGAGTGGAGAGAAAGCCTTTCGCTGTGATTATGATGGCTGTGGAAAACTGTACACAACAGCTCACCATCTTAAGGTGATGAGATATCAAAAGAGCGTTGCTACTTTGATTTTTTAATTATTTTTTTTTTGTCAGATTATGTAGTTGAAAGTAACAAATTAAGACAGCCAGTTGCAGTGGTGTTGTTCTGTCAAACGTTTAATGCATTTCTTTACAATAATTGTTTGTCCCAGGTGCTCACCTGATTTGGCTTGGTGTTCTGGGTAGAAGCAGGTGTGAGACCATGTTAGGCTCCTATATTGCCAGCATGTAAGAAGTCTCTTGTTGAGATAGTTTCTACTAGCAGTGTCACAGAAATTCTGAAATCCAGTGTTTACTTTATCTACTTTTATGTGTGTGCATGATCATGCAAAAATTCCAAGTTTTGAAAGATTTTACCATCATAATCTAGCATTCAAAGTGAAAGCTAGAGCATCTTTTCTTTACAGGTGGCAAATCCTTAATTATTTTCCTTTTTTAAATTAAGTAGAGGAATTACTGAAACAGTAAGGGTGCAAGGCTGTTCACATTCCAGTGACAGGGACAATTGTTTCCATAGTCCTGCTGGCCACACTATTGCTGATACGAGCCAGGATGCTTTTGACTACCTGGGCACACTGCTGGCTCATATTCAGCCCATTATCAACCAATACCCCCAGGTCCTTTTCCACCAGGCAAAGTTTAGGAAAAATGTCATTACCATATTTCATTTTTTTCTTAATCACAGATGATGTAATCAGATACAACATGAAATTAAGGCAATGTATTGCATGTCTTGACAGGTGCATGAAAGGTCACACACAGGAGACAGACCGTATCAGTGTGAACATCCTGGATGTGGCAAAGCATTTGCAACAGGTAATCTTTCATAGACTAGCTCCTCCTGCTTGTTAGTGTCTTTCTCTGTATAAAGGAAGTTTTTAATATTGCCTTTTAATATTGCCTTCTTTACAATGAAGTAAAGAACTTGGTTGGGACAACTGAAAAAAAAATATCATTTCAGCTAGTGTAGCATAGAAAGAACAGAGATTTTACTCCTAGTTACTGAAGGAGGAATAAGGTGAAACACTTGACACTTTCCTTACTCTGCACATCATACTACAGGTAGATTTTATGTTGAAAAAATATGTCTTTATGAACATGAAACTAATAGTATGAGTTAAATGAGGTGATAATAAGAAACTGAACCTATTGGCTAGAGGTAAATACCTGATCTTCCGTTCCAAATTTGAAAGGAGCTTTGATGGAAGATGCTGTTTTAAGTGTTCTTCATTGAATTTTATCAGTGACATGTCACATCTAAGTGCATTCTACATTTCATAGAGACTATGCTGTTCATAAATGATGCTTTTCTCCCTGAGATGTTAATTTGATTGTGCAAAATGCAATTATGAAGAATGAAACATGAAAGAAAGTGAAAGAACAAAACTTGTTTCATATTTTATTCTATTACTTTGAATGTAAATTAGTATGATGCTTAGAAAAGCTAGGCTGTAATGAAAAAACCAACAAAGGTGTTTTTAAAATAACTTCATCTGATCGAATATATTAAATACTGTTTCTTCAAACAGAAACAATTAAAAGAAATGTTGATAAGAAAGGTCAAAAGGAAAACAACCACACATTGCACCTAAGTGTAATGGCATAGTGTTTGTAAAAGGATTTTAAAACTACATAATTAAATATTCTCTTTCATTGCAACAGACTGATCTATGGCTATAAGCAGCTGTCTACCAATACCATTTTTTTGGTCAGAGCCATTGTAGCACTTTCGCTCAGTAATCCTTGCCTTTGATAAAATTCATTTTAAGTACTCAGTGCTCTTGATTTAAATATTAAGAACTCTCCTGGGTTGGATCATGAAATCGAGTTGATTTTAGATGTAAGATTCGTATTATGCTCAGCTTGGTAGACATGCTTTGGCTTTTTAAAAACATCAAGAACAGAAATTTCAGCTGTTTTAGGGAGAACACACTGTGAAACTAAAGCAGATACCATCTGCTTACAGACTGTTACTTTATTTTCTATAAATATATACATCACTTGTGGACACAATTCAAGTTCATTTTCTAAAAGGACTGTTTCAGGGTGTGGGAAATGGTTCTTCTTCTTCCCCACATAAGTCTAAACAAAATGCATTTTAAGCCAGCAAAGGCCTTCTGCTGATTGTACCCAGCTACAGACCAAAAGCAGGCCTGCTGCTCAAGGACAGACAAAAGCAAAACAACAGGCGTGATACAAGACAGGGAGGAAGGGCAACAAGTTATGCATTGCCCCGACTAGTTACCGCCCTAACTAGGGACTCATGGATGCCAACTTGGCTCTGGACAGTGACACTGGCTGGACAGGGGGGTCATGGGGGTTTAAAAAGGTGGCAAGTTTTTTAGTCATGACCTTTTCACAAAGTGCAGAAAGGAAAATCTTGGTAAAATGCATTTTGCAAAATAATTTACAGAGGGCCTTATCCAAAGCTTGCATTAGGCTGATATGGTTTTAATGATTATGAATCCCTAAAAGTAATCTTAAAGGGAATGAGTATCCATGACTACTATCAGCTTCATTAATGGTACTGATTTTTGTATGAGCGAAAAATTAAATGTAATTTTTATTACAGTAATGATAAGAAAAAAAAAAGCAGATTGAATACAGAGCTTAAAGCTTCCTCAGAAGACTGAATAAATATTTGTCCACATTATAATCATTGCAGTTTATCCTTTTGAAGGGAAGGAGAAGTGTTTTGGGAGTGTACTTTCTTCATAAATGAAGGATGAAAGAATTCCTGAACATTATCTAGAGTTCTGCTGCTTTGTATGTAGAATGAAGAGCTTGTGAAGAGTGAAAGAGCAAATTTTACTCATCAGAGAACTACCTGATTGGAATGACAAGCACAACTTTTGATGGTGATGGTTTTATGAGTATCCTAATTTTGTGCTTATACTATTCTAACATCCTCTTTGATTTTCAGGTTATGGGTTGAAAAGTCATGTCCGAACACACACTGGTGAAAAGCCTTATCGGTGCACAGAAGAAAATTGCACCAAATCATTCAAGACTTCAGGAGATCTGCAGAAACATATCCGAACCCACACAGGTACCAGTACCGCCACTTTTTGTAGTTGTTGATTTGTTAATTCATTTAGGGAGATTTTTTTTTCTCTTTGGTCATTCTGTGACGTTATACTTATGGAATCAGCCTGTGTATATTCTCTTTCTGAAGCCCAGTGAGCTCATCAGCATTTCAGCATGGTAAGCATTTACTGCAAATCCAGCATGCTTTTCTTGGAAAAGCACTTAAGCATTCACACTGCTATTGCAAATGCACTAACTTTTAGCAGTGCATCACTTACATTGTCACTGAGTCACTTTGTGCCTTTACAGTTTCATTTGCAGCCGTAACAGAGCAAGGCACTTTTCCTCAATAATATGACTTGCCTTTTAGAAATGACATTAGTGTGCTTAAGTTTTGGTGCTTTAAGATAACTTGCATGCCAGCTTCACAAAGGTTGATAGTTCTGAGTTTGTTGTTAACGTGATTTCCCTTCTCTTCCTGCAGCAAAAAAAATAGCAAAAAGATCAGAGAAAACCAACTGCTATTAAAATTTCCTAATGCATAGAAAAACCCCTTAACATATTGTATATAATAAAGATTCATTTGAAAGCCAAAAAACAAATAATTTATAGACAGCATACTCTATGCTCAGCAAAACTCTACCCCTACACACCCATGCAAACAAGTTTGCACCATGTTTTTGTTGTTCTTGAGATCTCCAAAACCAAGAAAAAAACCCCTTAAACATAGGAAAACTAATCAATCACTTACTGGCCTATTCCATTAAGTGCATTTACTTGCCTGCTTAGAACACTGACAAGTTTTTCCACTGAACTTTCTGAATCTTAAGAGAGTAAAAAAGAACAAAAGAACTATTTTTTTCTCAGGTTTAAAAGAACAAAGGAAGGGGTTAGGAGGCAATAGAAATTATAAAAACTCAATATTACATTGATATAATTTTGCTTTCCTGGACATTTGTATTCAAAGACAGTCTATTTGGATTAGTATTATGATGTTACATCAGTCATCAGGATGAAAATGTAGATGTGACATCTGTTTTCAGCTGTAGAAGAGAACCAATTGACATTATGGTAGTACATCAAGTACAGACTATTAACTGATTTATGCAGTATGGACAACAACCTGATTAGCTGTAGACTGTTGTCTTTACTTCTCTATGGCCATAGAGGTTGTATGGTAATTTAGTTGTTTTAATCTAATTTAGCAGTTGAGACAAAAGACTAGCCAGCCCTATATCATCATTTACGCATTTGATCGATATTATTAATACAATAATAGACTCCTAACAGTCCAGAGACTGGAGTTCAGGGGTGTAATTCTTTAGATTTAGGAATAGTTGCAGGAAGCCAAAGAATGAGATTAAAATTGCACGAAGTCTTTACGCAGACACGTGGAGCAGTGTATGCTCTTACCCTGCACAAGCTGCAGCAGTGCACCCGATAGAGACAAGGCTGGGCTCTGCCAACACTCTCCCGTGGCTCTGAAAACTTTTTGTTCCTTTGTCACCCAGAGCAGGGTTAGTGCTCTCTTAATGTTCTGCTTGTTTTGGCCAAAAGTGATTTTTCCCTCTCAATGGCAGTCCAGTCTCAAGTGTGTTACCATCAAATGCTTGCCTTGGCTTCCTGCGTGACTCCCCAGACATACAATCTGGTGGCAGAAAAGCTGGTGTGGATGGTTTCTTGTAGCTGCTGTGGGGTAGCGCTTGAAGGCTTCTGACTTGCTTTGCATTCCTAGTGTTAGGAAATCTCAGTCACCTGGAAACAGGTCGCTTTTCTAACAGGTACATTAGAAACTTAAAAGGCTGGCTTCACCAACCGGTCGGATGACATTCCTCTGGGCATTCTTTCAGAGCGATCTTTTGTGGTTTCTAATGCAGGGTCTGTTGTTGGGCAGGGTCGACTCTGCAACCCTACTCTTTTCAGGCGTGATTTGCGGTTCTGTGCTGAAGCAAAGATTAGCGGAGCCATGGTAACACAACACTGAGGCAGTGTACGCTTAGTACACACTCTGCCTTGGCAGGAAGCTGAAAAACCTTCCCGAAACAGCTGCCCAGAGGAGTGAATTATAGTTTCCTCTGCCAAGGAGCTGACTTCTTTGGAGTTTCGTGGTATTAATGTCTCTAGGACAGTTTTTTTATTTCTGTCTCTAAGTACTTAATGTTGTATCTGTAGTGGTAATCTGCCCTCTCTTGCTCTCAGATTCTTCTCTTTGGTAAGCAGCAAAGTGGGTGGAATGTACGTAGCTTTGGGAAATGTGAACTTCAACGGGACAGTATGTTGGTGGCTCACTCCAAAATTAACCCCCTTCATTGTCTGTGTGATTTGATAGATCTGAAAGATCGGGGGTATTGGGGTACTAGACAGGGCTTAGCCTTATCTAGTGTTCCTGGTGAGATGTTTTGGTGCAGTCATATAAGTCATTGTGCTTAAACCTGTGTTACATGAATAGTCTTATTTTAAAAACCTGTATTTATGGTTGCTTTGGTTCTGGGGTTTGAAACTTCAGGGCTGACTCCCTTTTAAAAGTTGGTTCTTCTCATGTAAGGCTTTCTGTAATGAGTTTTACTAATCAATTTGTATCTTGGTTATTTGCTGAATCATGAAGGTTTCTCATTTTATAAATTACAATTGACAAATGTACAAATGGTACAATACACTTGTATGTATTCAGGAGACTGTTAAATACATGTTAGAATATGGATAATGTGGAAGCATCTGAGTCATATTTATACATCATAAAGTGCTAATCTAAATGCTTCATAATTTAGCTTACAGATTGTATTATTTAATTGACTTTTGCCAGCTTTGGCTGTAGAACGCTCCACAGCAGTGATATTTCTGTCTGAGGGTCTCAAAGAGAGTATTAGCTTTAGATTCCTAGTTTCACTCTAAGTGTAACTTAGGATTTCTGTTCTTTTATAACTTTTGTATATGTACCTTTTTTTGTTTTGTTTTGTTGTTGCTTTTGTTTTGTTCCAGGTGAAAGGCCCTTTAAGTGTCCATTTGAAGGATGTGGCAGGTCATTCACAACATCTAATATTAGAAAGGTTCACATCAGGACACATACAGGCGAGAGGCCTTATTACTGTACAGAGCCAGGATGTGGGAGAGCTTTTGCCAGTGCAACTAATTATAAGAATCATGTGAGAATACACACAGGTATACGAGTGTTGTTTTGTATTTTGAAGTGGAATCTGCTTGGAAGAGGCTTTGTCATTCTACTTGTGAGCACTGTTTTGGTGCATTGTAATTGGGTACAGCTGTGTTTATGTGACCTGGCATGCTGCTCTTGCTTGGGTCCCATCCTCCCCTCAGCTGATCATAGTTAAACAGTTAGGTTTCCTGCCTTACTGTCAAGGTAGAATAATTCTGGTTTGGATACAAAGTTCTTTAAAATTAATGCAAAACCTTGTCTTCAGTGGACTTTGGGCTAAATCCTTAATATGGTTCTGGGGCTTGCCTCCAATGTGAGCTTGACTTTGGCTCACTGTTGTGAGTCTCCTGCCCTGTCATCCCAGCTGTATTTTCCTTGCTGCTAGAGTGCTGGTCAAAACCTTCTTTTTGTAAACTGGAGGTAAAAATACCCAACTTCATTGTCAGGGGTAATCAGCAGAACTAATTGGCAGAAATTCAAAGATTCTAAAATGTAAAAGCCAGTTATAGACATATCATCTTGGTAGCCTTTTATATTTTATAAAAGCACAAATTTTACAGAGGTACATTTTGTATCTCAGTTTATCTTTTTAGATTTTAATGTAATTCGGACATTTTTCAAATTGATTTTTAATTGAAATAATTTTTTATATTAAACCATAATGATTTAAACATATGCTTCCTGTAGATGTCTTCAGTATTGGACTCAAAAGTAAGGGAAATTTTACCAGTGTATCAGCATACCTGATTATTGGGAAAATACGGGGCTTGCAGTAATAAAATAAGAAAATTCTCGATACAGTGTCAAACTGACATCACAGCTTTCAGCCTGTTTCATTGTCATCATCAGAAGGATGTTTCAGACAGAATGACAGGGACAAAAAAGGGCCCAGCTTTTATTGGCAGTAGTTTTTATAGAAGACAGTGAGTGGCTGCATTGATAAAACTTTGTGAGCCTGAGCTTCATTGTTGCCAGTGAAACTGAAGTATGGTTGGTAATGAAAGTGTGTCACTAAATATAATTTGTTGACAATTTTTTATGTGCATTCTGGATAGAGTTCTCTTTATCCCTTTTGTTTTTCCATACAGGGGAGAAGCCCTACGTCTGTACAGTTCCTGGTTGTGATAAACGTTTTACAGAGTATTCCAGTTTATACAAACATCATGTTGTACATACTCATTCCAAACCATATAACTGTAATCACTGTGGGAAAACTTACAAGCAGATATCTACACTTGCTATGCACAAGCGGACAGCACACAATGACACAGAGCCCATTGAAGAAGAACAAGAGGCTTTTTTTGAGCCACCGCCAGGTTAGTTTCAGTCTTTGAATGTGTTGTTGTAAAAATATAGTCTGGGTAATATTTTGATGGGTTTTTTAATAATCAAGGAAATGAAAGCATAGATAAAAATCTGAAGTACTTAATAAAGTTATTTATCTTCTTTATTGGACTTTTTAGTGTGGTAGGCAACTTGTAAACAGAAACTGAGAGAGTAACTGCCCAGATCATAAACTCATTTAGGGAAGTCCTGAGGATAAAAGAGGTGTTTGAGCTGCAGTCCCAGCAAGCCTGCTATAAACATGAATGTGAGAAGGGACCTTAGAGAATCTAAAATGCTGATGTTCATAACCTACAGGATTTTTCTTAGGGATTTTTCAAAGAGTATGTATAACACCATGGTTGATGACAGTCTTGTGAAGGAGTAAAGGCACTGCCTTGAGAAATGGAACTTGTCTTTGCAGCACCCTCGTATTGGGCTGATTTTGCTGCTGTTAATAGCAGTTTCTGTAAACTGTCCTAGAGGCAAAGATGAAAATAAACTCGTGCTGCTGTACTTAGAATGTGTTTTTCATGGTATCTTGAGTATTGAATCCTATGATTATAAAAGATCAGACCAAATGAAGTACCGTGATAGGAGAAACACCACCTGTTAGTCTGCGATTTTTAGATGTGACTGAGGATAGAAAACACACATGAAAACTGTCTTGGTCAGAAAAGTTGCTTTACTACATGGATGTGGCAAACTCCACTGAATGCCTCAAGCAGATTTGCTGTAGTCTAATTCCTCCTTTCAAGGGAATGATAAGATTCATTTGCTGAAGTTAAACATTTATTAAGATAATGAACTTACTTAAATCTTCACACAAAGGCATCACTGTGTTCTTCTGTATGTTTGTTAATTAATAACTCTTTTAAAGACCTGCCAGCTGTGTTTGCATGGAGCCTTTTGTATGGAGAGGTTAACATGTAATGAATGACTTAGAAATGTTTGTCACCATTTTAATATTTTCTTATAAACTAAATGTGTATTTTCTTTATGTGTAGTATTGCTGTGTTAAAGCTTACTGCTAAAAGTAAGCAGTTGTTCTCAAAACAACAGACTTTCTGACTTGCTTTTGGTATCTTTCCTTTTATTTTTCTCAACTTTCTACTAAAATTTTTCTGTTGGAGTGTTTAAAACCTCCAGACCAGGCTGGCACTTAATTGTTGTCATGGGGTCTCTTAGCAGCATTTAAAAGTGTATGAACTATCCTCTTTGCCTTCTTTGTATCAAATAGGTCAAGGTGAAGATGTTCTCAAAGGCTCCCAGATAACCTATGTGACTGGTGTAGAGGGAGAAGATGTAATTTCTGCACAGGTGGCTACAGTTACTCAGTCAGGATTAGGTCAACAAGTAGCACTAATATCCCAGGATGGAACCCAACATGTAAGTAACCACAGTTTTGAAGAGCTGGCAGAATATGTTGAGGATTAAGGCAGGTGTCTGCAGATACTCCACTTATGTGCTTTCTAAAATTTTTTAGGATTGCTGATAAATACATGTGTGGGCTTCTTAAGGAAAGAAGCTTCTTTGGAGCTGGGTCAGGCCATTTTTAGGGTTGGGTTTCCTGTGGAATACCTCCATTAAATATTCTGACATCTTAAACTGTATTAATACAAAGCTAGATATTTTTTTTTAAATCCTTACTATCTTTGTCACTCTTAAAGTAGGCATGGGCTGTTAACAGTTGTTATATATACAGTCTAGTTTCTGAGTTTTCTCAGAACTCCCTGATTATTAATATCTGATGGTTGTTTTCACTGTTTTCTGCACACACAGTAGGGGGGTGTTGGGGTAGGAAATCTTTCTAGTCCAGGTGCTCACTTCACAAGCAGTTTGGTTGTATGCAGTTCATACCATTTCCAACATAAAAAAGAAGATAAGGGGTACTTTGATACTGCAGTTGAAAAATCCTACAATATATTTTTTTAAGGATTCTCATGGATATGTTTTTTAAGGATGTCATATGAAATTGCATTGGAAAGGGATTTCAACACAACTCTTCTGTTTAGCTATGGCAATAAATCAAAGGCATATGGGGGAAAGTTTATATTTCGGCTGCAAAGGTAACTGAAATGCCAGTAGCATATGAAAGATATCTTCTAAATTCAAATTGGAAATGAAATATTAAAGAGGACTGTTATATTTCCAGCCCTGAACATTGCAGCAATACTAAGTAACTCACACTTTTACCCTATAAAATGAAGGCCTCCAGAAACTTTGACATGAAATTCCTGCATTTATTTAAATAACCTTTCAGCTTGACTTTAGTTCTGGAATGTTTTATTACCTTGTAAATCAGACATTAAAACATTTATCTGATGTGCTAATGCATTTATACTGGAGACATCAGGCAGCAATTTATGTAATTAATTTTTAATGAATTGTTTATTTGTGGTTTAAATTCTAAGCCTTCCTAGGCCTTTTTAGTATTGCCATTAAGATAAAAGTAGGTCAGGTGGTACTACCTTGAGTCCTATTGTCTATTGCATAAGATGCATAGATAATCTATCATGCAGTTACTTGGGATATGATTAACATGGATCTGCAGAGTCTGGGGGCAAGTATGCATCCTTTTTCTTATTACTGAGAGCCATAATTTAATTTTTGTAAGCAAATAGGTCTGTCTGAAAGGTCATGGAATATCACATCCCAATCAGTAAGATGAATGCAGTAAGGGCTCTTTGTCCGAGATGGGGACTTGGCCAAAGAGGGACAGTGATTCTCAAGGAGTGCATGAGCATGTTGGTCAAGAGGCTGCTAGAGCTTCTGGGCAGCATGTTACTAAATTTTCCCTGCTGTTAGGATCAAGTTTCCATCTAGTTCTGGATTGTTACACAGTTTTGTTTCAGATGAAGAAAGTGAAGTAGCAGGGGTATTCCTGTTGAATCAACTGACAGGACTTTTGTTTGAGAAATGCTGTTACACTCCAAATGATAATCAGCTTTTTTTTTTCCCAAAAAAAAAACTTACATGAAAACCTGTTGCCAAAAGCTTGAGACCCAGGTGTGACTTGAGCAGCAGTCAAACCTTTTTTTACTTCTGGAATGACTTTGTGTTTCAGGTCAACATATCCCAGGCAGATATGCAGGCCATAGGCAATACTATCACTATGGTAACACAAGATGGCACCACCATCACAGTCCCTGCCCACGACGCTGTCATCTCTTCTGCAGGAACACATTCTGTAGCAATGGTTACTGCAGAAGGCACTGAAGGGCAGCAGGTAAGATACTATGCTGCATACTTGTGTAATGTTTCTTTATATAAAATAGTCACTTCAGCCATCACAGTTCTGTCATTCACATAGATTTAACTAAGTACAGCAGTTTTCAACACCTGGCCATAGCATTCCCCTCATGAGAGTATGATGTGTTTGCTCCACGGCTGTACATCAACATATGGCAGAACATTTTATAAACAATAATTTGGCAGAAAGAAAAGTAAATAGAAAAAATAGGTACCAGTCTGGTAATTCATTTAGGCAGATGTCAAATAAGACCTAGAAATGCTGTTTCCCCAAAGTCCCATAGTAGATGAGTGGCAGATCCAAGAAAGGAATCCAGTGCAAACTGCAACTTTATCACTTAATATTATGGGACTGTAATTTATTTGGCAGATAGGAAACACTTCTGTAGGTATATGCTTATGGTATTTTTTAATATATAAATAGATAACTCTTTTAGTAGAAATATAGTGATACGATTTTTATTCTGTAAGTTAAAATACATTCCAGTGTTCTAAAAGTACACTACAGGAAAATTAAGATACTTGTTAATCACCATGCATTGTAGGTATAAATAATCATGAGCTTATAAGCACATCTGTTGAACTTCTGTGCAGTTCTGATGCTATTTATATTTTTAGAGCTAATAGATAACTTTGAGAACACAGTGATTGCAACTTTTCTTAAAAAATGTGTCGCACAATAAAATTATGCTCATGAGTAATCACAGCTTTGAATTTAACTCTAACTTTGAAGATAACCATTGTATGAGGACAGTAACAGTAACATATCTGTCATCCAGTTGATTCTCTTCCTTGGGTCTTGAAGGTTGCTATTGTGGCTCAAGACTTAGCAGCATTTCACAGTGCCTCATCAGAAATGGGACACCAGCAACATGGGCACCATTTAGTGACTACAGAAACTAGACCTGTTACATTGTTGGCTACATCCAATGGAACGCAAATTGCAGTACAGGTAAGATGGTGATAAGTGTTTTTTGGAGTGTTCCTTAATTCTAGAGCTAGGCTTCCTTGAAAAAAACAAACGAGTCAGTGACCATATGATCTCATACTTAAAATAATGCATAGGATTAGGAATTTCCAAATCTATTTGTAGAACTTCCAAAAAAGGGGATTTGAAGGGAGAGCCAAACTTCAGGTCACCTGAATTGTTCACAGAGTCACAATTTTTTAGCAGAAAAGCACTTTCATTCATCCTTCAGCATTACCTACAGAGCTGATACATATAAAGCCAGACTCTCAAGGGTAGATTTCTAGGAACTTACACAGGTAAAATTACTGAGTTTATGTTTTTTGAACCTTGAAATGCTAATAATAAAGTGTGAACAGAAGTTATATAGAACTATTCAAAATAAAAAATCTCTGGAAATAGTAACTTTCTATTTATGTGTCAAACCAGCGCAGTACGAGCAACAGTCTCTGTAAATAGTTTCTCACATTGTCCAAACACTGCAATGAAAGAGTATCATTTAAATTGGGCTAATTTAAAAGAAGGTGGAAATCAAGCACAAATTAAGCTTTTATGTAGGAAGTAACCAAAACTAATACCTAGACAAGTATTTTTGTGAGTAGTTTATTCAGAGGTAAGCTCAGCTGGACTGGAAGGTTAAATTAACCTTGAAGTGCAAACAATGACCAGTAATGCTTGCTCAAGCATTAAATTAACTACATGTATATTTTATTTTTGTTATGATGGTAGGTTAATAGAAGCTTTTGGAAATGTTAAATCTGGAGAACTTAGTATTTTTAAAGTTCATCTCTTTAATGACATTTCAGCCAAGGTTCAAATGAGTGACTGAAGGATCCTACAGAAATTCCAACTCCAAGGACAGAAGCCAATTCTAAACTCAAAGTAAAGTAAAAGGAGTTGAATTAGTTTAAATGTTGGGTTCCATACTAGGATCAGTCCTGCAAAGTGCCTAATACTTTTAGTCCTCCTCATAGCCCTCTTGATTCTGTGTTAAACTATGTGCATAATAATAAGTTCAGTGGGAATGTAATGAAGCTACTTTTGTATTCAAATATATTGTGGAATTAGGACTCAACACTGTGTATTTGATCCTGTTCTTGTCTGGGTATCACCACAACATACGTGTTGTTCTAGAAAACATGAGAAATCACAGGAACCATACATCCTGAAACAGTATACAATTAGGAGGAGGATAATTTTCATTAATTTCATTCATAGAGAAAACCATGAATTTCAAAAGGATTTGAGTATATACAACTGTCTTGAGTATGGTTTGCATGATGGGCTTTCACTTTGACAAATACCAATGTGAAAGAACATCAAGTGTGGCTATGCAAAGAAGAGATGCTCTGAAGAGTTTCCTAGCAAATCAGTATTAAGCAGTTTAAGTTAATGTGTACATGGAAGGTTCTTGGAAATAGCTTCAAATAGGAAAATAAATGCAAAAAATGCACTCAGAAATTTCATTTCCAGGCAGTAAAACATACTGTGCAAGTGGAGGTAACAGCAACTTAAGTCAGGTTCTTTCATATTGTTCATATTTGCTGAAACTGTTAAGAGATCAAAACCTTTGAGCATTTGAGTCTCAGGATTAATGCTGTAGTCTACGTGTACATATGCATGGTACTCTCTGAAGAGCTCAGGCAGAAAGGAATTGTGTTAATATCTTCATGCAGAAATAAGGGATTGTTGTTTTCCCCTTTGTTAAATGGGAAATAGAAAATTGCATGCAGATTGAACAGCTGTGAAAGTCAAGCAGCTCTTAACTCGGGTCTTCTGAGCTAAGTTGGCAGAAATCAAAACTGCATGTAAGAAAAAGCATAGCAAAAGGCAACAGTTCTCATGAGAGAAAGAAAAAAAGTAGCTTGCACCCTCAGCAGTGTATTCTTTGAATGAAAGACAAATGCAGGCACTCTCTCCAATGCATCTCTTTTGTTACCAGCAGTGAAGCTTTTGCTGAAGTATCTTTATATTAACTAAACTTAAAATATACAATACAAATAGAGAATTCAAAATTAAAATATTATTTATTATTCATGATTTTGTGATTTCTTCTATTTTTTATTTTAATCCATTTGGTTTCTAAAGATGAAGCTAGGAGCCTCATTAAAGTCCTAAAGAGGTGGTAACAGATGTCTTCTTGATTTGAGTGGCTCCAGAATGTGAATCCAGTAACTGTAAAAACAAGTCACAAGCAATATCTAGAACTGTCACATTAGGTCTGTCCATCTGTCAAATAATCTGGTTTATACTTTTCACAGTCTCATACATCTTTCTCCCAAACTAGTAGGTAATGACCAGCTTCACATTTTTGTTAGGTTGAGGTTGTCTTCAGTGTTCAAATCACTGGATGTAAGTGCATGGTGTACATATTATGAAGCTCTCTGGATTCTTTCCCAAAAATGTGTCAAGTTGTCTTTATTTAGGGTTGGTTGCTTCTGACAGTGCCAGGTACATTGATGGCTTTGTAGTTCTAACTACAAGATAATTTCCTCTCTAACCAACTGTAGAATGGAACAGTGTAAGGACTGCTTGTTTTATACAGTCAGGATTCTGCAATAAGTGTACACTTTTAACATATATTAATGTCATATGGTGATCCAAAGACCTGACTTTCTGCAAGAGAATTATGAAAAATGAAGATGTTAAAATGTAATTCAACAGCCACTGTGACTTCTGAAAGCCTTATCTTAGTTTTGTTTTATCTGCCAAGTTGAAATATCATCGTTGAAATATCAGTCCTTTTTGTGTAATGAAATAATGTTTACCATGCAGCAGTTCTTAGAAGAAAATGTATTTGGTAGATACATAGACACTGAGTTTAGTCTGCTATCAGAAGCTGCTTTAACTGTCTTGCTGATTAGATAGCTCCTAGTATATATTACAGAGGTGTGACCCTACTGATCACACTTACTGGTGCTAAAGTATTCATCATATCAAGATATACTGTTTAATCTTTAATTATTAATCTTAATACACATTGATATCCATATGTAACATTCTGAATTTATTTATGTTTAAATGCATGTGTTTCAGCTTGGAGAACAACAGTCTCTGGAAGAAGCCATTAGAATAGCCTCCAGAATACAACAGGGTGAAACACCAGGGATTGATGATTAACTTCTAGAACTGCTACCAGAACAATAGAGTGAAAGGTATTTTATTTTCAATCAACAAAGGTCCATGCCAGCAGCAACCCGTAAGAACTTTGAAGTTCCCCGCTCATTGATACTGTGTACACATTTTATGCAAGAGCGAAGAACGTTTTGTAAGTTTTGTGTACATAACCCTTGGAAAGGACTGACTTCATCTACTTCCAACCATTGTATATTCAGGACTATGGAATTAGGATTATATAGTAAATTTCTTTGTTATCCTTTCATCAGATTTCAGACTGGTCTACAAGCAAGTGAAATATTAAATAGAAGGATTGGAATAAATTTTCAATGTTATGTACAAATAATGAAGGCATTACTGAAGATTTCAGATGCTTAAAATACTATTAAAAATTATCATTTCAGGAACCCCTACAAGTAATAAAGGTGACAAAGCCTTTTAAAATTGCATTCCATAAATGGAAAAGTTATTGATTTTGAGCCTACTGTAAATTTTCATATTTTGATTTGTTTCATACAGATTTGAGTACTCTTTAGATGATCCACCCCATCTCATTCATTGTAAATACAGACTGTTAATGCTGGAAGTGCTAATTATATTATCTTTAAATTGCATTATGTACAAAGGAGAAACTTTGGTTGTTCAATATTAAAGGAAGTAAATCTAATGATTTTGTTTCTTTATATGTTTTACTTAAGATGTTACTCTCAAATTATTATGCAATAAAATATAGCAAGATTGTATTGTCTAGATAGGATGATATTGTCATGTGATGTACTGGTTTACTTTTTAATGAGACTGAAGTTCAAATTATTTATTTACGGCCTTGTATAAATTTTTCCAAAGTTTATTTATCGTAAACTTAATTTTTGACATATTAATTTTTACGTTAATCCATGATAGTGTACTAAGTAATTAGTGTTAATAGTTATTTTAAATATTCTAAAACACTACAAGAATGATTAAAATAGTCGATTTTGACTAAGAGGTAAACTACCTGTTTTCAAGAGGAATATTTTCAAATGGTGCAGTTGCAGCATAAGTACAAGTACTAACAGTCTATTTTCAACAGTTCTGAGTGCCTGCTGCTACCATTCAATACCTAGGACACGTTGATAATCAGTGCTTTTGAAAATCAGGACACAAGTTACTAGAAAAAAGGGATTAATTAATGATGATGTAAGTACAATGCTCTTCTCCACTTGTCATTCTGTAAAGGAAACAAATCTGTTGTAGATACATCTAACACATACAGTAAAGCATAACTTTAATTTTTTTTTTATATGAAAAAGTGTCTTTACTCTTGTTTTGTTAGTAAGCTTGTTAAGCAAGTTAAATCTTTTTGGCTTCACGTGAGATTCGGTGCTTGTTTTAGATGAGTGTCAAGAGCACTTCAAACACTGAAGCCTCACCTTTTACCTTCTCAAGGGAGGATTAAACATCTTCTGGTTGAAGTGTTAAATCGAGTAATCATTTTATAATTATTATGAGGTATACATTTTACAGAAAAAAATAAAGTCCATAACTACATACATTGAGGTATCTGACCTCAAAAAGGCCAATTTTTAATAGAATAAAGCTAATTTATTGTGAATTACTATATCAGTGTGAGTTGCAGCCTTTTATGTTTTTCATACAGATGGCCACCTGAAAAGAAGTACAGTGAAAGAATACAGTACTGTGCGACAGATGTGGACAAAGACTATTCTCTGGATCCGTTACAAAGTAAAACTTGTAAACACTGAGGTTGTCTGTAACTTTTGTGTAGGATTGAGGCTGCTTGCTCACTTAGGTGCCAGTTTTCTTTAAGTGTTGTAATACTTGCTATCCCATGGAGATAAATGTACTATGCAAGGAGGATTAATTGCCTGTCAACTAGATCAGTTTCTTAGTACTTATCACCTTTTAGAAATTAAAGATGTATCATTTGACATGAACGTTCAAGGGTTTTTTCTTTTCTTAAATTTCATTGCTGATAGTTTCTGGAAACAGTGGCTGGGAAGGGTGGCTTTGACTTACCAAAGAAGTAACTTCAGTTCTTACTACTTTTTGGTTTCCAGGACATTTTCTGACCACTGTATAAACGTGAGTATTCTTTCCTCTTTTACACTAGTTTGTTTCCTTCAAGATATTCAGAACTAGCTCAGCCAGGAAAAGCTACAGATTTTTTAAAATTATTTTTCTTACTAGTATCTTACCAGTTACTGTTGCAAAGCTCCCAAGTCAAAGGTTGTGCTTCCATGTTGTGCTAGCTACCTCTCTAAAGGAAAACATATTTGCTGACTAAATAAGCCAGACTGACTTATACTGCTTAGAGGTTAAAGAGAAGCTGAGGTGATTATATGTGTCTTAGCTGTGAGGCCTGTATTCATGATAGACTTGTTTTCAGAGTGGAGAGACCTGTGTGATTTTTCTGTCTTGCTTCCATTCAGACTGAAGTGGAAAGACCTGTTTTGGTAAGCTAGTGCTGCATGTTGATGTTGGAAGGAGCTGTAGTGGAGATAAGAGGATGAAACCGGGCTAAATAGGAATATTGGTGAAATAGATATCGGGAAGAGGAAACAAAGCATATGACAAAAAGGACTGGGCATTTGAAAGTAGAAATCTGTATCCTTTTCACCACAGATTTTACTGCTCTTTTAAAAATGTTCTGTCTCAAAGGGAATGCTGTGACACACTATAAGGAAATAATTTTTTAAAAGAGGAATCCTATAAAGGAAAGCAACTCAGTAGATCACTTCCACATAAAAATCATCTTCCACATTTCCAGCATTCCCACTCTCAGTTTTTCTCTCAGATATTAATTCCAGGCTTACACCAACTCCTCCCTTTAAAGAAGTAAAACCAAAACCTCTCTAGCCTGTGCAATCAACTTTTCCCTCTTAAAAATTCTACAGTTTTTTCACCACTGTGGGCTTTGCTTGTCTTTGCTGTAGTTCAGTGCCTCTCCTGATAGTAAAAGGAGGCAATTATTTTCGGTGCTCCAGGCTGATGACCTACTGTGCCAGACACACTACACATAACAATAGGACAGTTTTACCTTGGCTAATGCCAAAGCACACATGAATAGGCTGACGCTGCAAGAGTGTGTTTTTGTAAGAGTAAATCCTGAAGCCTGACAACAAAGTTGTAAACAGCTACAATCCCTGATGGTATATAATTAATCTCAGCAACCCATCAGCTGACCGATACCAGAGATATTCGGCACAGCGTGGGAGAAAAAGCGTCTGATGTCTGCTCAGCACACAAGAGAAGGACGGAGCTGATAGTGCAGATAAACAAAATGTCTGAGCTTGCAACGCAGTTGTTCCTAAACTTTACTCTACTTTCTAACCCTCCTAACCCCTCAAATACTCTTGGGAGTAATTTGTTTAACTGGATGCTCTGGTTTCTGTAATGATCATGCTGTACTAAAATACAGAAAGATCACTCTGCGAGCTGTGTACTTCTCGGAGTGCAGAGTCAGGGAGCCTTCCCCAGGGACAGGAAGCTACTTAATAGGTATTTAACCACCAGGAAGAAAGGGTATGGATGTGATCAGGAATGTTTCTGAATCTGGCAACTTCAGCACTACAGCTGTAAAGGTTAGTCAGATTGCGCACCTTAGGTTGACCATATAACAAACCTAATCCAGTCACAGTTTGTCATTGAATGAAAAGAATTAAGTGTTACGTAAAATTACCTGTGTAACTTTCAAATACAGCACAGATGAAATTTCACTAATAGGTGGGTGGGAAGCAAACTGATTTTCTTAAGCAGTAAGACAGTAAGAGACTGGGAATGAACTTGTATCCTATTTACAGTTGTTTAGAACTTTAAAAACATATTTATTAAGTCTGTATAATTTTTCTCTTTAGGCAGATAAAATGTAACGCATGCCTTGTCCTTGCAAATGCATAAATTCAGCCAGCTGGTTGTTGATAGTAATGTACTCCTGTGTTTTTCTGCAAAGCAGTATATATTTGAACATCTAATTCCCCAAAAGTATTTTTTGCTCCATTGATAAAAATCTTCCAAAGCTTAGACCCCCATGACAAGAGACCAAAAAAATCAAGAGCCACTTCCAGTTCTTGTATCATAAACAATAAGCTACACTCCAAATAAGGCATAGAAACAAGCATTTTTCCTTATTTTGTTATATGTATTCTAAAACATAGCTTAGGTGTTGCTAGCAGTTTGACATTTCTTTGATGCTGTTTGTCATTCTGTTAGGAAAGTTCACTTGGCCAAAGGAAAAATCTAACAATCTAATTAGACCATTACCATTAGCAGTAAACGTTGACACCTAATGCACCATCAGGAATGTGATACTAGACTTTCTCAACTGAGGGTTATATTCAAAGCAGACTTTAATTATCCCAATAAACATACAAGGTTGTATCAAAAAGCAAGGATTTTGTCTTACAGAGTCTATGTATTTCTCTCTAATGGGATTGTGACCCCCTTAAATCCCATCCATCTCAGGTTCTAAAGCAGTAAAATATTTTATTTGGATTATTTTTGGTTTGTTAGGAGTATTTTTCTCAAAGGAATGGCAAAATATTTACACTTTCAGGGCACAAGTGACTGCAGAATATTTTCTATATTAAGAAAGTGTCATATGTTACTGTCAAAACCCCAGCATTTTAGCCCTTCCTTCGTTTAAATACCTCACCAGCCTTTAGCTTGACTGGCTGCTGGACTTCACTTAATTTTCTGGGGAGTTTTACACTCTCCATCATGTTACTTCTTCATTCAGTAGGTATATTAGTGAGGCAAGACAAGGCAAAGAGGCTGACTTAATAACATCTGGCAAGTCTGCTGGCATAACAGAAACTACCACATGACTGTAGAAAGCTTCTGGAGAAATAACCATATTCCAAAGCTACAGAGTAGAATACAGGTTGTAATGACTGAGAAATCAGAAAGCACAATAAAGGTTTGTGGGACAGAGAGGATTTTTTGCTTTGACTAGCTGGTCTACATTTTTAAACAGATATATTCAAGACAATAAGAGACAGATTTTGAATGTATGTATGTATGTAGGTTCCCAAGGATGGTGTTAGTGAGAAAAAGGTGGCTGAGCTTCTTGAAACTCCTAGTGGGCTTTTATCTTTTTATCTGCATCTCTGAAAAATGTCTGCAAAATTACTTGTCTTAAGTTATATGCATAAGAGTTTACTAAAATGAAGAGTAGTAAATTTGAAGGCTGAGTGCCTCTTCTGTGGTTTTGCATGCTCCCTGAAGAAGGAAAGCTAGCAATACTGGTAGTAAATTAGCGGTGACTATTTAGTGTCTTTGCATTAGACATTGTAAGGTTTTTAATTGTAGATAGAAAATCTTCTGATCATTTTAACTTCATATCAGCACAGGAACAGGGCGTTCTAATTGTACCTGTACCTGTTTTCAGTCATGGTAATCATTCTGTCTCTTCAACTTTTAGGATGTTTTGAAGGAATTTCTGATCTGAATACAGCTCTTGGGAATACATTCTTTTGCCTGTTTCTTTGTAAGCAAAGACGTCAAGAGACAGGCATACAAGGCAAAAAGGGAGACACTAAATACTGTTAATGTCTGCGCTTTCACAGCCACAGGGAAATACTGAATTGTATGTGACTGCTTGGCAAAACCTCATCTCTTAATGTACCTTGTACATTATAACTTCTGAGTATCTTCAGATCTTCCCTTAATTTCCCAGATTTTGGGCCCATTAGCTGCTGTTTGAGAGGCATGCTACATGCTGTCAAATTCCCCATTATATACTCTACCTTGTTTTCTTGCTCTTATGCTTTTGTGTGAATATGTCCTAGAGAAATGCTCTATCTGCATGCAGACTGTAGCCTAAAGGAGTAAAAGTACTGGCAGCATCAACTACAACTACTGTTCCAGTGACTAGCAATTAATTAGTTAAAGTCTGTACATAAGGGCTTCTGGATTTCAGTTTGCCACTTAGCCTCACTAAATGCCTGTGTCTGTAGACCCCAGAAAAAAATTGCAGCATCAGTTATATTTGGGTTGAGTTTGGGAAGAAACTGCAGCTTTGATGTTTCAAGGGGAGGCATTGATTGAAAGCTTAAATTCTTTACTCTTTTTTTAAATATAAAGGCAACTTCATATATGAGTGAAGCAAGCCATAGCTAGTGGTTAGGTTTTTTGAGACACTTACTAGGAATTGCTTTGTATCTCCCTCAGTAGGCTATTGGGTGAGAACCAGATGGAGGTTGGTTGCTTTTTCTTACCAGGCTTCTCTTGCACCATCATCTCTAAAACACGAATGCTTTAGTTAGTATTTGCTACAGAGGGCATTTCAGTTTTAAAAATTAGTATTTTTAGTTGGACATTATTGTAATTCTAAATTATTGCACACCGAGCATGTGTACAGGACTTATCTTGATGTAGCTATATCTCTGTACATGCTGCTCAACCCCATCTTCATAGGTGATGTTGGCTACTTTCAGTTTTCTGAAACTAGTTTGCAGGAGATTTCCATAATCTCAAAAACTGTGTTTGTGTGGTTTGCCACTGCTTGTCCTGGAAACAAAAGCTGTCTTAAACTTTCAGGGCATCTAAAGTGTGAGAAACGAATAGGGATCTGATAGTTAAGCAAAAATGTTTCTGGGTAGGACTTACAAAAAGGTAGTGACTTACATGTCTTGAGGCAACAGAGCTCCAAGCAAAACCATGTCACTGTGCAGGCACAGGGAATGTGTGTGAGTTATATTAGCCAAATGAATTTTAAATGCTTCTGTGTTCATGCAATGCTAGTGGCACTGGCAGTCACCCCTGCACATGCTGCTGGTTCAGTCCCTGCAGGGGACTTGGAAACTGGAAGTTGTATGAACGACACCAGTGTGAAAAGGGGAGAAAGAAGTTTACTGGTATTTTTGCTTTGGGCCTCAATAGAAAATCTGTCTAAAAATAATTACCTGTTGGAGATACCCGTGTCCCATTCCAGTAAGCAGCAGAAATGGACCTCAAAGACCCACTGTTGACAAACAGCCCTTCCTTTAGCAGCTGGAGCTTCTGTGCGGCTGCAGGACCTGTAACTGTCCAAAGCTGCTTCTGAGGCTTCTGCCCATGGATGTCAGTGACAGCAGATTGGTATGAACTTGTGTTTTCCACTGACTGGGCCTTAGGTTTGTCACCTTTACAACTTTGAGACTTCTAGTCAGGCCATGCTGCCCTGCGTAGAGGTGTTCCGTTTGCAGCAGATGAGGTGTTTTGTCTTCCAGGAGGAGGAGCAGGAGGCTGGCATGCTGCACTGGCAGAGGGGGGTTGTACCACAGGGTCTGAGCATCCCTCCAGCCCTCAGCTGGCACTGCCTGCACATCCAGGGGATGGTGTCCCTGCCAGGAGAGCCTGGGAGAGCAGGAACTCAGCAGGGACACACACCTGGCGTTCTGTGGGTTCTCTGGGGCTCTAGTACAAACCTGTTTTTTTTCAGGACCTTTGTTACCAAAGGGTTAATTTTAAGGTGATTTGGAGGTCTGTTGAGTTACATTTTATCAAGGTGGTACAAGATGGAAAATAGAGCTGAGAGGTGACCTTGTGGCATCTGTAGACAGCCTGTGCGATAACCGGCAGGCGCTGTGAATCACATTTTCCTGCAGCCACTGTTTGGTTCCTTTGAGTAAGTCTTGTGGCAGTTGCCATGAGTGCTGCGGGGTGCTTGAGGCTTCTGCCTTTTGCAGCGTGTGCGTCGGCTTACTCGGAATGTATTAATTCTTGGGTTTCGCCAAACAAGGCTGCCTTTCACTGCGCTACAAAGACTTGACTGTTTTCAGACACACGGAGACTCATGCACGCTCT
>NW_009952707.1:2099328-2119145 GCF_000747805.2 Chaetura pelagica | reverse complement strand
AGCCCGGCCGGGCCCCGGGGCGCTCCGCGGGGCCGCTCGGCGTCTGGTCCCCGGGTAACCGCGGTGGGGAGCAGCCACCCCTGATGCGTATAGCGTACCCTTTATCAACACAACTCTGTGCTTTCTGATAAGTGCCATTTTTGTCTCTAAACGTAGAAGTCCCCCGCTTGGGCTGTCTTTTGTAGAAAAGATTTTTGCAGAGGTGCAAGTAGTATATTAAACTCTTCAAATACGTATTTTGGTCTCTTGTGGGCATTAGTACTTTTTTTTATAACCATAAAAGTAAAAGTTTGAATGGGAATTCGCTTCTGCGTGTCGGTCAGTAGAAGTCTGGTGAGTGCTGCTGCTGTGCTGTGTGTCAGCACAAGGTCGGTGTCTGCACTCCTGCATCCAGTGCCAGCAGGCTGGCTGGGCAGCCGCTGCTCTTAAACTGAGGGATTCGAAAGCTTAAAGGGTTAGGTAGGCCTTGATTTTATCAGTACCAGAGTTTTTGCAAGACACTTCAACTTTTGAACTTGACGCTCCTGTAAAACACCGTACTTAACTTAAGTCTAGTGATCATGGGCTTGCTTTCTTCGTTACTTTTCATATAGCCCTTTAGAAGTAATCTGGGGATAATCCCCGTGGATAATCTCCCAGGGTCTATAGACTGTAGATTAAAATCACTGATTTAAGGTGGAAGGAAGGCAACCTTGTTAATTGGTTTTCTACAGCTTCCATCTAAAATGAGATTTCACGGGTGGAAGTCAGTGGTACATACTTGGAAATAGCAAAATTGGTGATGATTTTCTACCAAGTCAGAATCAGACACTTGAGAAATGCAAGAGGCTTGTGGATTGTAACACTAAAAGCAAGGTATTAATGCTGTGTTTCAGTTGGATTCTTAAATTAGGTGTCCAGATTCTTCATGGGTTATCTTGGAGAGGTTATCTTTGCAACCTGGAATAATTGATTGGTTAAGGTATCCAGTGAAGGTACTGAAATTTGTATTGAGACACACAGTGAATTAAAGCTCTTCTTCATCTAGTCCAGGTTTGGAGAGTGCAGTTGAGATTCCCAAGTACTGATCCTGCCCCTATGCTGGCTTAGGCTTTAGTTACATCAGTTTTTTATTTTGTAAAGTGTTGCTAGGATAAGGCAACACTGCTGCTTATCACCCTGTAAGTCACTGGTAGGCATCCTTACCGGGTTGTAGGTGACTCAGGTGCAAACTCCCATATCTGACTGGGAGAGGTTTCATCATGTGCCTGGAAAATGCCCAGTCTGACAAATTACCACCCAGAAGATCTGTTTGGGATGTTGAGCAGACAGAGCAACAGTGCTGTCAACTCTTGAGCAGTGCTGTGTAGGCTCACAAAGAGGTGTCTGTGTAAATTTTCTATTTACTTATTTTTTAGCTTGCTGCCTAAGTTTGTAGTCACCAAGGATAACTTCCTGTGTCTGATCTAACTTCGGTACCTTCTACGTAAAAATCACGGTGATGCTGCACAGGATGGGCCATGAGTTTCATCTGTGTTTCTTTCATGGGCAAATAATAGTCTAAGAAGTTTACATGGTGTCATGATAAAAGACAGAAAAGTGGTGCTCTTTCCTGTCTTTTAAAAATTATTTTAACATTCAGTGTTTCCTTTAACTGTGGAGTGTAAAACCTAATCGTTTCTTTGGGTTTTTGGTTTTTTTTTAATGGAAATGTAGGTATTTAAACAACTTAGGCTAACTTTGATTAGATAATATTGTTATGATGGCTTGTATGTCTAAAGCAATATTGAGGCTATAAATATCCTTTATTCATTTAATATAAATGCTATATATATAAGCTCAATATAAAGGCTATAAATGTCCTTTGTTCCTTTGTTTGTTTTGTTTTTTTTTAATAAATCTAGAGTTTGCTTTCTAAAGCTCAAGGAATAGGCTCCAGCGCAGTCAAACTTCGAGGGGGCTCTCTATTTATGAATGTTGGGAAATCAGAGAAGCAAGAAGAAGATATTAGACAAACACCTCATGTGAACATCAATCCCTTCACTCCTGATTCCATGTTCCTTCATAGTTCTGAAGGAAAATGTCGTAGGAGGAAGAGAATGCACTGGAATGAGTGAGTAGCTTATAGCTTCTTTTGTTAAGCTTACCTTTAGAACTACTTTCAGCTGCAGAAGTTACGTTGCAGATAGCTCCTATAAAAGTATTTTTCCTTGCAAATCTGTTAGTGATGCATAATATAGCTCTTAAATTATTTGCTTTGAGGTGCATGATGTTATGAAGGAACTATTTAGCACTAGATGTTTTGATTAGTATACAGAGAGCAATAGACCAGGCTGTGTCCTAGTCTTTTAACCATATACACACAGTCTTTTCTTAAGGAGGGGAAAAAGATATTAAATGATAGCATGAAACATGAAGAAAGAAATTACAAAGATACGAGTATGGTGCCTTTGTTTTATAAATTTGCTCTTAAAAATGTCATAATGTTCAGTTAAACTAAAAAATCAACAGCTGCTAGACTTCAGTTTTAAGTTTACTTAAGCCATATTATTTCTGCAAAAGTAACTGGTGTCAATTTCAGCTCTTATGGAGAAGATATGGAAGCAAGTGATGGAGAGCCTGAAGATGAAACTATCAGACCTGCTAAGGTAATTAGTCTTCAGAACTTGATACTAAGCTTGTCAGTTAGTGTATGTGGACACCTAAGCATGTTCCTTTCTAATCTTTGCAGAGGATAACTATAACAGAGAGTAATATGAAGTCACGCTATGCAACTGAATTTCATGAGTTGGAGAAGATTGGATCTGGTGAATTTGGTTCTGTGTTTAAATGTGTGAAGAGGCTTGATGGCTGTGTTTATGCAATAAAGCGATCCAAGAAACCCTTAGCTGGCTCAGTGGATGAGTGAGTATTTCCGGCTATTAAAAGTCAACTCTTGTTGCTTTTTCCTCCCATGTCTCTCTGTATTGGTAATTGCCTGAGAAGGTATTAAGAGAAAAGTGTGCATATTCATGAGTTAAATGTAAAACAGATGCTATTTTGAAGTCACATAACTTTTTTTTTTTCCTGTATACTGTGCAATACTAGTGAGGAAAAGCTACTTGTCCTTTCTCTAGCAGACATTTGTCCTGATATTCTGTGTGGAAACAGGTTCTTGTCATCTAGAAAGTCACAATAATTCTTATTTGCATTAATGGGAGAAGGGACAATATGAACAAACTGTGCAGTGATGATCCTGTGAGATATGAAAGCAATGTTCCCAATTGTGTCCTTATTCTTGTCAACTTTAATGACATGCAGATTAGTTAAGACAGCTGTGGGGTGTTTTTTGGCATTTGTGAATGAGCCTGTGATTCATGACTTTTCCCCCACTGTTGGAATAATTATGATATAAACCTCCACAAGTTTGAGTTATTCAAAATTGTATACCAGACTTAAACACGAGAAGTTCTTCAGTGTTCCATATGCGTAGTCTTTTAATACAATGTAAATTATTTTATCTGTTTGGATGTAAATCCATGCTGAGATGCCATAGAACTGAATATGAAGATTTTAATTAGAAACCTGAGCTGGCACAGGGGTGTGGTATTACAATAAATGTTTCTCTCAAGCTGTAATTTCACCTCATAATGTTTTTGTGTGCTGTTATTTTTTTCTGACTGTAATAGGCAAAATGCTTTAAGAGAGGTCTATGCACATGCAGTTTTGGGACAGCATTCTCATGTAGTAAGATACTACTCTGCATGGGCAGAAGATGATCACATGCTTATACAGAATGAGTATTGCAATGGTAAGTAAAGATTATTGCTTGTCTAAACTTTCAAAAATAATTTTTGAAGATTCTGGTATATTTCTTAAAAATCCATAGAACTAGTTACAAAATTATTGCCCTACATATAGCTCATACCATCATTGTATCAAATTGTTACTGATGTTCCTTTCCGTTGGAAAAGGCATAGCAGAGATATGAAGCAAAAACTATACAAAATTGCTGTCAAAGTCTTAAGTGTTCAAGAATATTGGAGGTATGATAAGGCATTTAACAGCAGCATAACTGTTCTTTCTTCTGCACAGTAGTACAAGCTAGCATAAAGAAATCAGAGAATTTCCTTTTCAAAAGGGAGATGGACCTGATTACTGAAGCTTTTTGCCATGGTTTGCCATTGCCAGAGATGTGGAAGAGGGAGAGAGGTCTTTTCCTTTGTCTTGCTATCCTGTTAATTTGTGTGGCAACTACAGCAGAAATATAATTTTATTATATTGCATGGCTATAAAGAGGGGATACAGCACTAGATTGTATAATTCCTGTGTATCACCAGCAACTTCTTGGTGATGTGTTTGTAGTTCATTTTGGAAGCCAGTTGTACTTAGTTTTGAAAGCAAGTTATTAGTTTTTCAACTGTTTGATGTAAAATAATTAGTTGTTTTCTTTAATGTTGTTAAAGGTGGCAGTTTAGCAGATGCCATAAGTGAAAATTACAGGAATATGCGTTATTTTACTGAACCAGAGCTGAAGGACCTGCTACTTCAGGTGGCTCGAGGCTTAAAATACATTCATTCAATGTCACTGGTACACATGGATATCAAACCTAGTAAGTGCGTCAACTGCTTTGCTCTGTATTGACAGTTTCCTCAGTTAATTTAATCTGTGGTAGAAAATTGAGCGGTTAGCCACACCTTACTAACTGTAAATTCTTCACTGAAGTTCTGAATAGCAGTACAAAGATGTCAGTTATAAAATTGGCTAGCAAAGTTAAACTTGTTTTATCTTGGCTCTTGGCTCTCCTCCCAGCAGAGGGGCCAGAGCAAGTTACACTTTCTTACTCTAGGAACTCTTCATGTATACAAATAAAACTTGTGTGGATAAAGCAAACCATAATGAAACTAGTTGAAGCAGAAATGGCACAAAAGTGGGTTTTTTAACAATTCTGCTCTTTTTCAGGTAATATTTTCATATCTAGGACATCAGTCCCAAGTACGACTTCAGAAGAAGCTGATGATGATGACTGGTCATCTGATAGAGTCATATTTAAAATAGGTGAGAAGCAGCACACCTGTGCTTAGAAGAATTGCTCTGTGTATTTGTTGTCTGAAAAAATAACTCTCTTGTATTTGCAGGTGACCTTGGTCATGTAACTCGAGTGTCTAGTCCACAAGTGGAGGAAGGTGATAGCCGTTTTCTTGCAAATGAAGTCCTACAAGAGGTAGCTGTTCTGTTTGTGGAACATAGTGATGTTAGGTCTGTGTACTGTTTTCTTTAGAGTAACAAGTTGCTGTCTGCTGCCTCCTTGCTGGAGGAGAAGCTTTCTAAATGGTACCCTCTTCAACACTAGCAGTACTTACAGGGGAATGTAGTATTGAGGTTGTGTTCAGTGCTGTTTAGGTGTTAGATTTCTTCTTACACTGAGTGGTATGTTTAGTAAATATGTTTTTCTTTATTTTTTCAAGAACTATGCTCATTTGCCAAAAGCAGATATTTTTGCTCTTGCTCTGACTGTTGTCTGTGCTGCTGGGGCTGAACCACTTCCAACTAATGGGGACCAATGGCATGAAATACGACAAGGAAAACTACCTAGAATACCACAAGTGCTTTCTCAAGAATTACTAGACTTACTAAAAGTAAGAACTCTTGTACCAGTGGCTCACTGATTAGTGTAACTTACTATATTACTGGCCTTAACTAGAATGCTTTGTTTTCTTTTTTCCAAGGTTATGATTAATCCTGATCCAGAGAAAAGGCCTTCAGCTGTGGCACTGGTCAAGCATTCAGTGCTTCTCTCTGCTGCTAAAAAGAGCGCAGAGCAGCTACGGATAGAACTGAATGCTGAAAAATTCAAAAACTCTCTCTTGCAGAAGTAAGTAGTTCCTGAGGGTCCTTAAATATAACTTAATTTTTAGTGGGTTTTCATGTGATAATAGAGTGATGATAAAACAAGACTGTCGTTTCTTCAGTGTCATGGTTTTGGCCCAACGTGACAACAAAGAACCAGCCCTGTGGCTGCTGACTCAGCTTCCCCCCCCCCCCCACAAGCTGGGATGAGGAGGACAAAACTCATGGGTTAAGAAAAAGGACAGGGAGGGTTTTTCACTAATTAAAGTCCTGGGCAAAAAAGACTCAATTTGGGGAAAAAAATAATAATGTAATTTCACACTCATCAAACACACACAGGACACAGACAATACAAAGAGCAGAGCTTACATATGTTACACCACCTCTCTCTTCTTCCCAGGCCCAAATCACTTTGTTCCCAGTTTCTCTCCCTCCTCCTCCCCAGCGGCACAGGGGGACAGGGGATGGGGTTTAGAGTCACTTCACAGGCTGGGGGGTCTTGCCTCTCCTTCCTCCTCAGGAAGAAAGATTCCTTACAGTCCTTCCCTGCTTCTCCATGGTGTCCCTCCCATAGGAGAGAGTCCTCCACGAACCTCTCCTTCATGAGTCCTTCCTGCGAGGTTCCCATGAGACCCTGCCACGAGGCGCCGGGGTCTTCCAAAGCTGCGTAGTCGGAGTCCACAGGCAGCAAATCCTCTGGCCACAAAATCCAAGTCCACTGGCCAAGTTCACCCCTCCTGGCACCTTCAGGGAACGTTCCACCACGCTCCTCCGTGAGTGCAGGGGCACAGCTGCCATCCTGCCATGGGTTGCAGGGAAACTTCCGCTGGGCACCTTGTTCCTCTTCTTCCTCACCAACCACCAGCACCGCTCTCTTTCCCCAGCACAGCTCTTCTCTTTTTCTTTAAGTGTGCTCAGGTGTTACAGCTGTTCTTTTGTATGCTAATCGCTGAGGTGCATCTGTTGTCCCTCTATTGGCTCCTTGGCTGGGTTTGGAGCAGGGGGAGCTTCTTACCAGAGCCGCTCCTGGGGCCCTTCCCCCGCTACTAAAAAACCCACCAAACCAGAACATTCAATGAGGTCCACAAATCTGTGCTTGTATATACCTGAGAGTACAAGGTGGGTTATATAACTTTAAAAGGAACTTTTTAAGAAGAAACATCTTGAACACTCTCTAAGGGAATCTCAACTACACTATTAGTGTTCAAGGCATGCAAGACATTACAGTTTAAAAAAGTCTCAAGCCAAAAGTACACTTTTTTGACATGTGTAGTATAGTGTAACTTCTGTCTGTATTATTTGAGTCTGTGTTTTCCTAGGTCATCGATACATTGAAAACGTGTTGGAAAATATGACTTTAATGAACTCTCTTGATCTTAAATAAAATCGCGCATCAGGAATATTTTTGGACTATTTTGACTTGTACACAGTAGTGTTATTAGGTAACCAGAGAATCACTTGTATTGGGAGGTCATCTTGTCCTACCCCTTGCTTACACACTCAACTGAGAAGTAAATCTTTGAAGAGATTCCCTTTAGGACTAAAGTCTGGTTTCTGCTTAAGTTTCAGAGCAAGAGTTAGTAAGTTAAGCAATTATCTGAATCTCACTGCAGTTGACTTTACATGCATTATGCGTAATAGTTAGGTTTTTATGAGGGGAACATAGAACACCAGTTACTTTGACTGGCTTATTTTGAGTTAAGATCTTAACTTAATTTGTATTCTCTCCATTGCTATCTGCTTATCTTGCCGTTGCTACTGTCTGAATGTGGCTAGACTTGACATATATGGTTATCTTTTATAATCTTATGAATCACACTGACTGCAGAAGGAATAATTAGATGGTTTGTGCAGGTTATTTAAGGGCACATCTGAGGTAAAGTGTTTGTTTGTATAAAGACAACGTATTTTTTTATCGTGTGAAAGGGGAAGTTGGCAAAGCTATTATTTTGTGAAGACTGTTTCTGATCTGGCCGCCAGCATGGTACATGCTTAGAAAATAAGTTAAAAAGAACACTTATGCACAGTAATTTTTAATGTTGTGGGATAGCGTTCCATAAAATAACTCGGGTAAATATTTTTTGTTTATTTTTTTGTTTGTTTTTTTCCCACATACCTGCATTTGACTCATTAAATATATCACTTGTGTATGTAAGTTATCATCAGTGAAAGGAATCCTTGTAAGGACACTCAGCTTTTCTACTGGTTTGTTTTCTTCAAAGGAAGGAAGAATTCAAGATTAGATTTCTAGGGAAGAATGGGAGCATATTGTGAAACTTAATTCCTTAGTAACGGAACAGTGGGTAGATGTACACGTGTGTGCATTTGTGACTGACATTCAGTATTTAGGGAAGATGCCTGAGTACTGATTGCCTTCTCTTGCAGTGAACTGACACTGATAATATGGGGAGGATTAGATGGGGCATGGGTGTTAGTTAATACTACTTTGGCTTACAAAGTATTAATCATAGTATCAAGCTAAGTACATTGGCTTACAAAGTATTAATCATAGAATCAAGCTAAATACTAATAAGTAGCTTGTTAAACTAAAACATGTAACTTCAAACTGAGTACACCTACAACAATATGGAACAAGCTTGTAAAATTTGATTTTGCTTTGGAGTCTAGATGTGAAATGAAATTACAAATACTAGTTCTTAAGGTAGAGAAAAATCCTTTAGGGATAATTGGGATAGGAAAAGAGTATGGAGGGAATCCTTAGTTACCCATATGTTGGCATTTAAGGAAAGGAGAAAAGGGGTGTGTGGGGAAACTTGATAAAGATAACTTTGCTCTTTAGTCAGAATATTTCATAGTTTTGTTCTGAGTTGTATTAACTTTGTCCACAGATTGAATATTGGTAATTCTCTGAAGCAAAATAATTGGCAGAATCTTGGAACAGGGACAGTGGCCTGTGCTGCCTTCATTGACTCAGCCTTGCAGTTTCAAGCTCATATTTTTATGTGAGGCAAAAAGATTTAGGTGGAGATAAGCTTTTTCATGTGGGTATACAAAAGGAAAAGGATTTACACTAGTCTGTGTTCATCTTAAGTATGTGTCTGCTTGTCTGTGTTCTTTGCAGAAGTTCAGTTGTGGCTGAATGCTGCAGTTGAACAAACCTCTTAGAAAGTAAAGAGTGTTCTACCGTGTTCTGGTAATTGGTGTATGAGATGAAGTGTTGAGCTGGTGGATTTCAGAATTCAACTGAGCTGTGTGAATTTGTCATTTCCTTCCCTTGTTCAAAAGAAATGCTATTCAGACATGTAATGAACATCCCACTTCTGTGCTCTGGGTTGTAAATAGGTAGATGTGAATGATAATGGCCTTAGTATGACCTAAATTGACAGCAGGTCTTAAATTCTGAACTGCTGTGATTAATCTGAAATACTCCCACTGTGATATGCCTGTAGTTCTTACCCTGATGCGTTGTGTGTGACTGTGAATGTCTTGCAGAGAGCTGAAGAAAGCACAGATGGCAAAGGCTGCAGCTGAGGAGCGAGCACTGTTCACTGACAGAATGACAACGAGATCTACAACACAAAATAGACCGTCTCGTCTCATTGGAAAGAAAATGAACCGCTCAGTTAGTCTTACTATATACTAACTATGAAGTCTAAAAGAACTACTGAGGATGACTATAGCATCTCTACTGGACTGAAGCCTAAGGAATTGAAGGAAGCATTCAATTCCTGGTTTCTTGTCCTGTGTGTGATCAGTGATCCTAGTTTTACACGATTTGTTTCTGGGTTTTTACTTGTACAGTACAGCTAATTAGCTGTATTATCCATTTGAGTTAATGGACTCAGTAGTTACTATCTTGTCTATAAAAAATCCTGGATGTTAATCCATAAGCCTTTCAGTTACACTGTTAAATGTTACATGGTCCCAGGGTTAACCACTATAGTGGTGTGCTGCTTTGTAGTGTTATGGCATTGTAGTAAGAAGTAATAGCCCTAATCCTTAAAAGGGAGGGAGGAGGCCTTGCTTTGATAGTTACTGAATTTTTTGGAGCAGAGGGGAATACATTTTGAAAGACAGGCTTTAAGGCCAACTACACTCAAACGTACCTGATGTCAGGTAGACTTCTTTTGTGAATTTTATTTGTATATTCAACTGGGAGCACTTTGTAGGCATTGCATAAACCACAGCTTAGAAACCTGTGGAATTAAGTGCCATATGGATCTGCTGCTATTTTTAGTTTGTTGTCCTTGCTGTAAACTGTAGCATTAAAACAATCATTATTGTGTTAATAGGCTTCTTGTTAAAACAATTACGTGAAACAAATCTAAGCTGCATTTTAGTGAAGGCAGCTTTTTCTTTCAAAGCTAGTGCATTGTAAAATAATGCACCAATGTAATATTTTGACTCTGTATTAGTGTAGTGCAATCGTTAATGTCTTGGCTATTGATGTTTTGTAATTCTTTCTAATAAGGTTCTCTAAATGTTTATTCTCTTCAGTTGTCTATTTTTGAGGCTATTGTATATTTTTTTCTATGTTGGAGTACTTGTAAATAATTGTTTAGTATAAGTGTTCAGACTGTTCTTCATTGTTCATGTACATAATTTTGATTGTGTTTATAGTATACTATACTGAAACTGCAGTCTGCAATGCCAACAGACAAAGCTAAACTATTTTAAGTCCCAAAAAACAGAATATGGCTGTCAGAACCTGTACTGATATTGGACCTAGGCTGACACATGTTGCTAAAAAAAAATAGAACTGTTGTAGTTACTGGCTTTTCTCTTAATTTTAGTTTAAACAATGGTTCCTATTTGTGCTCTGTTTGTTCTTACTAGTGTTGAATTTGAATATTAAAGTTAAAAGTTTTGTTTAATATTGTCTAACAATTATTTAGCTCTATAGTTGTGGAAATAAAATACTGAGTCAGGAATATGCTATGGCAAGTCCTGATTAGATCTGCTTCCCGCTGCTGCCTAATGCTTGTGGTTCCCTCTCATGACAGTAGGACTGAGATAACATACTTGCTGATAGTTATGTTAGGAGAGAAGCACCACAGTCTGTGTTGCAGTATCTATAGCAGTCTGTCTCTACAGCTTTAGAAATGTCACTGCACACTGAAAAGATGAAGCTTGGGGAAGATTTGAAGTGGAACTCGTGACTGTGAAGATAGAGGACTATATGAGACTATATGAAGACAGAAGTCTGAGGTAAGGTGGAAAAACATGAATTGCTGAGAATGGGAAGAGAACTGCTTATTTAGAAGTTGGGAAGAAAACAGCAGGAGGAATTGGAATAGTCTATGAAAGACAGTAACAGCATGTTCTATGGCATGGATGCAAAATACTTACACATATGTATTCTACCTCATGCAAAAAAGAGGTACAGTCATTAATAAAGGTCTAGTAGATTAGTCTTTTGGGAAAGCTTTTACATTGCTTGTATTGAAGAGTGACAGGTGGCCATCAGAGAAGCTGTAACTGAATTGAATGGACTGTCAGAAGTTTAACTTTGAAATTAATGAAAGAAAACCGCTAAGTATTTTAAGAGGTCTTTTGACTGTGAAATGCAGAGACTTGGTTTAGCTTTATTCTCAGAATATGCAGTTCTCATCAGTAAAAACAGATAGACTGGAGTACCTTTAGGATTTTGCTTTATATGACAGTCCTGTATTTTTTTTGTGAGAGAATTTACAATCTCATGGTTTTGTTGGTCCTCTACACTAAATATGACCTCTTAAAGCATACTTCTAAACAGTCATACGTATCAGTTGATGGGGATCAACAAACAGTTCCCCAATATAGCGTAAATAAATTTGATCTATCTATGATAGTTATGTGCTCTTAGATAACTTGTTTTCAGAGACTTGTAACAGTACAGGTATTGTGCAAACAAGCTGTACACAGTAGCTGTGTAGACTTGTAAAGGCGCACTCTGCTAGGTAAAAAAACTGGCTGGATGGCTGGGCCCAAGGAGTGGATGGTCAGTCACAAGTGGCGTTTCCCAGGGCTTAGTTTTGGGGCCAGTTTTCTTACATGTCTGGACATGGGGATCGGGGGAATCCTCAACAAGTTTGCAGATCATACCAAGTTGATTTGCTTGAGGGTAGGAAGGTTCTACAGAGGGATCTGGATAGGCTGGATTGATGGCAGAGGCCAATTGTATTGAGGCTAAATGAGGCTCCTTGCTGGGTCCTGCATTTGGATCACAACAACGCTCCAAGCTTGGAAAAGGATGATGGGGGTTGACAGTGGCTGAATATGAGCCAGCAGTGTGCCCAGGTGGCCAATGAAGGCCAAAAGCATCCTGGGTTGTATCAGGAGTAGAGTGGCCAGCAGAAGGAAAGTGATTGTCCCCCTGTACTCAGCACTGGTGAGGTCGCACCTTGAATGTTGTGTTCAGTTCTGGGCCCCTCACTACAAGAAGGACACTGAGGTGCTGGAGCGTGTCCACAGAAAAGCAACAAGGCTGGTGAAGGGTATAGAGCACAAGGTTTAGGAAGAGTGGCTAAGGGTTCTGGGGTTGTTTAGTCTGGAGAAAAGAGGCTGAGGGGGGAACTTAACTAGTCTCTACAACCACCTGAAAGGAAGTTGTAGTGAGATGGGTGCTTGTCTATTCTCTCAAGCAACAGAACAAGAGGAAATGGCCTCAAGTTGAGCTAGGGAAGGTTTAGATGATACTAGGAAAAATTTCTTCACTCAAAGGGTTGTCAAGCACTGGAACAGGCTGCCCAGGGAAGTGGTTGAGTCACCACACCAGAGGTATTTAAAAGACTTAATTTGGTGCTTAGGGATGTCGTTCAGTGGTGGATTTACCAGTGCTCGATTAATGGTTGGACTTAATGCTTGTAAAGGTTTTTTCAAACCCAAATTATTCTATGATTCTATTTTGTTGCTGGTCAAAGGTTTTGTATCTGCCATGGAATGGATGCCCAGCCTAAACTATGCAACTGAAGTGGCTTTAGATGTTTTAATTGTCTTCTGTGTGCCAAGGAGAATGTTTGTTTAAAAAAGGAGCTTTGGAGTTTTTAAGTAGTTTGTAGGAGCAGTAAGAATGATGAAATATCTCAAATTTTTGTAAGCTTTTCTTAGGCCAATGGGAAGAGGCAGAGAATGGGGAAAGTGTGTGTTAAGGCTTCCCATGAATACTCCCAGCATTCAGTGAATCATGATCCAGATTCTTGTTGAGTGAGACATTGTTTACTGACATTGAAGGGTTTTTCTTTTTTAAATAGAAACAACCTTAAAGTAATTTTGGTACCTTATGAATTTGTTGCATAAACAACCTTTGGGCAAAATTTGTATGTAACTAAGCAAGCCACCATAGAATCAACAAATCACTTAGGCTGGAAAAGACCTTTAAGATCGACTCCAACCGTTAATCCCCCTCTACCAAGTCCAGCATTAAGCCGTGTTCCCAAGCACCACCTCTAGAAAACGCATCCAGGGATGGTGACTCAACCACATCCCTAGGCAGCATGTTCCAGTGTATGACAACCCTTTCAGTGAAAAAAGTTCTTCCTAATGTCTAGACTAAACCGGCCATTTCCTCTTGTCCAATCATCAGTTACTTGTGAGGAGACACCAGCACTTACCTCTTTACAATGTCCTTTCAGGCAGTTGTACAGGGTGATGAGGTCTCCCCTCAGCCTCCTTTTCTTCAGACTAAACAGCCCCAGTTCCCTCAGCCACTCCTCGTAAGTCTTGTTCTCAAGGCCATTTACCAGCTTTGTTGCCCTTCTCTGCACCCGCTCCAGCACCTCAATGTCTTTCTTGTAGTGAGATGCCCAAAACTGGACACAGTATTTGAGGTGTGGCCTCACCCATGCCAAGCACAGAGGAACAATCACCTCCCTGGTCCAGCTTGCCACACCATTTCTAATACAGGCCAGGGTGCCATTGGTCTTCCTGGCCACCTGGGCACACTGCAGGCTCATATTCAGCTGCCTATCGACCAGAATCCCCCGGTCCCTCTCTGCCGGGCAGCTTTCCAGCCACTTCCCCAAGCCTGTAGCATTGCATGGGCTTGCTGTGACCCAAGTGCAGGACCTGGTACTTGGCCTTGTTGAACTTTAGACAGTTGACCTCTGCCCATCGATCCAGTCTGTCCAAGTCTCTCTGTAGAGCCTCCCTATACTCCTTCCCAACTTGGTGTAGTTTGCAAACTTTCTGAGGGTGCATTCTATCTCCTCTTTGAGATCATTGATGTTAAACAAAAGTGGGCCCAACACTGACCCCTGAGGAACCCCACTTGTGACTGGCCACCAGCTGGATTTACCTCTGTTCACTACCACTTTCTGGGCCTGGCCATCCAGCTGGTGTTTTATCCAGCAGAGCGTACATCCATCCAAGCCATGAGCAGCCAGTTTTATTATCAGAATGCTACGGGAGATGGTGGCAAAGGCCTTATGGAAGTCCAGGTAGACAACCTTTCCTGTTAGCCTCTTGAAAAATACAGGAAGTCAGATGTCAGCTGAAGAAATTCTGCCAAGCATGGTGTGACAAGATGAGCTTCAGCATGTCAAGAAAAAAGCTTCATCTCAGTTTAAGAAGTCAGCATTAGGGTTGCAATTGTGTTGTTTAAAATACCTGCATTTAATGTTTAACTTCAATGATTTTTCTCATTATTTCATCTTGCTTCATTTTCCAACACAGCAGTAGCATAGTACCTTAACTCTTGATCAGAGTCCCTGACTTCTTGAAGACCAGCTTGATCTTGCCTTTCATGTTTTGTAGTCTCCAGCAGCACCTGCTGAATGAAACAGTTAACTGTACACTACATTTTTGTCTTTGAAGCTCTTGTGTGCTAGTATGATACACGACCCTGATTGTTAGAATCGCTTTCTTGTTCTGCAGTAGTGATTGAGCATTCTTACCAGCAGTAGTGCAGGTAAGTGTTGACTTTTATTTTTTCACCCACACCCACTCCCTGAATTCTTTAGACTTGGAGAAGGCATTCTCATTGTTTCATCATATATGTGATTTGATATATAAACGTATGCACGCTTAATAAGCTGTGCATTTGTGCTAGCTATGACTATCACTACTGTAGCTCGTGCTACAGTAGCACAAGCAATGGCCAACATGAGCTAAAAGCAGATCTGTTCCTTGCCTGAACCTTCTTTCAGTGAACCATGGAAACTATCTGAAAGTGAGCTGCAAGCTCCCCCCATTGGAGGCTGCTGAGCTGACACATGGGCTCTGTCTCCAGAAACGCTGCAGCGAGAAAGCAGGAAGCAGCAGCGATTGGGCAGGACAGCACACAGGAAATGAAGGTCCCACTTCTGTTTCAACAGATGCTATCTTCCCAAAATGTAATGGGATTGGGGTAGGGGAAAGGGAAGTGCTCTAAGGAGAGAATATTGCTGTGCCTAATTAAACAGGAAGCAGTTTATTACTGTTTAACATGTTGCTCAGAGACCTGAGGTTGTACACACTTAAAAATTATCTGAGATTCCAGATAGTCTTGAAAAATCTGAAGAATTGGTTTCAAAGATCTTCATTTTGCCAGTCACTTGCCTTCCTTCCAATATTCAACATCAATATTTAACATGACATCTGAATAATCATGCTGGTCTAAATTGATTTCTCTGTCTCAAGATGAAAGCAGAATAACTGGCCTAATTCTAATTAATTATCTTCTGTGTATCCCATGGGTTACTGCCAGATAGGTGGGCTACTGGACATAAAACCTGCTGCTGTTACTGAATTACCATTTATGCATGGGAAAGGATCCTGCACGTTCCATCCTCATGCTGATGGAGTAGTTTTTGTTCATCTCTTGATTTGCAAAATGCACCACTAGTGACTAGGCAAGGTGTTCTGCAGGACATAGGGTTGGGGGACAAGGAGAAATACCTCCTATTCCCAACCTTTGGTAGTCTCACCAGCCACTGATCTTGGGTGGTCTTTCTACCTCTGCAGCCGTTTCCTCTTGCCTCCTTTTACTCTAAGCAACTTGAGTTAAGATATTTAGGGTGGAATCTCTCCATATATTTGTTTCATGCCTTAGCAAATGGGATTTTAATCTTTTGGTCTTGTAGACACTGAGACAATATTAATTTACAGGCTGTTACACTAACCCTTGTTAAATGGCTTTTTCCATTGACCATTTATTTCTTCAGTTTCCATCCCAAAACATGGTATCAGATAGTTACTGCAGTTATACACCTGGGATTTAATTTCCTCTTCCTTTCTGCAAATAAGGTATTTGTGGTATTCTGTTCTATGGTGGGTACTGTAACCAGGTGAGAAACACCTTATCAGCTACAAGTGTAGAGTAAGACGTATTACCAGAGAGGGACCAAACGGTAACTTAATGCTGTGTGTTTTACCACTTCATTATGCTTCTTTTGTCAAGTTTAAATAGAAATGCATGTGTTACGTATGTGTCTATACATAGCAAAAAAAACTGTAGAAAAGTAGGTGTGCTTTGCTGGAATTGTTTTAAAGATTACTCTAGAAGTCTTAGAAGTGAATGGGAAATTAACTTCTATGTTTGTAGGAGACACTGAGTTGCCATTCTGATTGAGCATCTAATGCTGCCTCCTATTTCATTTAAAATAAACAATTTCTACATAGTTTCAGTGAGAATGTTTGAGGCATGTATATAAGGCCACAGAGAAAAGGTTTTAAAGTATTTAATTGACAAAAAAACAATATGCTTGAGGATTTGGCTACAGTGTAATGTCAAATATACTTACTGGTTTTTATGCTGTCTCCCAGTGCTTCCTCTAAATGTTTTATGGTGGGACTAGACTTCAGAAACTATCACAATGGTCACAAATATTGGCTTTTGCTTTAGTTTTATTTTCTATTGAAACATTGTCGTGAAATGGCAGATACTGGCAACACAGTTTTACTACAAAGTTGGCTTAATAGTCTTCAGTTTCTGTTTGGTTCAATTTAGTTTTCCAGTGGAGAATGAAAATGACTGGTCTAGGCACAGTTCAGGAAGATTTTCTCTGGGCTAACAATGAGCAGAAAACTGAGCTGCTGCTATGTCTGAATTCTTTCCTTGATGACTGTTAGTTTAACTGACTCCGTGGCATAAAACAAAATTAGTAACAGTTCAAATGCGTAATCTTTCCTCTAGTTAGGACTTCCCTAACAAATACTTATTTAGCTAACAAGGAATAATTAAGCTTCTGTAGGGAGGAGGAAAAGTGATTGACCTCTTAATGCAAGAGCCTCAGCAGAGTCTGAAGCATCTTCCTGAAAGTGAGTCACTCTGTGAGACAGTGAGCCAGTTTTCCCTCCCTGATATCCTCACCACCCTTCAGTCATGTTTTTAACTGTGGTGTGCAAACAAAGTTATAATAAGCACAGATTTAAAATAGAGTTGCTGAGATCTCAGACAGCTTTCAAGAAAAGCAGAAGTATGTGAAGTTGCATCAGAACTTTTGTTCCAAACAAGCAATTTAGAGTTCATGTAGTGCTGTCAAGGACGTAATGGTTAAGTATAACTGTTAATTAATGTTCTGTGGATTATATGTCAATCTTATCTTCAGAGGTTTAAAATGTAAAGTCTTTGATACACAAAGAATCAGATTAGCACATTAAAACAGAAGAGTTGCTTAAAATAACTCACATTTTGGGTGTGGATGCAGCTAGTCCTGTAACTTTGTTAATGCTAGTTTGGGTAAGTAGAAAAAAACCCTAAGATTTTGTTTAACAATAAGTTGATGTCTGCATATGAACTTCAATTTGCTTTTGCTCAATTAGTTCAGGTCTATAAAAACTATTTTAAATATGAGCATGTCTATGTAAAATAATTTACTAGCTTTATGCATAACTTGTAAGTATACTTTTGATTAACCTGCCAAAAGCTGGAGTAGCTGAGGCTTATATAAACTACTCATTGTAATGAACACTTAAGCATGAACTATTAACCTATTGACCTGAATTGAACTATTTGTATTCTTAGTGGAAAAAAACTCCTATTCTTGCAAAGGATTTTAGCATGTCATTTCAATCAGGAAAAAGAGAAGCCAGCAAAAAGAATGAAGAGAAGCACACAGGTTCTTTTACTTTGTGGGCATTTTGCTTTAATTTTATTTTTCTACTCTTTTTTTTTTTTTTTTTTTTTTAATAAGCTGCTAAAAGTCACTGAACTCTGTTCAAAAATGAAATTAAGCCCCCACCATGAGGAGACTCGTGTGAGCTATGTTAATTGCTGTTCCTCAGTGACTGAATTGTATTTTAATGCACTGGTAATAGGGATGATCTGTATTTACTGGTGACTTGGTAGTTGCTCAGCTACCAAACAAAATAGTTTGTTCGGTTATCTGCTTATACAAAAGTGTCTCCTTCCTCATTAAGTGGAATAGTTGCAGTGAAATTAGAGAAATGCTAATGTATTTCAAGATGGTAGATGTTTATGTTAATATTAACAGCTATAATGTTAGCAAATCAGGTTCTTCAGGCAGTTTAATCCAATTAATCTTTGATGTTAATTGTATAGTTCACACCATCCACCTTGAAGAAAGAGCATAAATAATTACATTTAGACTACAAAGTCTTGATTAAAGTATGGAAAGAAAAAAGATTCAGGTAAGTGAGGGGGGAAAGGCTGCTAGGATATGGCTGGTGAGTAAGGAGTTTAACTATTCAGTGTGCTATGGAGAGACTATGACATCTCTGCATTATTAGAATGTTTTTGCTACTTGCCATGACCTAGAGAAGACACTAAAGAAAAAAACTACCAGAAATCTGTGGATGAGTCTAGTCTGCAAATTCCCACGTGTAGAAATTAATTTTGTACATTATCACATATGAGAATTAAAAGTAAAATTAAAAATTCCTACAGTGGGCTTTGCTATCTGCTCATCAGCAGTGATCCTGACCAGAAGACCACTGTACACCAAGGGTTAGTGATCCATGTAATTAGGCCTGTGCCTACTCAGCATCTCTTGTGCTGCACTGCCCGTCCACCCTGGCCTCCAGAGCCACGTGGGACTGCCTGTCCTGCAGCCATGGGATTAATCTACCTGGCTTGATTGTACCACAGGAGCCTGTGGGCAGCTCCCACCCCTGCCTGGCCTGCCCTCCCCTTTGTCTAAAAATACAACTGGAGGTTCTCATGTGAACATCCTTTCTGTCTGGCAGTAGAAAAAAATGTGAAGAGCTGTTTTCTTGTAAGAAAATCCTGTAATAGCTTCAATGACCAAAATACTGCAACTTGTCACACAGATTCTGCCCATGGAAATGCTGCACCATGATCAGAGACCTGGCTGATGCTGCACGGCTCAGGGTTGCCAGCACCTGAAGGAATGTAAGAATATCTGTACTGTCCTTTCCGTTACAGGGTTGGCTCAAATAAACGGTATTTTAAGTGAACTTCAGAATCTGTGTGCCTTCCTTACTGGGATCATAGTGAACCACCTAATGCAAACCAGTAATCTCGCTGTCCTTGCTAGAACTATTTAACTTGCAGAGTGCTGTTTTTGTTCTGATGATGCAGTTGAATGAAGACTAAAGTTGGATAAAAGTGAAAATATTGTTTTTCCTTTTTTGAATTTCGAGAACGTAGTGGTTTGGTTTAAACTCCGTAAGAACGAGCCCTTAATAATGAGCTGCACACTGAATGATCTCACATGCAGTACTCAAAGCAACAGACATTGCAGCATCATCTTCTTGCTGCTTCTGGTCTAGATGCAACTAACCATGATGTTGGAGCGGAGAAACACCCTTGAGGATCTGCTAGAAAGCATAGGGAGTGTGCACACATCTGGAGTCCTCCGAGCAGCTGCTCTCGCTGCTGCTTAGCCCGAACCCACAGCACTTGGGGGGACTTAGGAGAACAAACAAAAGCACCACCAACACAGTTTCTTCCCTGTGCTGCTCTGGGAGCAGTGGCGAAGCTGCTTTTAGCCCTTCCCTGCGTTAACTGAACTTCAGTCCAGCTCCTGCAGCCTTTAATTGCAAGATGCGTCTTGAAATTCTCGGGGACTTTGAAACGCCCTACGAGGAAAGCTGCGGGCCCGCGGCCAGGGCCCCGCAGGCCAGGGCCCCGCAGGCCAGGGCCCGGCAGGCCAGGGCCCCGCAGGCC
>NW_009952707.1:2054815-2098911 GCF_000747805.2 Chaetura pelagica | reverse complement strand
GAGCTGGTCACGCAGGGGCCGGGTGAGGGGACGCGGCCGCCTGTTTCCACAGCCCGTCCAGGGGCTGTACATGGCTTTTTCCCCGCTCAGGCTGTCATTTGTCCCGCCACTGGCTGTGGCTCCTGGCCCCCTCCAGCCTGAGCTGCCCCTTCCTTGTGCCCGAGGAAGCTTGTTTTTATTCTGCCCAGGCGAGCACTTCATCCTCCCCGAGCTGTCAGTGCACAAACCCTTGTTGTGCTTCTGGTCCGCTTTCAACTGCATGTCCTTGGTGCTCTTTCTGGCCAAAATCTTTTGTGGGGTAGCCACAAGGTCCCATCCATAGGGGTTGGCTGCATCCAAGTGAAATTCATAGCTTGCCAAGGGGAGAGTGAGGTTCCACAGTGCTCTCTTATTTGGATATAAACAGGAGAATTAGTCAAGAGGCTCCAACTGTGCCATTCTTTCCTTAGCTTATATGCTGAGGTAATGTTTGTGCTCTTAAAAGAGCTCTCAGGCAGCTCGCTGAATCCAGTCCCATTTTGGCCCTGCTTTATGGGACTGTCTTGGCCTGGGAATAATAGCAGGAATCTGGCTAAATAAATATTTTGAATAAGAGCGCAACACCTGTTGACACTTGAGACTGTGGGTCCTTGTACTGAGCGCTGGAGTGGTGTCAGTCACAGCGATTAGCTGGAGTTGGTGCCCTCGCCATGCTGTGGGCAGTGTCTGTAAGTACGGTCAGTAGCTAATGGACTTTGGTTTTAGCATGATGTAATAAGTATCCACAACACCCAACGTGCTGCAAGCAGCCTGTTCCTCTTCTCCTTTTCTTCGCTCAGGGTGAACAGGCTGTGTGTGAGAGACAGGCTGAGATACAGCCTCACTCGGCCAGAAGTGACTGTGGGGCAGGAGTCAGGCCAGACTGCAAGCTGGAGCTAAAAAACGTCTGCAGGTCCCAGGTCTTTTGCAGGTGGTGCAGTGAAAGTGAGTGTTTGTGTTGCAGTGCTGCAGGACTAAGTGAAGTAGGGTGCAGAGAGCTGCAACCTGGAAGGTGTGTCTGCAGCACATGTCGTGCCAGGTGGTGAAGACTGTTGTGGCTGCACAGGTGCTGGGGTAAATGGCTAAAGAAGCAGCCAGGATGCTGATGGGTTTGTACAGCTTGCTGTCATGGAGGTGTCATAACTTCTCTAAGATCATTGACTGACCTGGGTGGATTAAAGCAGCAGTTGTATTTCCAAACTGAAGCACAGTTACCTGTCTTGTCATGCTTTGTGGTCATATTAGAGCCCCATGGCTACAAGTGCTTGTGTTGAAAAAAGGTAAAAAAAATAAAAAGGAGAAGGGAAATTAAATTTCTCCCCTGCTTACCTATCAAACATCTTATTAAACAGTTTTGGTGTTTCATTCTGTCTATCTTTGAGAGAGAAAGGATGAAAAAAAAAATTGGTGTTTCTGAGTGTGTTCAGCTCTGTCTGTGATATAAAGGCTCCCAAGGGAAGTGTCCAGTGGGGGATCTGGGAATGCAGAAATTAGGCTGCTACCTTCTCCCATGGCCACCAAGAGTTAGTTTTCAGGAAACAGAGGAAGAAGTAGAGAACATTCGTCTGTAGGCTTTTTGTGGCAAATGATGAATGTGATGTCCAACTGATAGTCCTGCTGGGAGAAAAGGTGTATGTTATGTCAGTAGCCCCACACCTATCCAGAGGAACAGGGTGGACAGGACAGCAAAACAGAAGTTCCTGTCTGATTGATTTAGGGCTATGTTGTACTAAGAAGGTATTTCACAACCAAGTATTTCTCATCCACATTACCATGAGGATGGTATAGCACACCTGTAAAATGAAGAGATTGGAGACAAACAGTAGTAGAGATCTGTGGTATTAGAAAAATATGTTTAATAATGCAGTCAAAGTCCCATTATAAAGAAAAAAAGGAGAACTTACTGACAAGGGATCTTTGAGTTTTATTATCCAGTATAAGGTGCTGCCAGCATGTTGCACAGGAAGTAGTATAGCATGTTGGTTGTTAAATGGGGTGATTTCTAGTTTAACTAGAAGTGATCTTTGAGCCTTCACAATGTATTATGCATTAAATCCTATGAGAAAAGCAAATGTGCGCTATGTAGCTGAGGCCCTGCTGTGAAGGCTTTGCATCACACATAATTTTTAATATATCTAGAGCAAAGAGATGGAGGTGAGTGGAATTGGTCTGTTCTGTAGTCTGGAGAAACAGCAAATGCTTGGATGAAAAACTAGGATTTGCTTGGAATGGGAAGGATTTAATTATATGACTTTTATAATTTTGTATATGTTCTTAGCCACTGAGGGAAGGGACAGTTAGATCAGTCTTCTGTGTAATTTTTATTATCTTCCAGTATGCACAGATTTATTTTTCGTTGTCTAATCTTCAGAAGTGCTACTGTTATGCTGCTACTGTTATGCTGCAGATCTTACCCTGTTTTCTACATCAGCAGACATGTTTGTGTGTGCTGTTCTTAAATTACACTTTTAAATAGGCCCACAATCATAATTTTTTGCCAGTGTGTTTCAGTACATTTAAAGACTTACATAGCAAGGCTAATGTATAATTTCTGTGGATGCAGTTACAGATGCTGTTGCAGTTCAAGCAACTACTTACTTTCGTATATTTAAAACCAATTTAGTCTTTTTTTGCAATCTGCAGTTTTAAAATTGACTTATTTGAAAAGTTTCTGGAATGTGCCGCCATTCAATCTGCTTTTCATCCAGATTTTGAAACACTGTGGTGTTAAATGTCATTACACTTAGCAGCCTGCAGTGCTCCTTGTATGTGTGTGATTGAATCTTGGAAAGAATACATACCATTTTATTTTTACACTCTGTCTGGAAGCTTTTCCTTACATTGCTTTGTGACTTGTCTCTGCTTAGGCAATGAGGTTACTTGGCTGCTTTTGTTCTGTGTGCTACCATTGGGGTGGATTTTCAAAGTCTTAGATTCTTGGCATGATATCTGCAGAATGTGGATAGTGAGCACCTTGTGAAAATAGAAGTCTCATTTGTTCCCATGATGTATGGGGGACCAGAGTTAGTAGTCATGCTTACAAAATTTAAACTGGTCTTTAATTGAACCTGGGATGTTACAGGAATATTCTAGCTCTTATCTTTGCTTTGCCTTTTTACTGAATGGGAAGTCAGTGGCTGGTGGGAAGAGGAAAAGTGGTGTAATCAGGGGCAAGAGGGATGGTCTGAACAGAGAGGAAGACCTTGAACAATGTAGCAAGGCACTGGAAAGGTCGAGAGCCTGTGACGGGTGGGCAGGACCCCAGCCGGACAATTGACTTTGTACAGCATTGAAGGATGGTAGGAAATTAGTCATTATGACTCACTCTGAGAGAGTTATACTGTGACGTTGTTAACAGGGCTCAGAAGCATTTGTATTAGGGTAGCCACAAGGAATCATGTCTGCAAGGTGTGAGGGGATGGATGCCTCTCTACCAGAAGAGTTAACTAACCAAGGCAGCTTGTAGACCAGAAGTGGAGGCATTAGGAAATGATAGCACACCTGAGAGGAGCAGCTGCTAATGGATCAGTAGCCCATTTAACTTATGTCCTTGAGGTTTTGTCAACTGGTTTCAAGGAAGATAAGGCATAAGATAAGGCACAGTAGGTGGAGAATGTTTACTGGGAGATCTTCCTAAGGCTGGGAGCTGCAAAAGAGAAAGGCAATTCCCTGGGCAGCAGTACCAGATGTAGGCTAGCACGAGTATGTGACTGGGGGACAAGGAGGGTGGGCTGATTATGAAGGCAAGAGTAAGGGTTAGATTGTCAAAAAAGGTAACAGGGGTCTGTGAGAGTGCGAGGGGGAAGGCAGCAAAAGAAGGAACAGAGAGGTGATGTGGGCAAAGGACACAAGCCTCAGGAACCTGAGCTAGTAGAGGGTGGGCTTGAATATGCTTGTCCAACTGGGAAAGAGGTTGCTGCACTAATTCTGATGCTAAATAATGGGACTCCAAATGGAACATTGGCTACCTGAGTAGATAAGGAAGGTGTACCTTTGAGATGCTGTGATGCAAGAAACCGTATGCTTAAGATGTGCCCTGGTTGAAAAGACCTTGTGCCTGTGGCAAGGGGCATATACAGTGCTGGTTTCCACACTGGTCAAACAAGGAAAAGGCAAAGTACTTGTGAGTAGCCTTATTTTGGCTGGTTGGCTGCTGACATGGATGTCAGGGAGTGAGGAGCCAAGAATGTCTTGGAATGAATTCACAGAAAGCCATTGAACAGAGCTGTAGGCATCTGTGATGCCAACACATCTTAAAAAGAGGTCTTAAAAAATCTTAAAAAGAGACAGGGGAGGGAGAAGACCCTCCTGAAAGATGGAAAAGAAAAATAAGAAAGCATAGAAGAAACTAACAAGAGCTGCTGTAGGATTAGTCTGCCCTGTTACTGCTCCTACTATCATCTGGGCCAAATTTTTGTTGCTGAGAATAGGTAGTCTAGCAGATCTTCTTTTCCCTTTAGAAATGGAGGTCACTTTTATGGACAAGGTTAAATGGAACTAATCAGCTGATAACAATTTATCACGTGCTTAAAGTTTAGGAAGATCAATGTTTTGGAAAATGGGAGCTCAGAGGGGAGCAGCTGTGGCAGAGTAGAGCCGAGCTGGATGTTTGTATTTCAGGTAAAGTAGCATGAGACTTGCCATAAATAAAGTAAATCCACAGTTTGTAACAACCTTGGGTGTTCAGCTTACTTCTTTTATCCATATTTCTATTTACAGCAGAACACCTTCAGGATTCCCTGGGCACCACCAGGCATCTTTCTTTTAAAATATTTAATTGGAAATGGAAGAATTGTTCCCAGAGCACTGGTTTTGTGAACCCTTTGCAGACTGCTTGTACTGTCTCATGGACTAGTTTGGCAACCACCACTTTACCCATTTGCCACAGCCCAGAGATGAGTCTCTGGTCTGGGGTAAGAGTTGGCTCTGGTCAGGGCAGATCATTGAATGTGGCATCCAGAGCACAGTTAAGTGCTGAAAGAAAAAGCTGCCTAGCAACCCTGTGGGCATGGGGAAAATAATCCTTACTGGTCCAAAACTTCCTCACAGCTGACAGAACTTCTGCAAGGCAAGCTGATTTTTTGTACCCCAATTAACCTAATACTCAGCTAGATTTTTTTTTTTTTTTTGTTAATTGACCATTAAAATAGAGTCCACATAATGTGATATTTGAGAGAACAAACCAAAATGAGACCTCAGTGCAGAATTTTTCAGGCTTACAATTGAAGAATTCAGCTGGCATTTGGCCGTGTTAGAGAATGGCAGGCTTTGGCAGGCTCTGAGGAATTTCCTGAGTTGCGAAAAGAGAACACTGGGCACAGGAGAGATCATAGATAAGGCAGATCTTAGAAAATGACTGAAAGTGGAATTCTTTCCTGGTAAATTCCTGGTTGCTTGATGTGGAAATCACCTCATTTTCTGACAGCCAACACAGCAAAAAGGCCAAAAAAGGGAGAAGAGAAACATGTAAGAAGAACATGATGAGGAAGTGTTTTATTGAGACTTGAGAGTTATTTTAGTAATAAGTTTTAGTAATAAGTTTAAATCTGTTATGCTTTAGGGTATTTTAGTTAGCTGAGGTGTTTTTTTAGTTACAGTATTAGCAACTACAGTCTGGTTGGAAAACTGAGATCATCTTTATCTATCAGAAATTCAAGAATCCCTCAGTCTTCCATAAATAACAACAGAAACCTTAAATAAAAGAGGAAACATGCATGATAGTATGTTTTTTTTCCCCCATATGTAAATCACATGTCCTCAAGTCCTTGATTTGATGTGCTGGTTAAAAATAAGGATAGATTGAAAGGAAATGTGCTGCTGGTGGAGGGTAGTGTGAAATGTGATAACTTCTAAATACTGTTTTGCGAATTAGAGGTTTTTTTGTACTGTGGCTGATGCTATTGTTTTCTAGTTTTAAACTTTTGTACCTGGTTAGCTCCAGTGGCTTAATGTTAGCATGTGACAATGAAAAGATGTATTTATTGTAGAAATGTGCACTTTTCTAAAAGGAACAGTAACTTTGGAGGTGTGTAGAGAAGAATTGTCTGAAATTAACTTGCATCTTGGGCTGTCTTTGTAGGATTTTATGCTAACATAGCTTAGATTCTGCATGTCTCCTTATCATACATAAAAGTAATTTTACATGATTTTGGGGGATGGGGAGAAGCCCAGACATTTTAAGTGTGCTAAGGTTTGATTTCTTAGGCTTTGATAGCTTCAGACTTCCAATTCTTGTTTTGCAGCTACCCCATCTTGATGGCTTTATATCTACTCACTTAAATAGACCTGCTTATAAATTTTCTACATCTTTTTTACTGCTTTCTCTTTGCATCATTTGAGTGTGTTTTTTTCTTTCATTTTTGCTGCACAGTGAAAAAGTAGAACATATGCCACAATTCAAGTGCAGTCTGTCCCATCTAGTTGTTGATTAAAAAAAAAAATCACAAGCAGAATCCCTTTTCAAAAGATGCAGTCTGTTTTACTTCTGCCTATTTTTTTCACCCCTCATTTTTGCCTTTGTCTATTACTTTTTTTTCCTATGGAGACCATCCCTTAACATGTGAAGTTAAATCCTTAACCAATTCCTGTATTTGGTGTCTTCCTGTATTTTGTGGTCTTCAAGGCTTAACTCTCCATCATGCCAAGGGAAGGAAGCTCCACTACCCAGTGGGCAGCATGTTACAGGATTGACCTGACTTGGGAGAGTGTGAAGAACAAAAGAGATGGGTGCTCTGTGTTTCTTAGGAAAGTGCTCATGGCACAGGAGTGACTGCTACCCAAGCTCTACCTTCATGTAGTTGGTACCGAAGCATTAGTAAAGCTCAGCCTAAGTTGAAGTTGAGACGCATTTGCTGACAGTTTTTAGTAATTCAGTACTTCCTCAAAACTAATCAAGCATGTAGCCTCTTCTTGAAGGTCATTTCTCAAGAGGGCAAGAGCTCTGGTTGTTTTTAAGGTCTTGGCATAATTTATGCAAATACCTTTTTAAAATAAAAATTAGAGAAGCACATCTAGACCCTTCCCCTTTCTATCATATTGCTTTTCCTTTGCTAACTGAAACAAAGTGTGAATGTTGAGAAGCAACCCAAAAGCAAGAAGATGAGATAAATCAGTTGTTTATGCTTTGAGTGGTCATTTCTTTGTAAAGTAAAGGTACATATTGAGTTAGGTTTTTTTGTTAGTTGTTTTCACTAGATAGTGTATATATCATTTTAAAGGCTAGGCAGGTGTGGTTGTTTTCTATAGCTATCTAATTTCACTCTGTAAATACTACTTTGGTGTTTCTGCATGCATATCTTGGTTTTCAAATGCGTATGTGTACAAAGCGTAGTTTCTGTAGCTGTGTTTGCACTTCTGTAGGAATGGAGCTATCTGTGATAGCATTTCATCTGTAAATGTGCAACTCTCTGAAGCTATGAAGTCCTTGGAGTCAACATTTTTAGTTAAGGTTTGTTTTTTGACAAAAAAACCGTATGGCAATGACAGGTCTGCTCTGGAAGTAACACAGAATGTTTAAGGCCAACAGCAGCATCACTGATTTCTCTTCTGTCCTTAGGTCCTTTCTCACAACTTGTGCACAGTGTTAAATGTTCCCCATGACCCAGTGGCCTTAGAAGAACACTTCAGAGACGATGATGAGGGGCCAGTTTCCAATCAGGGTTACATGCCTTATCTAAACAAGTTCATATTGGAAAAGGTAAGTTTTGAATTCTGGTGTACTGTTTTTCCATTTATCAGGCTGTGTATTAGAATCTCTTTACAGTAGACTTCTGCTTGCAGGAAGCATGCTGGTGTGAAGACACTCTGGTTGTGAGTGCCTGCGGGGTGGTGCTGGGGCGGGTACTCTGGAAAGCCTGTGCCTTAAAATGGAAGGATGAACTGTTCTTTGCTTTTTTCTCTTCTTGATTTCTATTTCCTGTTACATTTGGTTATTGTCTGAGCTGTGTTCATGCAGAACCCTGTTCATATTAATAAAGCACCTCAGCTTGAATTTATATGAACATGTCTTGGAGCTACAGATTGTCCCACTTTTTACTACAGCTGTATTGTTGTAGACTCCTTTGCAAATAGGAAGGGCAAAAACTATCTTTAATGTCTATTCACAAGGTATTTTAATAACCAGATCCCTTCAGATAGTTAGAGTGGGCAATGTTAGAGATTGTTGTCAGGTTTCATCTAGCAAGTTCTTTCCTTTCACATGTGAGCACTCAGTCTTCTGTTGTGCCCTGTTTAGGGGGAAGCTCTGGAAAGCCAGCAGGGTTTGCCCTGCTCTCCTTTCCATCTTATTGATGAATCAGTCAGTGGGACAGAGCTGGGCTCTGGGACCTGTGTGTTTGAGATTTAGGTTGAAATTTTTTAAAAGAAAGGCAAAGGATTACAGTAGCAAGCCATTAAGTAAAAGCAGGAGAGAGATGGAAGGCTTTTTCAAATATAAACATGCTTTATTGTTGAAGGGTATTTGTAGGAACAACAGCTATGGAAATGAGGAGCCATTGGATATAAATAACATTTTAATTTGAAAATGAAAGACCTGGCTACACAACCAAGTTGTAAATTTACAGGGTTTAGCTACTCTGGGGTACCTTTTGACCCCATGTAAGGACAAAAGACAAGCTACATTACCTTCTCATGAAAGCAAAGAGCTTTCTACTGCATGTATTTTCTTGTATTGTTTTATTCTTACACTTATCTGTCTTCTGATAATTGCCTGATAGACTCATACCAGTAATTCATCTTAACAGATGAAGGTGTTGTGGAACAGGATTAAATTACGTGTAACTTCAGGTTATTTAAACTGTGTAGATATGTACTATTAAAAGTTAGTGAAATTCTTCAGACAGAAGGTTATCTTTGTGGACAAGAAAAATGATTGTGACATCTTATCTTTTAGAGATGACTTTACATCAGCGCCAAAAGAAAACATGCAGCGGGCTGAAGTCACTGCTCATGTTGTGTCTCCTTTGTTTGAAACAAGCAAGCAAAAAAGAGCAAACAAGAAACCTCTTATTTTTTTATTCTTCCAGGGTGTAAGCTGTTCTTTTAGATGGCATGATTGTAAAACAAATGCTATTAATTTGTGCTAGTAAGCCAAGCTACTAAAGAAGGACTGATACTTGAAAGCCCCAAAATACAGAGGAATTTGTCTCAGTTTCCAGTAATACATCTTCTTATGAATTAATTGAGTTGAGCAAAAGCTACCTGCTCAAGAGAGACTCTTTTTTTTTTAATCTCAGGATGTTTTGCATTAAAACATTAGTAGACTATTTAAAGAATGAATCCTTAGATTTCTTCAAAGCAGGTATGTTACTGTGACTTACAGTTTTATTGAGAGGCCTTTGTAACCTTTTGAAATAACTTCTGTTGTACTCTTAGATGCAGTTGTAGCTTTTTTTATTTTTTGGTGCTGGCTTACCATGTGTTACCCTGCAATAAAGCCTCTTTATACAGAACCAAGGAGTTATCAAGAAAGGCACAAGTCAGTAGTTTAGTGAGGCAAACTGGTTGCAACTATATCCTTTATCCAAATAGGAAATTTGAAGAAACAGTTTGAATAGTTAGAATTGAGTTATTGATGATTTCTAGTATCATGCTGCTTGTTACTTAGCAGACAGCTGTATCTAGGATTTTCCCACATATGAAACAAAATCTGTTCTTGCTCTGTAACTGTCACTTTCAGGAGTGAGCTATTGCTTGCCAGTAAAATTTGTCTTATGTGGTGTCATAACCATATTTCAGTATGTTCTATTATTTACAATCTATGTCTTTTAATACCAATTGAAAATATTTTCTTTTTGGTGATGTTGATGGTGGTATTTTACAAAGTTTTATTTATGGCAGGGAAGAATCATAGTAGACATAGTTCTAAACCTCAGGTTATCTCATATTCCAGATAACTTAGTGAATGCTATTTGCACTCCAATACTTGTTACATTTTTGGAACTGATCTGATCACTAGCACTGAAGTCAAATATTTTTTGTGTTTCCTTATGTTTTAGAGTAATTTGGTAGTATATTGATGATGGTAAATCACACTTGGTGTGTGTAATTGCAAGCAGAAATTAAAGATCTAAAAACTGTATGAGTTTTGCTGCATTTTTATTTTTATTATTTTGTAAAACTTTTTAGAAAGGGAAGGTATATGTCTTTTATGTATCATGTTTTTATCTCTGTGAGTTCAAGCACCTTTAAGGTTGGAGGGGTTGGTTCATTTGCATGTTTCATCATCTGGACAGATTCATACAGCTTGCAAGCAGGATGAGTATTCTGGCCAAGCACAACTGAAATTCTGATTTCTCAGTCAAATGTCATACATTTCTTATTTTAGTTTCACATCAAGATGATTTCAGCATAGGATTCATAGTACAGTCTCACTGTAATTTAATAGGTTTTGGGGAATCCTATTTAAATTTCAGGATAGTCTTTGACCCAGTGTTTTTATAAATGTGGGTTCTTTTCATGTCATGAAAAAGCAAGGTGTTTGTTTATGACTGTTTTTTTTACATCATTACCTCCTGTTTGAAAAGTTTCAAATTTGACAGTTTCTTAACTAATTTGGAAGTATAGTTTTGCAAATAAGTTAAATTATAACTTTAGAAACTCTTCAGATATTTTCAATTTTGAAACAATGCTTAGAAATTATCTCTGAAATTCAGAGAGATTATTGATTCAGAATAATTACTATGTTGCCATCTACAGTGGAGTGTTGCTAGTCAAGGAAGTCAAAGTAGCACAGCCAAGATTTTTGTAGTATGGAGTTAGCTTCAAAGCAGTTTGGGTTTAGTCGCAGCATTTTCACCTTCCTTCCCCTCCCACCCCATGCAAATGTACTCGAAGAACACAGGTACAGGGAATAGTTGGCATTGCTACATGGAATTGCTGAGGAAAAGTTTCATTCTTTTTTAGACCTATTTCACTCCATTCCTGACTCCCAATATTTCCAGAGCAACAATTTTGTTATTTCCTTTATTTAACAGACAGCCTGATCATTTAGGAAAAAACTACAGAGGTGAATCAATTATTTTTGAGAGATGGAACTAGTGTGCTTATTTATTGCTCCTGAGTAATTCCTAAGCAGCATCTCTCCTCTGGATGCTTTGTGAGTCCCATGAAGTCAATTTCAGCCTCAAGTCTGGATTCTGAAAATAATATTTACATGTCTAAAGTGGGACTTCTGGCACAGCATGATCTAGTTCCCTGTGGCAAAATGGTCCTGAAACCTCATCGTAGTGGCAGTCATATGCTCTAGGTGAGGTTTTGACATGAGTTTCTGAGGCATATGCAATCCAGCTGTGTCATGTGAGCAGAAACCACACACTTTCATTTACCCCAGCTGGGGCCTGTGCCTTTCTCCACCCATCTCCCTGTGGTCATTGGTTGCTCCAGTGCTTTAAAGCATAAGCAGGTTGTAGAGCAACCCGCTTATAGTGCTTACAGCATGTACTAGGTGATGGCTGTAGAAAAGGAGATTTCCTACCTACCCTATCAGCATCTTCCCTGGGAGAAGCATAACCACTAGGACATTCCTAAGGTGGAACTGCTTATCATTAGGGTGGGTGAGGCTGCTTTAGGAAAGAAGGCAAGCTTCTTTGGGCAGGGAGGACAGACAGGAAAAAGCACTGGCAAAAGTAGCCAAGGGATGAGGTGCTAGCAAATTGAAGGAAACCTGGCTTCTAGCCCTTCTTCCAAAGGGTATTTGTTCATTTAGCTGGTGTTTCATTTAAGACGCATGTTCATTCTTCAGACAGCCAGGATGCTGAGTTTGTGGCTATAGCAGCTGTAACTCCTACAGCTTCTCCCTTCTTCAAATGAAAGCTGTAGCCTGTAGCTGGCCTGTTGCTCTGTCACTTACATTGGTGGCCTGCTCTACAAGCCTGCCAAGTCTGTGCCTTCCTTTCATAGTCTGACTTCTAGTCCTGGAAACTGTACTGTAAAGTGAATCTTGGCATAGGATTGATTTCCTGTTTACTTCTGTCTTTTTTTTTTTTTTTTTTCTTTCTCCTTTTTTCGTTCTTTCCCTTACCCACATCAGTTCATCCACTTCCTGAGTCTATCTTTGACTTAGCCACAATGGCTCACCCTCCACTATAATTGACCATTTACCAGACTGGATAGGAAATCATACAGTTTGCAATTGGTGTCCTTGAAGCATCTATGATGGATGGTTTGGCTTGTCATAGGAAAATGTCACTGAACATGACTATAATCTATTTCATTATCATGCTTTCTGAAATCTCAGGGGATTTCCATTACAGTGCAGAACATGCCTTTATCAGTTACGTATTGGAAAAGAAATAGCATTGCTAAGCTGTAGGGAGATTAATAGATTTAATTTTCTAACATAAATGAGGGTCTAAGAAGAAAACAGAGGAAATTAAAGCTTTCATATGTAAATAATTCACAGATGGGCATGTACAGTTACTAGGTATTATAAAGGAAAATGAAAACAAGAGGAATTTTTTTAATCAATAAGGTGAAGATTTGCAAGTCTGAAAAAATAAAAAGCTTTTACACATTAGTGCTTGAGGGAAAAATTATTATATTTATTAATATTCTACAAGAGTTACATTTGAGTAACATGAAATGGCAAAACATATTAAAGGTCTTTTGTAGCTGTTGTTCCAATATTGCTTTTATCATACACACACAGAGTTTTGGCTGTAATGGTTTCCAAATTTGCTATATAAAATCTCAGAAACTCAATGCAATAGAAAGGCAGTTGGAACTAATACAGTTCTGAAGATGGTTTGGAAGCTAGAGCTTATGTCCTAGAGGAAACACAGAATTCAGCAGTCTCCTTCACATGAAACCAGGCTGTTATTAACTCAGCCAGAAATTGGAGGTTGGATGTAGATTTTGCTAGAAGTCTTGTCATTGACCCCAGGCAGGAAGTCAGACTAGGCTGCTACAGTGCTCTTTTTGGGCCTAGACATTTCTTGCAAACTAGAATTTTCTCAGTGCTTCTTGAGTGACTTAGCCTGTTAAACTTTGTCTTTTATTCTGTGTTGTTTGTGCATATTAATTTTTTTTTTAAATTTTTTTTGCATTTTAGGTTCAAGGAAACTTTGACAAAGTAGAATTCAACAGGATGTGCTGGACTCTCTGTGCAAAAAAGAACCTCTCTAAAAGTCCTTTGCTGATTAGTGATGAAGATGCATTTAAAGTGTGGGTTATTTTTAACTTCCTATCAGAGGACAAATACCCTTTAATCATTGTACCTGAGGAGGTAAGAAACAAAAACTTAAGCTGTTTAACACCAGTTTAGTTAATGTCCCACTTGAACTATGCTAATGTTTGCTACTCTCTAGAGATTTAAGATAAAATAATTGTTTTATGTAAAACTTTTATTCCCTTCTTTTAAAAATATAAGGCCTTGGGTGCTTTTCTTTGTTTTCAGGGTGCATATGTGGGGATTCCCATAGGGTATTTTTGTTATCTATGGCTATGTGTGTCTGTCACTTAAACAGCCTGCACTAAGTGGGACATGCTGCTTGTCCCCTAGTAAATAGCTTATTTTGCTTTCTGTGAGGACTGACTTGTGCTGGGGAGACTAGCTCCAGTACCAGAGCTCTTGAGGTTCTTGCTTTGCTCATGAGTAGTGCATGTATGTGATCTTTAATCACTGTGCTTGCTTACATGTGATGAAAGCTTTGCACAGTTAGTACATCAGTGTGATTCTGAAAAACAGTTCTCCCCTCCTCTCTGGTTACTGTGACTTGCAAGATGAGTCTTTAGTCTCATGTTACCCTCCTGATGAAAAGGAGAAGTATGAACTTTTCTGATGATGCCTCTTTCTGATGAAAAGCAGCCATCACCTGAGCACTCTTGCTTGAAATGGTTGAAGGAATAATACCAGAGATATCTCTTTGTACTTGAGGTTAATGAACAAGTATGGGCAGTGCACAAATAGGTATCTTAACCTTAAAGTAAGATTGAGGTATCTTGACAGTTCTCCCCTTGGGGAGTGGTGAGGGAAGAAGCAGAAAGATCAGAACTGTAGGCATAAATATCTCCTGCAAAACTGTGTGCTGGTTAATAAATGTTTGCAAACTGTTGAACAGAGGTCAGAACAGTCTGATTTACATGCTGCAGCAGTAAAATTGCTGGACTCCAACAGAGGTCAGAACAGTCTGATTTACATGCTGCTGCAGTAAAATTGCTGTTCAGCCAAACCATAACTCCTCTGTCAAAATTTACTGCTTGTTTTTTTCTTATCATGCACTTTTTAGGAGGAGACTTTCATGTTGTACAGTGTTTCTGTTTTTCCCAGACTGCTGATGACAGGCCCCTACCTGGCTTGCTTTATTTCCATAAGAAATGGGACAGTCTTCTTGCTTGGTTTCCTGTTTTTTCTGTCAGCTCTGGGAGACACAGATCATGGCTATAAAAGCTAAGACAGCACCTTTCCGATTGGTGCCAGATTTGGCTTTGGTAGAAGGTCAGAGCCACTAACAAATGCCAAAACTGGGGCTCAAATCCACATCTCTGGTTTGTCATTGTGTTCCTTGCTGTCTCACCTGAGGGTGAATATTTCACATTGCCTTTTTTGTTGGCATGATTAGAAGTTTCAGACCTGCCAGCTCTGGAGCACCAGTGTTGGTCATTTGCTCTTCCTCCATAAAGCAAGTCCCCAGACTTCTGCTGCCTTTTGTAGCTGAATCTGGGTAATGGCAATGTGTCTGTTCGCTGGGAGATGGGCTGCAAAATTGGCTCCAAGCCTAAGAGGATTTCAAGATTTCACAGCTGCTGTTGTTTGCTTTCCTCCCCATCCTTAATGTCCAGGGTTAACCTGTTTTACTCTTCTACTTGAAGTATTTTTAAAATTACAGTGGATCTGCACACACATCTCCTTGATTACAGCAAGATTTAAATTGTGCAATACTGTTTAAAGAAAGCTTATAGAGCCTGACAAAGAAAGGCTGCTCTGTTCTTACCATACACAATGCCTGGATTCACTCTAACCTTTTGCCTTAGACCACAGAGGTAATTTAATCAGCCAGTGAAGGAATGCTGTCTGTTGAATGCACTCCTTTCTGGCTTGCATTGGTCCTCCTCAGGTTCTCTGTGCTTTTGGAAGATTCCACATTTACTCATTTATGATTTTACACAGAATTCAAAAAGTAAAAATGCAGTTTCAATTTCAGTCAGTTTTGCTTTTTCTCTGTGTGACCTCTCGTATCTGCCTTTTTAAGTTCTTCTGTCTGTTTTGTTTTTTGTTGGTTTGGTTTTTTTTAAATATTAAATGTAAACTCCAGATTTGCAAAGCATTTTTTTTAAATAGCAGTTGTTTTAGTGCTGAGAATTTCTACCTGAAAATAACTATTTTCAATAATATTCAAAATTAAACTGGTACCTAGTGAAGGTATTTTACTTTAAATTTAATTTTATGCCTCTTGAGTTAATAATAAAACTTGATGATATAGTTAGCCTTCACTACGTTATATTGTGTCCTGTCATTAATTACAAAATTACTTGCTTGTCATATATAAAGTGAGGGAATTTTTGCAAAGTGAAGAACACAGGAGAGGGTGATGGAAACATTGCTCTTCTGGGATGTTAGTAAATGTAACTCTCTCGTGTTACTATTACTTCCCAGCCAGGGAGCAAGCTCTCCTTCCCTCCCTGTCTGTTGCTCTTACCATTCCCTGAGAATATTGCATCACAAGATTTATTACAGTTTCTCTCTTGGAGCCCTTTGTGTGGGATCCAGCTGTTGTGCCTCCTCCCTCCTTTCCACCTCAAAGGCTTTTGAGTTTTGGAGATTTTGTTTCCCTTTTATAATTAGGCAACTTACCTCATACTTTCATGTTGGAAGTGTGATCTCTTGAAGATTTTTGCATCCCATGTTGTGGATAAGAAGACAGATCTTCTTAGGTCTCCAGTGAATCACAGAATGGTTTCGGTTGGAGGGGACCTTTAAGTTCATCTAGTTCCAACCCTCGCAGGGACATCTTCCACTAGACCAGATTGCTCAAAGCCCTGTCCAACCTGGCCTTGAACACTTCCAGGGATGGGGCATCCATAACTTCCCAGGGCAATGTGTTCCAGTGTCTCATCACCCTCATAGTGAGGAATTTCTTCCTTATGTTTAACCTAAATCTACCCTGTTCTAGTTTGAAACTGTTCCTCCTCATTCTGTCACTCCATGCCTTTGTAAAAAGCCCCTCCTCAGCTTTCCTGTAGGCTCTGTTCAGGTACTGGAAGGCTGCTATAAGGTCTCCTCTGAGACTTCTCTTCTCCAGGATGGGCAACCCCAACTTTCTCAGCCCGTCTTCCCAGGAGAGGTTCTCCAGCCCTCTGATCATCTTCATGGTCCATGTCCTTCTTATACTGGGGACTCCAAAACTGGATGCAGTATTCCAGGTGGGGTCTCACAAGGGCAAAGGAGAGGGGGAGAATCTCCTCTCTCGACCTGCTGGTCACATTGTTTTGATGCAGTACAGGATACTGGAAATTCTAGGTCAATTTTGTATCTGGAAAGCTCTCCTTGGGTGTAGTTTCACCTTCTTTGCACTGCACTGACTAAAGATTGAGGCTGCTGTCCTTCCTTCTTACTCACGTTGTGTACTTTTGCACTAGTGCTGCTGTGTGAGGCCTTTCATATTTGACAGCTAATTGTGGTGGGGCTGTTAACCCCATCTGCAAAGTGTTAAGTCTTGTTTCCCTGCCTAGGTGTTGAACAGGCAGCAAATTAGGAACAGCTACAGCTCAACTAGAGAAGGGGAGACAGTCTACTTTGGAAAGGTTTTGGAGGCAGAGGAAAGCTTTAGAAGGAGCAAAATGAGGAAAGAGTTATAAAGAGGGATTTGAAAGCAGAAGAGAGGTGACATAAGGGCCAGAAGTTGCTTGTTTAGAGAAGGCTGGACTGAAAGCCAGAAGGCAGCATCTGGCCTGTGCTCCTCACCTGCCATGGAAGGAGAGATGGCAGGCCACATACCTGAGGGAAATAAGGTTAGTAAAATCCAGTGGGGCCTGGCTGGGAGCTCCGTCCCCCACTCACAGCTGGTCTTTTCCACTAGATCATTTGAGATGCACACATCCAAGTGTGTTTCCTTCAGCTCTTGCAGGAATTACCTCTTCCATAAGAAGGGCAAAATAAAGGGAAGAAAGGTGAAGAGAACTGTAGCCAGAGCAGAAATATTTCTCGTCTGCCTTGAGCTCCCCTTACAACTTACCTCTTAGTTGCTACTGACTCATTTGTGTGCCTTGGCATTGCTTAACCAGACGTTTTCTGTTTTATGAGAAGGTTTCCAGACACTTCTCCTTTCTTATTTCTGGACATGTGACTGCAGCTTTGGGAATGCTTTATCGCTTGAAAGCTGTGGTATGTGGTTAGCTGTGTTTCTTGGCCATCCTTAGTGGCGAAACTTGCAGATATGTACAGTGCAAGCAGCACACTCCTGGTGTTTTGCAATCTGGTGTTCAAATAACTTGTTTTAAATAGACCAAATGTATTTGGTGTCTTTGCTTTTTAAGCCTGATTTCTTGAGGGAAGAAGATTTGGGTGTTTTTCACTTGTCCTCTAGCCTTCAACTGTGTTAACATGTTAAAGAGGGTACAAAACCGTGCATTTGAAAAGTAGGCGATACTGGTTTAGACAGAGGAGATGAAAGTCTGAAGCTGTCCAGTGGTGATTCTTCTGGAGGCATTTCTTACAGGAAAAGTTTTTTTGTGACCCCATTTGTTTCCTTGGTCTGCATTCTAGTATCAGAAACTGATACAGTGAATGAAATACTGAGAGTTGAATCTTGGCTGTTCAGAAATAAAATCAAAACTGATACAACTAGGCTGACATGTGCTTGTGTTGGGTTTTAATTTACCCATGATCTCTGCAAGTTGACGACAATGGTTTGAAAGATGCTTAGTCACTTATGACTTGCATCAGTTCTTCCCATTTCACTACTCTTTTCCTTGATTGCTGCAAAAAATAAGAGTTTTCAGCTTATGCAGCAGCTTATCCATAGGATTTGCATGTTTACATGCTACACTGTTTTCTTAGTTTACCTTTATTGAATGACTTAATCCTAATTTAATTTTAAAAAAGAAAGAAGATAATGGCTTACACTGCATAATGAACACAGTTTTTGCAAAGTCTATTAAAACAAAGTAGCTATTGTCTGTGAAGTTTAATAAACTCTAGTATGGGTTTTTCTTTGTTAGTGGAAAGGAAGAAACAAATATTGGACTTAAAAGTAAGCAATGTTCTGATGAGATTAAAAAAAAGGCATTGATGATGACTATGAAAGGGCATCTAATTGCTTTCATGTCTCTTGCCCAGTAATGTGCTTCCATAGAATTTTGTACAATGTGAACAGACTTTTTACATCTGCTCTGTTAATATCACGAGCCTTATTTGAATAGCATGAACCAGAATAGCCTTGTCTGCTGTGCTCTGCTGGGCATGAAGGCCTCCTTGACATGGTCTTTCTTTTTCTGTCTTCCACAAGACCCACTTGTATATTAGAAAAAATATGTGAAACATCTAAGATACTTCATTTGTCATGGAGGATAGTGCCAGAATACCTGGAAAAACAAATAGGTATTGAAACATGGGAAAAGAAAGTGCCCTCTGAAAAAAGGTACCAAACAGGCTGCATAGCTCATGTGAAAGAACCTCTGCTCTTTGTATTATTTTTGCTTTCTCTTGGCAAAATTCTGGGTGAAAAGTTTCTGTTGATTCAAGATGGAAGCTGTTTTTCATACTGTGGAACCAGCTGATCCATACTTGCATAGGTAGAGTTAGCAACCAACCCCTTTGTGTTTTTACATCCATATCTGAAAGTAAGGTCCAATCAGAACAGCAGCAAGCATTGCTTCGTGTTTGGTTTTCAACACTACTTTCAACACAAGAGTAGATTATGTTTAAGCCATTAAACTTAATTTGTCAGTTATTTGCTGAGTTGACATGTCTCTTTGTGGAGGAGGGCAGCTGTCCTATGCTCTCAGAGGTTTCTCATTTGAGCACATAATGAATGGTTTCTTACTTGCTTCCATGCTGACCAGATCCAGCTCACTTCTTTATATTTAAGTCACACTGTTCCATATTTATATCTCACCCTAAGTATTTGATCTTCTATTGATCAGATATGTTAGAGAATTTATTTCTGACGATTTTGGTTAGCCTTGTAGTTATCTGAATGCAAGATGAAGCTTGATTTTTTAAAATTTATTCTTATTTTATAAATAATGTTTTAATACGCACAAGTCCAATTTTATTAAGAAAACTCAGTCTATTTTAAAATGAGATATTTTATGTACTTTAATGGGATTCGTGGTCATGTTAGCAACTTGTTAATGGGTGGTTAGCATATATAAATGTTTAAATATGTTCTAATAATAAAAATAAGGTAAAATGCATACAAATAATATTGAAGAGAAGGATATGTTGACTTATTTTTAGTGCATTACATAATTATCTGTACTAAACACAGTTTCATGTTGCTTCTTTTCCAGACCTTTAGCTTGATACACGTTTTGTTCCATATGGCTTGAGCAAAAAAGTGAAAAAAAAATCTCTTCAGCAATGATTTTTTTGTGTGTGTTATCTCTTTGTCTGCAAGTGGGTCCTAGTACTTTGAGATAATTAACCAAAGGAATTTGAGAGCTGCATGCCTGAAGCAGTGTTAACAGGTTGTGAAATCTTGGAACGGTATATTTTAAAGTTCATTAAGTTTTAATGTTTTGTTTTTTTTTTTAACTGTCTAGCATTTTGGTTGATAGATTATCTGCCTAATTAAGCCTAAGTTATTTCAGCTTTTCTTTCAACTAAAGTACAGGATTGTAGTTCAGAACTGATGCTGCTCAGAGGGACTGAGCTGAGTAGCAGAATGTATTTTCAACATGGGGAAAATGTTACTCCTGCTTTGATGGCAGAGTTCATTTCAGCTCATTTAGGAGGTTTGTTTTAAAACAAGTACCCAGTGCTACTTTTCTTGCATGCTGTGAAGAGCTCTTTTGGGTTGTTTTTGGTTTTTTTGTTTTGGTTTTTTTTTTTGTTTTGTTTTGTGTTTTTTTTTTTTCTATAAAACTTGCCTGGAATAGGAAATAAGCTGCTTCCTGCCTTTAACAGATTGCTAAGAATTTATGGTCGTTGATGCTTAGAAGTCTTGGATTAATTTTTTAATTTAGGAATTTTTGAGAATGAACCCAGCAAAGCATATTTTAAAGCTATTTAAAGGAACTAGTTGCTGAGTTTTACAGAAATCTGTAAAGGTTGTATGTTGGTTGCTTGTGAGGGCACACTAAAATTCTGTGGCTATCATGTGATGGTGTTCAGCAATTCTGAGCTGTGTGTGGAACCACTGCAGAGCCAAGTTTCATGGCTTGTTCTGGTGAAGGTGAGCAGCAGTGAACATGGCCCAGCAGAGCCCTGGCCCTGCAGCAGCAGGAGGCCTGTGCCTCTCTGGCCTGTGCACGCAGCCTGCACCCAGGGTGAAGGAGGTGCATGTGCACCTGTGTCCTCGATGAGGAGTGCTTTCCTCAGATGGCAGATGGGCACAGCACAGAGCTGAAAGTCATCTTTGCTGGTTACCATAAACCTTGTACCCTAAGGTAGCTGTGCTTGACTACAGTTTGAATGCTGCTTTTGCAGAGGCCTCTGTTCAAAGAATATCGTCACTAGTAAGAATTGCATGAGGAGCTAAAAACACTGAAATGCTCAGTGAAGCTGAAATGAAAAGCAATGTCCTTCACAACTTTTGTATGCAGCCTGGGGGCAGATTTTGTGCCTGGCTAGCCTGTCTTCTCTTAAGACAGTTACAAGGATAGCCACATCTCGGGAGGGCTGCATGCTTCCTGCTCATTCAACTGAGCAAGAACTTTCCTCTAGACCATGCAACAGATGTCAGTAGCTTCTCCATTTTGCTGTAGCATTAGTTCATGTGCTACTAGAGTAGGGGTTGTGAGACTAAGAACAGTTACTGAGCGGAAATAGTAAAGATCACCCATCCGTAGAGTGTGTTTGGTAATTTACTGCTTTTCCAGATGTGTGTGTTCTGGTACAGACTTGCATGCTTCTTGGTCATAGATGTGAAGGACAGGAAAGGATTTCCCTGTAACAGTGGAAAGAGAGAGAAGCAGCAGCCACAAAATCAGCACATATGCTGCATCAAGACCTTGAGGCCTGGGACTTCTTGTGGTGAAATGTGTGTGGGAAAACTACCACTTTATTTTGTTGTACCCCCAAATCGCTTGCATAGAGACTGCTGGGTGCTCAAAAGCCCATTAGACCAGCTGGAAGGTGAATCCAAGCTGTAGTTGAAAAGTTAATCTCTACTGTAGTGATACAGTCTCTGGCTCTCTCAGCTGGGGTTTTTCTTACCTGTGGGAGAAATTGCACTGTGTTTTCAAGCAATGCTGAGGAATGGAGCTGAATCAGCACTGATGATTAGACAAATGTAGTCCTGGAAAACATTTGGTTTCCACCACTTTTTAATAAGGCACATTTATGCTGTACACCTTAGTCATTCTAGAGAATAGGATTCAGACTCCTGAGTCACTTCTTGATTCTGAAACTACCCCTGAAATAGGTAAACTGAAAGTGGAGCAGCCAGTCCTGAAGGACTAGCCTTTAGATAAAGCAGCACTTGAGGAAACCCCTGTTACTTCCATGTGCAGAGAGAGACTCTGAAACGATGGTGTTGCTTTCCCTCCCCACCTCCGTGGGGCAGTTCCACCCAGCTGCATCCCTCCTGCCTGTGGGGATGTGGGGCAGCCGGGAGGAGGCCTCGCCTGCAGCTTGTGGACCGACCTCCCAGGAGGTGGTTCTGTGCTGGCTGTGGTGGCTGCAGAGACAGGAGCTGGCTGATGCAGGAGAGTGGTTTGGTGCGAGGCTTCTGAGTACCCTCACCCCTGGCTCCCTCCGTAGGGAAGGCACAGGTGGTTTCACTGTCCACCTTGGCTGGTTGCTGAAGGCAGTCGGGTTCCCTGCAGAGCTGGCAAGGAGCCTGCAGTGGGCCAGTACCTGAAACAGCAGAAGGCCACAGTAGCTTGGTCTGTCTTCAGAACTGGGTTAAATGCTGCACTTGGTACCCTGTGACTTTGGTCACAGAAACTTTGAAGCCTGGCTCATACTTTGCTGTGTAGATGTCTTTGTAGTAAGACTCTCGCCAATTATCTTGTTTAAAGAGCTATTTCAGACACTTTAGGTGTGCTCAAAGCTGTAGATGGTCTTAGCTTAGAATACTGCTATGTTTAAAGAGGGAACAGTGATGAGTTTAAAAACAAAATAAAAACCAGATAGAAGAAATCCAGCCTTCTTTCCCTCTTTTTCTTTCTTGTGTTTATTTTGACTAGTGTTATTATCCTGTATATGGTAGTGCTTACAGAATGATGAAAGATTAAAGGAAAATGAGAGTTTATTTTGAAAACAATAAAAGCGGACATGAAAAATTTGTTCTTTTACTTCTCTTATCTGCCAAGATTGTTTCCAGTGATGGGAGTGCTTGAGAGCTGGAGAAGAGGGGTCAGGTGAAGACTAAGATGTGTAATCATAGTATATGGGTAGTTTTTCATTTCACTTCTTGTCCAAACTGCCATATTTTCATATTATTTTCTGTTTTTTTTGCTTTTTAATCTTACAAGAATACTTTTTGAAACTTCTTGCTTTCCTACACTTTAGTCATCATGTTTTGGAAGCTGCAGTGGGGAAGATCCCATGTATTCTGTAGGGAATCTGAAAAATTAAAAGAAGCTGTGCTTTCTTCACTATGAAGACAGTAGCTGTGGGATGGGCTTGGCAGTCAAAAGTTGAACTGAGGCAGGAGCCTAAAATATTTGCTAATTAAACCACCCACCCTTAGGGGCCTACATGTGAACATAAGTATCTAGCTGTAGTGATACTCTCTAGAGAAGCTTATTTTACAGCTCTGAAACACTTGATTTCCATGCCTGCTGTAAATGATTAATTTCTGTTTGTATTTCTGTACAGATCGAATATTTACTTAAAAAGCTCACTGAAGCAATGGGAGCAGGCTGGCAGCAAGAGCAGTTTGACCATTATAAGATTGCTCTCAACACCAGTCGAGAAGGTCTTTCTGCGTGGGACCTCATTGATCTCATTGGCAGTGGGCAGTTCAGTAAAGGGATGGACAGACAGACCGTGTCCATGGCAATCAATGAAGTCTTTAATGAGCTCATATTAGATGTACTCAAACAGGTAAGAAGCACAGAGAAATCATATTTTAAAGTAAAGCTACTGAGTAATCAGAAAATGTTCCAATTTGTATTGAAAATTCTTCACCTGATGGATAATGAACAGGGGGAAATTAGGTAAACTACTTATAATGGTTCTTTAATAGGAGCTTATTTTTATAAAGAGATATTGTGCTACTATTCAGATTGTTGCAATTGTTGCAGAATTATGGGAGTTGCTTGTTGGGAGAGTTTGTGCTCAGAAAGCTTGTGCTCTGACTTGAAATGGAGCCCTTTTTATAATGGTGTCAACAGCTTGGTAGCTGACAGAATGGCTACAACATGCTGTCAGTCTTAAACTGGTGACAACTTTCAGCCTTTGAAAATGCTTTTTTCTAATTGTAGTTACGTTGTAGAAAATACAAGTTGTGCTGAGCATCAGCCCCATATTGAAACAAGAGGGTTTGGACAAAGGTATTGCTCCAGATGAGAGTTAAGTTGGCTCACTTCAACAGGGCCAAAAGACGTAGAACAGCTCCAGAGTTCTTTGTTTTGCTTAGCAGGGTATTTGAGTGACAACCTGTACTCAAACACAAGAAATCATGTTGGCCTTTTAATTCTTAGCAAGCTTCTGTTAATCTTTGGTTTATTCAGATTTCCAGTGGCTGGATTATCAGTTTAGGAATTACTTTAAAAACTTCATTTTTTTTCATGGGAAGTATAAATATCACAGGGACCCGAGGGGTCACAGCAGAGCTTACCTAGAGAGCTATTTAAAATGTTCTACCTGACGGAGAACTTTTTTTCATCTTTGATTTCTTGGCTTCTTGGTTAGCAGAGAAACAAAGGCATTCTTGGCAGGCTTTCCTAAGCTGTTCTGAAGAAATCATCAGAAGGTCTTGGCAAAGGAAATTCTCTCAGAATATCTACAAAACAATGCAAAAGTCTATTTTTGTAACTGCTGGTTGCCTCTTGGAGGTGAGGGCTGGACACACACAGACACACACACATAGTCAACTGAGGGCAAAAAAAAAGTCATTCTGCTGTTTAATACTATGAAAAGAAAATAACCAGTGTCAGGTTAGTCCTTCCTCTTGAAACTTGTGATGAAATTTGATTTCTTTTTAGTTTTGATACTGCAATTTGTGTCTCTCTCCCCACTGCCCCCTTTATTCTTATTATTTTTTCTTTGTAACCGTCTCTTTCCTTTCTTGGCATCTGGGCTTCTTTCTTAGGCATGTCTGAGTGCCTTTGAATGGTTCCTTGACACTTAAAAATAGCTTCTGTCAAGGTTTGGCCCAGCACCTTCTGGACAGTCACTGGGCTAAAGAGATTGGAGTTCCCCATGTTCCACAGGCCTCTGGTTTGGTCACAGCTTGTACCCTGATGCCTTGTTGATTCACAGAATTGTCCTGTTTATTGCAGTATATGATTATTTAAAGGTCTTTATTAATGACATACTGAATTGTAGCCAAGTCTCATACTACCCTTTTTATTGTGCATCTATCCTGGATCTATAGTATTAATAATTAAATTTGTGATATTTAGTTTTCTGAAAGATTTGTGCTAGTTGGTGTGAGAAGACGCCCAGGAGCTTCCGCTGGGCTTTGGAAGATGAGAAGCAGCTGATGCACAGAAATAATAGCTAAAGATTTTGCAGAAATTTGAGAGGAAGGTAACAGTCTGACTTGGCTTTGAAAGCAAATTCAGTACATCAGGAAGGGGAAAAACACTTGGCTATGACTTAGACTGTGTAAGGCATAGGACAGGGAAGCTGCAGGAATCCTTCACACACCCTTGCGACCACCCAGACCTTCGGCCTGAACACGGAGGCGGCAAACAAAGCTGTTCCTCTGCACATTCCTGTTTTGGAGCAAGGGGGTGGGTGGCCAGGGAATAGGCATGGCCGTGGCTCTGGACATGTTTAACTGGCTAGAAAAGCTGAGCACAGATAAAACTGTACGTGTAGGGGGGTTGTTTATTTTTTGTTTTGTTTTTCAAACAAAAGAGCTTTGCTAACTGTTCTGATTTTTTTTTCCCCTCAGACCTGTACAGAAAGACGCCTTTGACTTAAATATGCCACAGCAGATGCATTTGTTTGCTTGCATCCAAGACTGCTATAGCTAAAAGGCATTACAGAAAAATGTTCCTTCATCTTCTTTCCAACTGTTAATCTGAAGTACTTTTGAGTACAATGCTTTTTGTATGGCTTGTTCATAGCTGTATTGACGTAGGTGTTTTAGTTTCATCCGTAACTTGATTTTTTCTGAAGTTAGGAGTCAGACAAAAGTATGTAAGTAGTTGGGGAATGTAGTTTTAGAAATATCAGGTATTGCTGGAATACTGGTAAACTTTGAAACTCTAAATTAAAGACTGACTAGGTCACAGCAGTTTTCCTGATAAGATCACTAAAAATCAAACACATGAAAGAGTGACCCATGATTATATCATTCCCTATGCACCCTCTTTTCCATGAGATGTTTTTTGTATTGCCATAGCCACAATGGATAGTGTATAACAGAGTTACTAGTATAACTGCACTTAGTATTGAGTATTGAGCTTATTTCTTAGATATGTTAATATTCAATAGAGGCAAACTTGAATGATTTGGTCATGATGCCAGATGTATTTACTGTCGTTACAGAAGACTCTTAAGTTTTGTTCTTTTATTTGTATAAAGCTCAGTGGCCAAGTATGGGCTTCTCTTCCTTCTTTTGAAATAGTCTTCTTAAGGCTTTCAAGTGTTTTCCTCATATAGGAAGTTTAGTGGGTCATCTGTCAAGGAAAATAAAACACTGAGTGAAATCTTGACATTATTTAAATCAAGGTACAAGTCTGTTCCTTTAAGGAAAAATCCAGGCTTAACCAGTGCTCCCATATTCCATCCAATAAAGATGCCAGGGGTATGGTTCTGTTACCAGTTTCTCTAGCGTTCCTTGAAGTGTCCTGTATGGGGCCACTTCTTCAAAGGGTGCAGGACTGGTTCTTCAGAGCAACTCTCATGGGAGCATTACCCATCAGTCTTGGCACTGGCAAATGTCTCTGTGTGACTGAAGAAAATTAAATAGTTGAGCTTGTCAAAGAGGACCAAAGAGCTATCATAATGACTTGATAATGAAATAACATTAATAAAAATAGTTCAGTTTTTCAAATAAGTCGGTTAATTAAAAACTGGACAGAAGACCAGTGAGTAGTTTCTCACGGGCTAAAAAATGAGCAGTATGCTGGTGTTAGGAATGGAAGTGCATAGGTGATGTTCTTAGGGCCTTGAACTAACTTTTTTGTGTGATCTGACAGGCCTTTAAGCCACCTAACCAAAAGACCAGGCAGTTAATAGAGACTGGGCATTTCCGCTGATCTGTTGCTTTTTACAGGGCTATATGTTGAAAAAAGGTCACAAAAGGAAAAACTGGACAGAACGATGGTTTGTGCTAAAACCCAATATTATTTCCTACTATGTGAGTGAAGATTTAAAGGACAAGAAGGGAGACATCATACTGGATGGCAACTGTTGTGTAGAGGTAAAAGAAACCAAACTGGACCAAAAGCTATCTCTAAATATAATAAGAATGAATTCTTGTCTGTGGGATGGACTCATGATCTGTTTTGTTAATGTAATCTTTTTTTTACTTTATATACAAGAAGTTAATAAACACTTTTTATAAAGGTTCTTAGTTTTGGTGTTTGTAGCTCTGTAACAGATAACTGCATTTGTGGGGCTTGACAATGTAACTTAGATTTCAGTGTTTGCAAGGCTAATCCTTTGTCACCCATTCTAGGCCTTGCCTGACAAAGATGGGAAGAAATGCCTTTTTCTCATAAAATGTCATGACAAGAGCTTTGAGATCAGTGCCTCTGATAAAAAGAAGAAGCAGGAGTGGATTCAAGGTGAGGTTTCAAAAATCCTAGTTATGTGAAACTTAAGGTAAGCTGAAGTCTTACAGCTGTGCTTCACTCAAACTTGAAATTCTTTGTCTTGTGATTTTTGGTGTCTCTGTTTTGGGCACATGGAAAAGATCATTAAGGAGCCGGAGACTCAGGAAGAATTGCAAGGAGCATCTGCCTCAATTTAGGCAGCCATAGCCGAAATGAAATGGATACTATTGTTTGCTTTTTCTGCATTGGCCCTTCAAGGGATGGGGAATATATTGTGATTTGTTACTTTTGGAGAGAAAAGGGAAAGCTTGTTCGTTTCAGCATCATAAAATACTGGCTTTGCTTTTACAGCTTTGCAGAGGTAGTGTGGTTTGGTGAGCTGAGGATGAGGCTGGGAACTGGGGATTCCTTTCTGTTCCCACCGTGAAAGTTACTCCTCTGTGAGACCTTCCCAGGTTTGTGCTGAGTGATAGTGACATGCACGTCTTTCAGAGTGAGGCAGAAGCCCTTGCAAAGCTACTCTTGCCAATGCCATTGGAGCATGTACAGCATTTAAATATTTGGATCTGTGTGCTTTATTTGCACTTCCCTCTTTACCTAATGCATGTGGTTAATTGCATCGAAGTCTGATGTATGATGAATGATTTTGTGGTTCAAAAGGAGAACTTTTTTCACAGATGCAGTAGGTGAATAAAATATCAAAATCATCTGCACTTTGCTCTGTGAATATTTTCTCATTGAATATAAGTGATAAGAACAACTTTTCCTCACTGAATATGTGTGAATAAGAGCTACTTCCTTACTGGGAGAAAGGTAAAGGGTTTAAGGTTGGTTCTAGGGAAGTAAGTGATGCATATATTAGATAACATCTTACTGCTTGATTAGAGTCACTGAATCTAGGTAGTTGGAAATCCAGAAGTGTTGGGTTTGGGGTTTTTATTTTTCAGCTAGATATGCAAGTGACTTTTGTGTCCACTGCCTGTTAGAAGTAACTACTTGAGTTGACATACTGCCTTGGAATTGCCACATTATCCTCGTGGCACACAGCCAAGTGTCTTTCACTTTTGGTTTGTGTTGACAGCTGGCCTGATGAGAATTAAGAGAGCTGACAACAGGGTTCTTTTTCTGATTTAAAAATATATTTAAAAAAAAAAAAAAGAGCACAACTGCCCCCAAACCACACTGCCACAGATACTCATTCCCTTAGGCTATCCAGAAAGCATTTCCCCTCACTGGTGGTGTCTTACATTTCCTCTCCCCTTTGCCTTGCACCCTCCTTTCCAGCCATACAGACCACTGTCAACCTGCTGAAGGCGGGGAGCCCCCCACCCCACAAAGAAGCTCGGCAGAAGCGGAAGGAATTGCGCCAGAAGCTGCTGGCTGAGCAAGAGGAGCTGGAGCGGCAGATGAAGGAGCTGCAGGCGGCCAATGAGAACAAGCAGAGGGAACTGGAGACTGTGAGAAAGGTGGGACTGGGAGCTGCTGACTCAAAGTGGGAGCTTTCAGCTCAACCTCTGGTTGAGATGGGTGTCTTGAAGTACAATTAGCCTTCTGCTTCCTGTTCAGGTGTCCAGACAGGAGGTGAGCTTGTATCAGCATCAGCCCCCTAGACAAGCAGATCTATTGGTTGAGCCTGCAGTAAAGCCTTCAGCAGTGACTGCTGCAGTTTCTAAGGACTGGTCAGCAGCCTTGGGCTAATTTACATGGCCCAGCCCTGTCCCTGTGCTTATCAGGGTGTTCCTTGTAGACAGCTTTTTAGTCTAAGTCTAACAACTGGCAGGAGACAGCAAGGTGTTTTTGCTGTGGCTGCACACTGACAGTAGGTTGAACATGCTGATGGATCTTTGGAACTGGTACCTCCACTATAGTTCTCCACAGAGTTGGTTAGTATCCAGCTATACATTCTGTCTTGTATTTTTAGTGACTTGAAAGAAGAGTTACTATGGCTTTCTATTGCCATCATACCTTTTAATCAGGAGAAAAAGCTTTTAATTTTCTCTGCAGTAGGACAAAGGGAGCTGTAAATATTGTGAGAGCATGTTAAGGGTGTCAACTCTAGAAAGCAAATAAAATAACATGGAACGTATCTTTTTAAAAGTCTTGTCATTAAGTCACAGTTTCCGGTGAGGAGAAATCTGTCTTTTTTTTCCCCATTAACTTTGAACTGACAGTACTGATGTGGGTATTATTCTGTTTACCTTAAATGGAGCTGGACAGTGGAAAACCATTTTTTTAATTTAACTTTAGCACTATATTCTTCCATGCATTTAAGAGTCAGAATGTAAAGTGTGCTTCAAAGGATAGCTGCTGCTAAGTAATACACTTGTGAACAGAAATCCTAGGTCTGGATTTCTGTGTTGAGTTTATGTGGTAAAAGATGGTGGGAAGATTACATGAGAGCAGCCTCAAAGGAGCAATAGGATATTGACGGGCTCCAGGGAGTTATGTAGGAATCACAATGGGTAAACTAAAGAGAGCTGTGCTGAGAAGCATCTTTTGAAGCAGACTGGATTAAAATTACTTATTAAGGTGAGTAGTTTAGTCTCTGACATGAACTACTACACACTAAGTGGAATTAGTGGGGAAGTACTGTATTAGAGGAACTTGCAGTGTTTGATTAGTTAGAAAAATGTTCTTCAAGGAAGAGGCTTTGTAAATGGTTCAGGAAACCAAATTGTTCTGGAAAGCTTAGAGTTAGATTTGCTCCTGCTGGCAGTGAGCCACCACTTACACAGCACCTGCCAAAGTGCACACTGAGACTGGGTTCTGTTTGGGTAGACCCTGAAGTACAAAATTTCAGAATAACAGCCTTTATCTAAAATAGATTTTTTGTTTTCATTTTTTAAAATGGAATTTTAAGATACACACATTGGCCAGACTGAAAGGTAAGTTTTTTTTTCTTACCAAGAGAGCATACACAAGACTTGTGCCCCCTTTTTGCTTCCATCTGGGATCTTGCAGGGGCTTCAGAGACTCTGTGCTAACTGTTGCCTGTTGGAATGGTGTGTTCCTGTTGATTCCCCCTCCCTTGCAGCCCCCAGCATTTGGGACTTTTCCCTTAGCAGCACAGTGTTGCCAGGAACCTTACCTGCCAGGAATTGATGACCTGACACAAGCAGGAAGTTGCTGATAAAGAGTGGACAAACAGTGTATTTTCTTGTGGAGCGCTCTGGCAAAAGCACCTGCCCTTGTCTGTGACTGCACATTCTCCCTCTCTGCTCAGTATTGGCAATGTTTGTTTAATTTGAAAGCAAGGAAGGAAATCAAAAGAAAATTTCATTTAAATAGGAATCTTGGATTTGACTACAATTACATGCTTTTAAATGCTCTGGCAGAGAAGGAATACTGCTTCTGAAAGACTGGCATCATTTAAGCCTTTCAAAGGAGAGCAGTTCTGAACTATCTTTTACAGCTTAAAACCAAACTAGCAGCCTTCTCCTTCCCATCTATTTCAGACAAGCACTTAAAGGAATTAAAGTTTTAGCTTGGCAGTTTTAGTAATTTAGACATGTCATTAGTTCATTGAGGTTGTGTGAAGGAAGATGGTATAAATGTGGTACATTCAAAATAATATTAAAGAAGATGGGTGTCTCATTTTACTGAGACCAGCATATTACAAAAGAAGGATGCTTGCTTTCTGTTTCCTCTTTCCTCTGGTAAGTTTCTTAGGTAAATTCTGTGACATAATTAGTTCTCTGTATTGGCAAGGTTTTGGCTGGTACTTGTACACTTCTAAACTTCCATGCATTCTAAAAATACATGCTATCAAAATCCTGATGAAAGGAATAACTGTGATGACTATTTGTGGAGTCAAGATGAAAATTAAAAAGGTAAATAAGTTGCAGAAAGGTGTGAAGGTACCAGCAGCTGTTTTTTAGGCCTCAGCTCTGACTACGCTAATTTTTCCCCTAATTTCAAGTGATGATTATCAAGTAGAATTTTATTTACCATACATGGTAATTTAGGGGATGTTAAAGGGATATGATTCACAATAGCACAGTCACGTCTTATAGTCAAAGTTTGTGGCACTTCTGCTTTCCCATGGCAATTTAGTGCTCCTGACTTCTGTTTCTGTATGAGCTCTGCATGCTGGCATGTCAGCACTGGTGGACCTCCTATGCAGTCCTGCCTGCAATGTGGTTTTCCATAATAGGTTTCTAGCTCATATGAGATAGAGAAGGAAAGGTGGTGATTTCTATCAGCTGTGCAAAGGAGAACTCAAAGGAAACTTGGAGGAAGTCTAATAATTGACTTTTCATTGGTAAATTTAAAATAGTCTTGCAAATAACAGGATTAACTACATTTACAGATTGAGAATAACCTCAGACATTAAAAAAAAAGGCAAGCTGGTGACTTAATGCTCTTTTGTACCATTTGACATTCCATTTTTGTTAAATATGAGAATGTTTAAATTAAATTCCCTTCCTTCTAAATGTTTTACTTTTGACGCATTATTCTTTCATTCTTTTCTTTCCCTTACCCCTTGCCCTTCTCTTCCAGCAACTGGAAGCAGCAGCTGCTCGTGCTGCTGAGGAAGAGAAGAAAAGACTTCAGACTCAAGTCGAATTACAAGATCGCTTCAGTTTGGAGCTGGAGAGAGAAAAAATGGTCAGTGGTGCACGTGGTATTTTTGCTGTGATTACAGAGTGAGCAATGCATTCAGCAATTCCTTCCCACCCAGGCAGGCTCTGGAAGGATTCCGCTGGTTTTGCAGGAGGCTGAAAAATGCAACCTGTGTTGCATTTATTAGAGACATAGGAATCATATTTTTACTAGTGAATTCCAGTACTGGAACAGCTCGCCTACAATTTGTATGACATCCAAAGCTTAAACATTAATGGAAAGTTGGGAAGAATTTGACTGTTTGAAAGATTAAGTGCAGACTGAGGTTATCCTGGCAGTTTTCAAAGAGGGAAAACCTGAGGCCAGTACATACTATTTGAATATGCAAAGTGAACACAGGCATAATCAAAATGTATTTTAGGAACTTTCCGATAAATATATTCCTAAAACTAGTGGGTTTTTTTATATTACATGTTCTTTTACCTTTATAGACACATAGACAAACATTTAAGGAAAAAAAAGGAAATACTGTAGCTTTACAATGGTGTTACTGTAATCCACACAGAATTTCCAAAAGAACTAATTTTCAATCTTCAAGGGGTTTGTCAGGCATAACAGGCTTTTCTGTTAGCTGGAGAAAAGAAGTAGAAATAGTTGAGTCACCCTGATGGAACGTCTGGGGACATAAATGCACATAGTGCTGCTTTATGGACCCAGGGTGAATTCCTGAATACAATCACTTTCCGGGTCAGTGGGATTTGGGTTAGCTGAGGGAAAGCAGACTGCAGACCAGTGGAGCAGGACATTCCATCCTACCACACTTGACAGCAAGCCTTTCTTGCTGACTTCAGGATCTGTACTTCTGTGAAGTACATGTTACGTAGTACTAAAATGCTGAGGTTTTGGTGCTTTATCCCAGTCAGCTGACTGCTGTTGTCCCCAGCACAGGGGGAGGGGCTGTGTGGGAGGACAGCTTTGGTACCTCGAAGCCCCCAGTTTCCCACTCTGGTCAGTGAAAGGCAGGGAATGAGGATCAGAGACTGGGGGACTGTGGATGTGCAGCATCCCCTTACCTTCCTCTATCCCTTACCATTGTTTTTTATTGTAGCTGCTGTTCTCCTTAGTAAAGCCAACCTCCCTGGCTGATTTCCAGCCCTTTATCCATCCTCTGCTGCTGCAGTGCCATCATCCAGATACCAGTGCGTGAAATACACTGCTGGCAAGGGAGGACTTCTGAGGAAAGGAGTGGAAACATTGTAATTAAACCAGCCGGACCCTAGGAGCTTTCCTTTCCTTTAGTGTGTAGCTGTGAACTGAATGACAAGATCAAACTGATTTAAGATAGATTTAAACCCCTGTAAAAATCCTGTGCTGCATGAAGTAGGGCAATGTAAGTAACCTGTGTTATTATTTATTTTTTTAAATGTTCTTAGTTACACATCTACAAATCCAGACTCAATTTTATCAGTTTTGCTCTGAAGGCAACAAGAGAAGGTTTGTTTCTGAAAATATTATGTGAGGGAAATCTGGCAATTCCTTTAAAAATTGGAAACCTGAGCTGAATGCTAGCTCATGTGTTCTTAATTTATGCTGCTAGGTAAGACAAAAAATGGAAGAGCAGGTTGCTCAGAAGTCATCTGAACTGGAACAGTATTTACAGAGAGTACGTGAACTGGAAGAAATGTACAAGCAGCTACAGGAAGCTTTGGAGGATGAGAAACAGGCACGTCAAGATGAAGAGACTGTAAGGAAACTTCAAGCCAGGTATGGCTTTCACCTGGCAGAGATGTGTTTCAGTTCCCCATTCCCCCCCTGCAGTAATAACTGTGCTGTACTGTGAAAGGGTGTTTGCATCTCAGACACACTGCTGGAAGGGGGAACTAACTTGAAGTACAAATAGATATATTTTCTCCTTAAGCTATGAAGGCTACAGTTTCTATTTATGATTTTTGAATACTTTTTATTAGCCCTTAGTAGTGGGCATCAGCCATCTCTGAAAAGCAGGTGCACTTACTTTTCATCAGGTGTTGTGCATGTCAGCACTTGAAAAACTGAGATCACCCTGTACAGACTTTTCAGTTGTGTAGTCTATAAAGCCGTAACTGTAAATATGACTTTCTGCTTCATGTTATTACAGTTTTAAATTGTAATTGATAAAGGGCTGTCTCCTTTCACTTATATGGGCTTTGCTTAGTGTGGTTTATTTATTTATTTATTTAGCTCTCCTAAGATAATTAAGGTAAGTTACGCATGCTTGTTTCTTGTGTGGTTTTCCATGTTGTGTATTTGCATTGACTAAATGTTCTGAATAGCCCCCTTTGTAGCAGTTAGGCTGCTTGCACTGCTGACATGATTTTCAGCACTGAAGACAAGCCAACAAACTTTTTTCCTGCTTCCCAATCCTTTTTTTTTTAAAAAAAAAAAAAAGGAAGGAAAACAATTGGCTCAGCTTCCTTACATGTCTGCTACATCATGGGTACAGCTTACAGCAAAGTGCAGTTAACATGGCAATCCCCATTGCAGATTACTGGAAGAGGAGTCAGCAAAGAGAGCTGAACTGGAAAAATGGCACTTGGAGCAGCAACAGACCATTCAGATGACAGAAGCAGAGAAGCAAGAGCTAGAAAATCAGAGAATGATAAAGGAACAGGCTCTTCAAGTTGCCATGCAGCAACTGGAACAACTTGAACTGGAAAGGAAGGAGGCCCTTGAGCAGTATGAGGTGAGCTGTTCTGGTCATCAGCCTCTCAGACTTAGCCAGGTATTCAGTAGTTCAACTGAATTTGAAGCTTGTCGATATCAGGCTTCTTTGAGGATTAATTTGTCGCAGAAATGATAACAGGTAGGATAGTTACGTTTTGGGCTTTTTTGGCCTGGATCAGTCAGTATCTTTGAAGAGGAGGACATGTTTCAGACACACCACCTCCTTTATTCTTTTGTCTCAATGCACATGTAATCCAGCTAAGTCTTATCTCGGCATACATTTGTCTTCTACTGTGGGCTAACAGTTGTTCTAATGCAGTTCCCTCGCTGTCTTAACTAAATGCCTTATGATTTAGAATTAGTTATTCTTGCAATGTTTTGATATGTCACAGAGCAATATTGTCTTCTACAACTTAAAAATCAATGTCCTACTCTAGGCCCTTGCTCCTCAAAAAGATATTTAAGCACTGAACTGAAGTCAAGGATTGCTAGAAACTAGCCCAGCTTTTCAGTGTGTAGCAGTTCCTTGCATCCCAACACAAAGCCTTACTCTCTGCTCCACCAGAGTTCTTGGTGAAGGCCAGTAGCTGTATTCCTGGAAGAAGTAAGAGTCAGAATCCAGTGAGTACAGAGGCTGAAGTGCTGCATACTTTCTACAGCTTAGGGAGGTGTTGATCCCGTGTGTATTCAGGTCAGGAAACAAAACATGATTGGATTTCTGTTTAACTAGGGAGTGTGTTGATGCTGCCTCTGTGCTGCTGAGGGTAGCTGTGGGAAGGACAAGCTGTCTCAGCTGGCACAGAACACAAGTGCTGCAGTGTCTGCAAGCGAGGGCTCAGGCAGGGCAGTTGTGGCCACATTACAACTTACCACGTTGATGTTACATCTAATGCCATCGTTAGGTTTCTTTTGGCTAATACTTGACTTTTTTTTTTAGCTGACATCTCAGGCTTTGTACGTGAAACAAAATTTACTGCTCCAAAGGAACTGCTGAGTAGAACTGGTTAAAAAAAGTTAAAAAAAACCCCAGCCAAACAAAACAAAATCCACAAAACAAATAGTGGAGTAGGTCCTGGCTTATTATTTTAGAAATAATTGAACATTCTGGCCTTTCATTTGGAATTGCCCAAAGTACCGGTATAGATTGAAGAATACTTCTTGCTTGGGTGTAACAGGAGGGGGTCCTTTTTCTAGCTTACATTTGATGATTTGATGATCCTACTTACACAGATCTACAGAATTTTGTAAAGCCTGGTTATTTCTGGATTCTGGTTTGACAGCTTACTTGTATACAGCTGCTGGCTGACTCAGTTACTTACCATGGTTAGAAATTAAGTTCTCCTGTCTACACCAGAGTGTGGCTGAATTAATGTGGTTCTGTATTTCGATTGAGAAGGATGTTTTTTCTTCCTATATGAACAGAGAGAGTAAAGTTGTTCTTGTTTTCAAGTGGTCTGTGTCTTATTTCAGGAGGTTAAAAAGAAGTTGGAAATGGCAGCTAATAACACCAAGAGTTGGAAAGATAAAGTAGCTCATCATGAGGGATTAATTCGACTAATAGAGCCAGGTAAGTTATCGACAGAAAAGGTACAAAAAATTTGTATTAATTCTGCCTCATATACTTATATCTAGTGATGTACCAAAGTCTGCCTTTTCCTGGAGCTTATTGGTTTCTTGGCAGCCTGTGAATACCACATTTATGAGAACTGCTGATGAAATTCAAGTTTTTACCTTTACTGGCCCTACTACAACAATTTTTTAAAGTATTATTTATTTGTTTGTTTGTTTATTTAAAACAAAGCAAGGATCAACCTGAACATTGCACAGTTTGGGTGTTTAATGCAGTTAGAAAAAATGCTAGTTGCCAAAAACATAAAGATAACCAAAATATTTTATTTTGGGGGACAAGTTTAATTCCTTCCCTTAATTAATAGCATATCAGTCCTGAGGAAAGTAGCTTTGTAATACAGTGTTGGAGACATCACTTTCCTTCAAGGACATCTCTGAGGCTGAGGAGAAAAGAGGTTTGCTAAGATTCAACTATTTGGTGTGTGGGGGGGAAGTTGGGAGATAACGATGCAAAAGACTGCAGCAGTTGACAACTTCTCACACTAAGCACCTTCTCTGATGGTGTACCCGGCATGCCTCCCTCCCTGGTTAGATGGGTCCTCAGGTCACCTTTGAGAAGGTTTTTGGGCACAACAGAGGCAGCACTTACCAAATCATCCTGAGGTGACAATAGGCCTGTTCCACCACCGGTGTGTAAGTAGTGTCCCTGTCAGAAATGCCTGTTTCAAGTATTGTGCTCTGTCTTCCAGGCTCCAAGAATCCTCACTTAATCACCAACTGGGGCCCAGCTGCCTTCACTGAAGCTGAACTGGAGCAAAGACAAAAGAACTGGAAAGGGAAAAAAGCCACTTCTGAGGAACAACAGTAGCTGACATACAGTTGATGCACAGAAGCCCACCTTTGTTCATTCTGCTTTGCACAGAGCAGCTTCTCGCTTATAAAGGTCTTAGTTTGCTCAGCAGGTTGGGCCTTTCTACACAGGAAATACTGTTTGCGACATAGAAGTGTCTGCTCAGAGTTCAGTGATTACAACATGTGGTGTCTGACAGTACTTGCTGTTTTCCCTCATGTTTGCAGAAATCTTTTATACAAAACTTTTCAACTGAATTTTTTTACTTAAATGTAGCTTGTGACAGGCTAGTATAGAAACAACTGTGTAACAGTCTGACAGCATCTAACGCATCAGGCAGCATCACCCTCCTTCCAGAAAGTGAGAGAAGGTTTCATTGGTTCAGTTGGTATAATTTAAACACAGGATAAATCAGTCCTGGAGGTTCTGTCCAACTCTAAGAAAGAGCATTACCTTTCCTTCCACCGAGTCTCCTTTTGTCTTTGCCCTGTTTGTCTGTTACTCTTTGCACTGTGCTTAGTGCTCAGATTCCTCCTTAGTGAGGGCAGACTTGGCATCACTGGCTACCTGCTGGCTGCTTAGGTTTTGTGTCCTGTTTCCTCTGTGTGCAGGAGTCCAAACAAAAGAACTGGATATAGGCATGTACAAAAAGCTGCCCTAAAATGTCTGGGAACAGTAGTCATGGAGGATGATTACTGTACTGCCTCATACTTGAGAAATGCAAAAAAACCACACCTTTGAGAGTTTACTTCATAGTTCAAAAGATGCACAGTTTTGACTTACATTTTTCTGGAGCAGATGGATGGAAAATGACAGCACGTACAGGCCAGATGTCATCGGCATCAAGGCAATGTTTGTGCAAGAAATCTGACTATAAGGTACCACCATTTTAGATGCAGCACCTTTTTCTTATTCTTAGTCAGAGGTTAGAGTTAACCAAAAAAAAAAAGGAAGACAAAAACTAAATTTGACACTTCTATTTTAGAAAAAAATTATAAACATGTAGCAATAGTGCTTTAGAAAAAAAGAATTTCCATCAGTAAAATAATTTCAGCATTTCTAGTGATGAGGCTTCCCAAAGAGCCTATTGCTCTGCCTCAAAAGTTTTCCATGGACAAAGCCAGTTATTTCTGATTCTGAAGGGAAAAGGAACTAGTCTGGGATGTTGCTTTGTAGAGCTCCCACAGCAGACAAGTCAGTCTGTTGCCAAGTGAAATCATGTTCTTGCTAAACTGTACAGACTCTCTTGAGAACTAATTCCCCCCTCCAGAAGAGCAGGTGCCCGTTAGTGTGGCTTTTGTTAGCTCTGACCTTTGTATGTACACTGAACGTGGACATCCATCTCTTAGCACCTGCTTTTTAGTTCAGCTAAATGTTAAATTATTTTTAGTAAATAACAAGAGAATGTTTCAGATGGAAAACCAGTGCATTTATGTACAGCATCATGTTACCTGGCGCTCAGAACAGCGGAAGCTGTATGGAAGTGATGTTCAGGTTTGGAAGTCAGTAGCATTTTATTTGCCTATTAACTAAGACTCACTCAAATACTGAATTCTCTCAGACATTTATTCTCTGGTTACGGTTTTATACTAATTTCAGTAAATGGAGTGCTGATTGGAATGGCAGGAAAATCCAGGATCTTCCTATTTGTATTTACTGTACAGGAAAGCAGTAGTTCCTTAAGATTGCTAACAAGGCATTTTTTAAATTTATTATGTTTACAGAAGAAATGTGAAAAAAACCCCTGCAATAGAAATACTAATGTATACATTGTTAAACTTGAAAGGAGATGGAACAGTATTTACAACTACCAAACATCTTTTATGTGGAGAGCGGAGTGGGAATTGGGGCTAAACTTAATTTTTCTAACAGTCGTTATTTTGGACAAATGTTTTTTAAGAACACCAAATGATGCATGTTTTAATATTTTATACTGTTCTTTAGAATTGGCTATTTAATAAAGTAATACAGGGTCATTTACATTTCTGAATTAATTGGTGTTTTTGCATGGGTTTCTTTTGGGTTACTGGAGTTCAAAATCCAGTAAGTGGTGGGGGAACTATCAGAGTGCTAGCCTGGGAGCAGGGGGCAGACCTGCTCTGATAGTCATCGGATGCGTAGGGTCAGAAGGGACCTTTTAAAGGTCATCTAGTCCAACACCCCTGCAACATCGTCAACTCGATCAAGTAGAGCAGGTTGCTCAGAGCTCCCTCAAGCCTGACCTTGAATGTCTCCACCACATCTCTGGGAAACCTATTCCAGTGTTTCACTACCCTCATAGTAAAGATTATGTTATCATAGAATAATTTTGGTTGAAAAAGACCTTTAAGAGCATAGAGTCCAACCATTAACCCAGCACACTGCCAAGTCCACCACTAAACCATGTCCATAAGCACCTCATCTACACATCTTTTAAATATCTCCAGGGATAGGGACTCAACCACTTAGCTGAGAAGCCTGTTCCAGTGCCTGATGACCCTTTCAGTGGAGAATTTTTGTCCTCATATCCAATCTAAACCTGTAACAACTTGAGACTACTTCCTCTTGTGCTATCACGTCACTCAGGAGAAGAGCCCGACACCCACCTTGCTGGAACCTCCTTTCAGGTAGTTGCAGAGCATGACGGGGGGGACACCATCTGCAGAGTGAGGGTACTTGGCACATACAGTCGTGTGCCTCTGCAGGCAAAACAGCCTTCATTAAAATGCCATCTGCATACATCTGTTGTGAGTTATTAGTCATTATCAGAGGAGGAAATGAGCCAAGGCTCCTTTTTAGCTTTGTCGTCCCTGCTGGCACTGACAAATTAAGAAAGCTTTGTGTGATGTGCTGCACAGCAGAAGTGGGGGAAGAGGCTGGTTTAAAAAGCTACCAACTGAGCAAACATACCACTTTAGGCTAAGTCCATTAAAGCTACACTACCATCGTTCAAAGAAACCGTAAGAGCTGTGAGTCAGAGTCACCATATCCCACGAAAGCATGGAGCACGGAAAACTGCACCCCTGCTGGTGTGTCATTTCCAGTGATCCCAAAGGTTACAGCACTCCTATGCCAAGAAACCAGGGAGACAGCTAATGGTGAGGATATCCGCAGAGGAATGGGATGCTATGGACGTCTCTGCCAAGCCGTGCAGCACCGTCCTGCCTCACACCTCCCCCCCTCTGGCCTCACCTGCACAGAGGCCAGAAACCTGCACCTCCTGCTCCTCTGCAGATGCACCAGAGGGCTCAGCGTGCTTGGTTCGTCCACCAGGTTCAGGTTCATCTGCTGCTGCTGCTGGAACAATACTGTGAACCAATATCACAGCACCATGCTTGGTTTTTTTTCTTTTTTTCTTGTAAGACTGAATTTTTTTTCCATATGACCATTTTATGGAGTTGATTTATGAGGTTGTTGCATCCTTATTCATACATTCCCGAACTGTAACAGGCAGGTTTCCAGCAACTCATATGGCTTCTGTTTACCTTTCCTGCATGAACAGCCATGAAAGAAAGCGTGTTAGGAGAGTAGCCACCAATAAGGGTGCCACCAATAAGGTTGGCAGCAGGCCCAACCCCAAAAGAAGCAACCCTTCAGTCAGACAGAGCCTTCTAGAACTATACCTGCACCATTCATTTCACTAAAAGTGAACAGAAAATAACCGCTGATTTTTATCCTGAATACATCAAGCAGTTGAGTAACCAACTTTTGGGCAAACCAGTGCATGGGCAGGAAAGGAGGTATCTGTAAGGTCTTTTAGCAACTTCGGGGAGAGGGGGTAATTGTAAAGCACAGGGCACAGCAGAGAGGAATTACAGTGTGCCATAAAGTTGTCCTCTCTGTTAAAATCTCCTGCAACACTAGCACGATTTTAGTTTCCCCACTCATCAATTAGGGACTTCCCAACTCCGCCTGCACTCTGCTGGTTATTTGAACGCTGTGCCTCTTTAGACTGCTTGTTTTCTTGATCAGCCGGGCTGTGCGGCTGCGGGGGCGGTGCCGGCCCGGCCCAGGAGCACAACCAGGCCCATCCTTGGGCTCCAGCCGCCATCTGGTGGCTGCTCAGGCTGCAGCGCCCCAGCCTGCAAGGCCAGCGGGGGTTTTACTCACCCTGTGGATGCGTCCCGGGATGATGGAAACCACCCTCCAGCTTCATTCCCATTCCACACTGCAGCAGCCGTGTGCGAGAGAGGTACAACGATGTACAAAGGCTGGACAAATGCTCAGTGAGCCAGGTCTCCTGCTGTATCTGGAGCCCCTCACTGCAGTCCATGTAGCACCTCGCTGTCCTTGGGTTCATGAGGCAATGTGGATCTTTGGTTAGCTCAGCTCAGCACCTCTTGCTCTCACAGACGTCCTGGGAGCCTTGGAAAAAGGATTTTGCAGTATGAGTGTTACCACTGGCCTAGACTAAGTTTATGCTCAGAGCCTTGGAGCTAATTCAGGCATATTAAAAAGCAAAGCAAAACAAAACAAAAAAACCCAATCAAACAAAAAGACCCTAAGAACCAAACCAAACAACCCCACTGCGCCATAGAAAGATAATGTGTACAGCTGGATGCCTCATCCAGCAAGCTGTCAGCTATAGCACAAAGCTTGGGCTGCCATACAGCTTTCCTAATGGGAATATAGCAAGGCCAAAAAAGGGGAAGGAAGGTTACTTACCTGCAAATAGTGTTTTCCCAGGAGCCTTGTGTACATGCCTCGTTTGTCCTTCACCTCCTACATGGTCACTGACTTGCAGGATAAAAAAGCCCTGAGGCTGCAGGAGTGGGGCTGAGAGAAGGATGTGCAATGTGCCAGCTCACATGTGTTCCTCTTTTGGGAGCAGGACCCAGACTAACCCCTGCAAGTCACGAGGGGGGAGGGCAAGAAAAGAAAAAAAAAAAGAGACCAGTCATACTTACATCATGTCTTAAGGACTCCTGCTACTGTTAATGTGCTCCTGAGTTCCCAAACAGAACACAAACAGAAAACTTGTAACACTACATGAATTTAGAGACTACTGTGATTTTCATCCATTGAGTTCCACTGTGAATTTTGACTACTTGGAAGTGCCAAGGAAGCAAAAAGGCAGAATAGCACTTTTCTATGAACTGGCTTTCCGGGTATGTCAAAAGCACAAATTTTTCAAAAAAGGGAAAGGCCAGTGGTTGTTTTCACATTTCAGTTGAAAAAAATATTTGGGAAAAGATAGCTGCTTCTCACTTCCAAAATAAATTATAACCAGAACAATATGATGCAAAACAAAAGATAAAAACATTCTGAAAAGCCTTGAGAGGGAGATTTAAAGAGGCAGCTTTTAACACCTATGAGCACAATCCTGGAAAGACTGCTTGACAAGAGCCCCTTTCCCCACTTCTTTCAGATCCTTCAGCCTGACAGAGGCAATGTCAATGGATATGAGGAGCTGGCCAGAGGAAAACCCATGGCAGGCTGGGCAGAATGTTCATAACCAGAAAAAAATAAATACATCACAAACTCCAGAACAATTACACTCACTTTTCGCCATTGGACATTATATTAAATTCCTTATTAAATAAAGCAATCATAACAAAATAACCCTTCCTACCTTAGCGTGCATTGCTCATAAAGCTCTTCTCCCTATCAAAGGCGCTTGCTCAAGCACCACGTCTATAAGCTGTTATTAGTATCACTGCTAATTAATGGAGTTACTTGCCATGGCTACAGCACACAAACAGTTTTTACAGAATCCAGGCCTAGTGTCTTCATGCAAGCACTCACCTGCTGTTTCCTGGTGTCACCTATTGTCTGAGCACATGACAGTGATTTTGCTCAGGCAATGCAGATTTCTACACAAGGAACCTACTGGGGTGTTTGTGAGGACGTTTGAGCACAATTCTCACAGGTCTGTGTCAGCTGCTCTCACCCACAGTTGCACAAGGAACCCATGTCCTTTCACCTAACTTGGCCAACAAGTCTAATTTGAACACGTTACTATCTCAGAGGGGATTAAAAGCTCAAGCACTGACATGAGATAGTTGCTAAAGCAGCCTTTTCTTCCTTGGTGTTGACATTTATGAACTGTTTCAATGCCTACCAGAGCACAGGAATTTCTCCTTCCACTCCAGTAAAGCTTGAGCAGCTCAGCCCCAACACATCATGCAAGTGCTGGAGAAGCCCAGGTCCTCTAACAAATTGTTTCATCGGTCCTGACTAAAAAGGGAAAAACAACAACAACAACACTTAAAAACCTATTTAAGGTCAGATTTTGCTTAGACACCTTTAGAAAGATTATCCCATAGCATAGCTGTGAGAAATTTTGCATTTGGAGCAGTCTTCTCCCACCTGTTTCCTTTACTATTGGGCCCTTTTGCTCTTTCCAAGCCACGAAGGTGATGGCCACACGTGCCTGCAAGGGAGGAGCAGGCCTCATTTCCCAGCCAGCCTTTCCCCCCTTCTGTTGGCCTTGGGCTGCTTTTTTGATAAGGTGGGAAATTACGGGGAAGGGGGTTGGTACAGCCTGCTCACACACAAGTTCTCCCTAAGAAGCTGAGCAGTGTGGTAGAGCCCAGGGGGGGCTGCTCCCTGTGGGGACAGAGGTAGCATCTTCTGTGCTTGCTGCTTTGCCTTAGCCTTTGCCTGCCTGTGTGGACTGCATGGTGCACAAGGGGGTTACTGGTGGCCCATGGAACATCCTGGAGAGATGGTTCAACAGAAACAACCATCACCCCACGCCTGGTCTTGCAGCATGGTTTTATGTGGCCCCACTTGCAAAAGAAACTCGCCTGCCTGTGCTCCTGCATGCTCCTTTCACTGCCACCACTGCAGATGGCAAGAGCCAAACCCACAGCTGCTCTTGGGCCACCCCTGGCCAGCAAATCCTCCCTGTCACCAGGAGAAATCTAGAACATACATTCCTTGAAATGACATTTCCAAGGTCTGGGCAGCCACGGCCTTGGAGCAGGCATGGGATGTAGTAAGAGAACCATCTTGGCAGAGCAGCTCGCCAAGGGAAAAGTAAAACCACAACGAGTGCCAAACCACCATGGGCCAGGCTGCTCCCCACCATCTCTGGTGGCTGCAGAGCAGGGACCAGTCCTGCCCAGCTTTGAAGAGAGCTGTGTCTCTGCCTTCCCTCCTCACCCCACTCTGCCCAGTCACTGCTGCTGGTGCCCCAGCCTCTGCCACCCGGCTCCCCAGCCCTGCTGAGCTGCCACCCCAGCAGAAGGCTCCCCAGTCCTGGGCCTGCACCACTCGCTGCTCCTCCAGTTTCTGCTTCTTCTCTCATTGTTATCTCTCCCCTCCTGACCAGGGCCAACTCCCTGTGTGCCGAAGCAGGGCGAGAAGCCTGACAGGATTTTTCCAAAGCCCCTGGCTAGTTCTGGGACCCGCAGCACTGGAGCCCGCCAGCTCCTGCCCCAGCAGGCCGGCCCGGCAGCTGCAGCCG
>NW_009952707.1:2047997-2054267 GCF_000747805.2 Chaetura pelagica | reverse complement strand
GTTTGCCCATGAGCTGGTAGCGCCGGGAGCCGCGTCACCCCGCGTACGTGCAGCAGCACACACTGCTCCTGCAGCGGGGAAAACCCGCTCCTCCTGCGCTGGGGGAGCGCGGGGAACACCAAACCAAAACCACCGGGGCGAAGTAAAACGAGCGAGGAGCAGGCAGATGGATGACCTGCCGGCACAGCCGGGCGGGCTCCCACCCCCTGCAGCAGCCGCCGGGCACCGCACCCCTCTCATGCTCCTGGGGTCACCCCGATTTACTCAGGTGCCTGAAACCAGGGTCTGCACCCACAGCTGCAAAGCCTAACACTAATCTGGGAGTCATACACTTACTCTGTTGGGTAACATTTTCCCCAAATGACTTACGAACTTTAATCCAATTTTGAAATGTAGGGGAGGCTAATTGGGATTACATTAGCTTAACTGCTCATGTCATAAACCCCTGAAAAGTGGGACTGGAGGTTTTTTCCTCCAAAAACTTTTTGTTGGCCTACAAAATCCTTGGTTTTATTTTTTCTTAGCTCAGACACCAAAAAGGGGAGTTTTCAGCTTCCAAAAATAAATCAAAGACACCACGATGCCTGCAGGGTATTTGTTTCTCCATAGGAACGTGAACCTGGTGGTTTAGTTTAAGAGAGACTAATGTAACTCTCACATTTTCAACATTCCTTTTTTTCCTGATATATCAAGATCGACAGGTTCGAACTGTTGTTTTAATGAAAACCTAATACTCCTGAGAGGCTTTCCTGTTTTAGAAAGATGGTATTTCAGAGCTACAAAATTTCAAACAATTTGACTTACTATCACGTTTGTCAGGTCCCTTAACCTCCTTATGCCTCAGTTGTTCATTGATGAAATGTGAGTGATATTTACCCACTAAAAAAAGCACACAGACATCTGCAAAATACTCAGCTATCACTAAAAAGAGAGCTCTTTAGGGGTTCAAGTGATAAACGGAAATCTTGTCCACAAGCTGCAAATCAGAGATTGCTGCATGAGGCCTTGGAAAGGGCCATGTGTACCATGGCAGCCCCTGCATGACCAGAGGCCCCTGGCACCACCTGGCAGGTGCAGCTCTACCTCCTCCTCTACCTTAACACATGATCCCTAGTGGCCAGAAAACCTCCTCTGAGCTCTTGGGTAACAAATGTATAATTGAAGCAGCCTTTAGTTCTCTAATTAACTAGAGCTAAATCACCATGTAGCTACCCCCAAAGTGTCAGGAAAACTTAAGCCAGTAGTCATCAAGTCACACTACACTCCAGCCAAGCCCTCTTCTGTCATCCCTAATGCAGGCTGCTGAACTAATCCCAGGTAGGTTTTCCCCTCCCTTCTGCATGTGGAGTTCCAGAAACATCCTGGGATAAATCTAAACATGACTGACCTTGATGTTGCATCTCTGGACATTATTTAGAGCTTAAGCTCTGCAACTCAGAGCAAAACGTTTTGCAGATAGGTTGAAGGCTACTTGTTGAAGGCTTGAGAATTTGTGTTAAGCTTACAGGAAAAAACAGGTCTCCCTGAATGTATCTTGGAATGGGTCTTGGAAACCCATCTTCAGCTCCTAGTTTTGTTAATTCTGCAATCTAAAGTGTTTTCTTTGCTGTTTTTTTTTGTTTTTGTTTTTTTCCTTGGCTACTATAGGCAATTAGGGTTTTCCAACTGTTCTGACAATTTAGAAGCTCTCATATGTAAAAACATTTTTTATGTTCCAAAAGTTTCTTTGAATTGTAAAATGCATTACAAAGGGGAGGGAGTTAGTCCCTAGTACACTACTTGGGCTGCTCTCCTGGCAGAAACTGACCACTGGCAGCTTCCAAGGCATAGAAAAAAGACTTATCACCCAGATCTTGGAAACACACTCAAAGCTGCCTTAGCTGGGCAAATCGGCGCAGATTTCTCATCTCAAGTCCCTTGAGGTACAGGGTTGCTGACTTGGTTGTTATTGCAGGGCTCGCAGCCCTTGAAACATTTTATCTGCAAGTCCTAGTCCAGCCCACTGCACAGAAAAGCTCTTCAAGCACTTCTGATAGGGACGGCTGGGACATGAGAATATCGAGTGCTCTTGACGCCTCCCCACTCACCTGCTCCAAGTCTGCAGCAGCATGCTTCAGGGATCTCTGAAACGTGCACTTGGAGAAGCCAGCTGCTCTGCTGTTTGACTCAGAAATCCTCCGGGAACATTGCTGCTTCCTGTCTGGATGCCTCTTTTAAAGGTGGTTTCTTCCAGCTATACCAAAAAAGCCTATAAAAAAGAAAAAGACAGCAAAATTCAGGAAAGCACATACCTGATATCTGGAAGCTCACAGGTGCAACATGAAGGCATGCACAATGCTCAGGATTACATGCCCATATGATTTTCAAAGCTAGACTCTCACTTGTTATTTCCAGCTGGCTACTGAGGAGACATGGTCTACTTTTATCAGGGAATGTTTCCTGGCAATTTCTTACAGAGAGAGCATTGCTCTTACCTCTTCGCATTTCAGGTAGATTAAGCTCTTCATAAGCTACTCATTGAGCACTGCCCAAGGGCAGGAATGATTGGGGTTTTTGGATGTGGGGGAGGCTGGAAGAGCTGGAGCAGGGCCAGGAGGCATGCTGACCAGCCCTGCAGGGGTGGCACGCTGGTGGTGGGATGGGGTATCACTGTCCCAGAGAGCTGCTGCTAAGCTGGTTTGCCTTCTGGTGCAGCAGCACAAAGCTACATGTGGGTTCGTTTTCTGTTTCCCCTTGTTCTGCAATGCAAACATCCCCCAGGGTCCCAAAATCACAGGATGAAAAACTTATCCTTCCTTTTGGCCCAGATCCTGAACAGACACATGCACATGCTTAGCACCAAGCATGTGAGTAGCAAAACTGATCTCTGTGGAGCAATCCACATGTTTGAGCCTCTGCACATTGGGGAGCGGGGGAGAGGAGGACACTTGGTTCTTTGGTTGCCTGTTTTACATACCCCTGGTGGAGATCCCACCCAGGAGAGACCCATGCAGCAGGATGGCGCTGAACTACACAGCTATTTTTATTTCCATCACTTGGGGCCTTGCTGAGACCTGCTACGAATTATCTGGGATATTACACCCCAGATGAGTTGAAACAACAGGTCGTGCTGCAGACTGTCTGTGTTTAGTGGGATGATTTAGTTACTGCTTTCCTCCCACCCCGTCTTCTTCCTTATTCCCATTAGTGACACGTTGGCTGCAGAGGAAAGTTATTCATGCTCTAGAAATGTAATATTTACTCAAAACAATTTTTATTTGGATTGGCTTCTTCCCAGTGCCATAAAGTGATAGCCAACCCCAAGTGCTTACATAGACAACATGTGCATCTGAGTCATATTTATGATCCCAGTTATAAAAAGCACACAATCTTGTTGTTTGGTGCAATAGGATGGGACTGAAGGCATCAGCACGTCTTGAGCATAGCCTTCTCTGGAATCTGCAGAAATTTGCCATGCTCCAAATTTAGAACTTGTGGGTGGAAGCACAGGCAGGAGCCAACTTTTTATACCATTACATCACAGGAATTGAGGGCTTCATGCCAAAGGATCCAAGGAAATTAATAAAGAGCAGAGCCTCTCCAGCTGTTTGAATTTAAAGTCACGGCAGAGAGGTAATTATTAAAAAAAGTGGCTTTATTCAGAGCATAGTAATCTCATTGCTTAAATTGAATATATCCCCTCTTTACTGCAGCTTACTATGCTGTTGGAACTTGTAAAGATAATAGTAAGGATTAACATCTGTACAAGACAGGCCCAGTGCAGCTGAGATGGTTCTGGACAGAGAACATGCTTCAGCAATAACTTTCCAGCGAAGTAACGCTCAGCAAGTGCGGCGTTTGCCAGTGGCATCAGCGCTCCCCGAGCTGCAGGAGGTGGCTGGAACGTGTCATGCATTTTTCCAGCTAACACACACAAGGTCTCAAATGGACAGTGATCAAAGCCCTATCCAGCTAATTTGAAGAGTAATTCAACTTGTTTGACCTCCCTGTGCTGGGGCAGCCAGCATAAGCTCAAATGTCACAGCCTCCCAGGAGCTGATGGTAATGCATCAGGACCAGTAACCAAGAGGCGCAGGGTGACATGACTGACCTTCCAGCTGGTTTGGGAGGCACTGTGCATGCCCACAGCCCCTGCCATGAATGGCCCTGTGTGTTGATGCTGGGAGGGGGCCATTGCCTGTGCATGTTAGGGCTGTGCCCCAACGAACTATGGAGTCCAGGTCTGCTAAATGCTGCTTTCTGCACCTCAAAAGCACAGCAAACATTAATAGGCACCTTCCAACCTCCAATGGTGAATGTGCAGACCCCAGCAAGACAAACTCCATAGAGAAAAAATACTAGGTCCGCACACATGGGGTCTAGGTGCTGAGACTCTTCATGCCAAGGGCTGAACATAGGCTTGCCACCAAACAAAATGCCAGGAGAACACAGCAGCATCTTTGGAAAAGGGGCTCCCCTGATAGTAAAACCACAGAAAGGTTGCTATGCAGTTTCAGAGATTTACAGCTTATAGTCTCAAGGGAATGCAAAAGTTATGAATAATCAAACATTTAGCTCTGGGTCCTCTTGGAACTTCCCTGTTCCCATTTTACAGATAAACAAATAGAGGTGGGAAGTAACTAAACAGGAGCAATATTGCCAGCAAACCAAGAGAATTCTCAAAGAGATGCTCCTGCACCCACACGTGCCACATCAGGCTTGCACATGTATTTCTTGCAGCAGCACATACCAAAAAGCTTTACATATCCATGCCTCATGGAGCCTGCATAGCAAAGATCAGGACCTGCAGCTTCCAACATCCCCTGCTGGGGTCTAAGCACCCACACATGTACAGCATCCCTTTCTCCAGGGAGAGCAGATTCAAATAAAGAAATATATAAATACCTTCAACCATGTGTCCACAGAGTGACAATTTCCGTGGTGGGAAGACAAGAGTTACTGGTAGGGAAAAGGGATTAATAGCAGAAATACATTCCCCATTTCTTAAACATGGTATTTCTACTTGCAACACAGATATGTGTGTGCAGGGGGTGTTACAAGACTTCAGGCTGCTCTGTATTCAACAGGCTCTATTACTAGATAAACTTCTCATATTTTACCTAGAAAAATATGAAGAGCATGAATTGAGTACGAATTGAATATGAATTCAGTTCCTGCCAGAGAACCCACTGAGAGATCCTGGACCTCCTCAAGTACAATGCTTCAACACTATGTATTTTTTCCCAGCATGTAGCTGATCATGCTGGACTATGTATTTTGTCCTTTGTGAACAGCTGTAAACATCTAAAGATTAGAAAAACTCAGGTTTACTAAACATCCCATTTATGCTTAAGAGATACCCTCCCATGATGCATGACTCACAGAGGTAAGTTGAGATGCTGCTGTGGGCAAGGAAAGCCTGCTGCTGCTGCCCTGGGTGATGAAGGGCATCTTGTTGGGTGGAAACCTGGAGCTGGACTGATTCCTGGAGCTGGCTGGTCCACACAGGTACACACCTGAACACAGCTGAACACAGGTACACAGCTAAAAGCATCTGACATGGTCCTGAACTCTTTCTGCACCTTAGTGAAGAATGGCATGAGGAGATTTTGAGGAAGGACAAGAGTTTTCCTTGACTCCTAAAAATATCTGCAATATAGGACTTAAAAGGAGAAATAGACTTCAGTTAATTGCATACATTGAAGAGGAATTTACTTTAAAAAATTATTATATCCAAAAGCTCCCCAAAAATTATCACTAGATATTCGCCATGGTAAAAAGACAAAAGACTCTTTATTTCCTGCTTGGGTGCCCCAAGGTCAGTTCAGTTTGAGGAGAGAAGTAGCTATTTTACTCACAGTCTCATGCTGTTACCCCACAGCTTTTCAACGCATGCTCCGTCTTGCGTTAGAGAGAGTCTGCGACCAAGTGCTACTATCCCTCTGACATGTGGATAGAAGGTGGAAGGAAAAAAAAGTCAGCAAAATGAGCACTCTCAAGGATACAGATATGAACCCCAGAAGCTGGGAATGCCTATCTGTCAGAGCCAGACAGTGGCTACTCATCACCCTCAGCCCTTCCTTTCAGATATTGCAGGATAGTACCCTCACTTCTGCAGCACTGCACTAAACAAATCATTGTAATAAGGAAGTGATTCTATGGAAATAGATGAAACACTTCAAACTATAACCCAACAAATTTCTGACCCATGGCTGATTTCCAGCTTTCCTCACGCTGAAGTCGGCAGCAATCCCTTCCACCACATCTACAATCATTAGAAATGCATCAAGC
>NW_009952707.1:2039850-2047955 GCF_000747805.2 Chaetura pelagica | reverse complement strand
AGAAATGCAAAATCCTGTTTATGCTGTGTAGAAACTTCTTTCCCAGAAGTCACTTTGTCTCCAGCAGACAATCCCTGGTTTCACTACTAGGTCTAGATGCAGCTAACCATCATGCTATTTAAGTCCTTCCCTTAGCCATCATCTTTCAACAACAGTAGCAATAAATACATTTGATCAGTTTCCTTACCTTCTGCAGTCAGGAAGCTGGACTAACAACCTATTTTATCTTCTGGCATGTAGCTCGTAAAACCAACTCAAACTAGTAGCACAGAAACCAATACTAATATACAAAATATGGAACAGGTGGGTTTGTGGCTTCTTGTTTTGAGTTTTTTCCATGAGATTCATAAAATCTCAGACCCTGAAATTAAGAAGACTTGGTGCGCCTTATTTCCCAGCAGTTTCTTTAAAAGATGAGTCGTTTGGAAAGCATGGAAAGCATGAGAGCATTGCTTTGATGTGTTTAACAGAAATTTGGGCTAGATTTGAAAGAAATGAGGAAAATGCTGTTATTTCCTTTTGGAATGGAGTCTGACATGTCTGGTGCTGTTGTACAACAGAGCAACCAAACGGCAGTGCACACACTAACCCAGCAGCAGGCCAAGGAACTAGTCCTAATCAAGTTTATAGCTGGATGCTAATGGGCTCAGCAAACAAACACTGGTGTTTATTATAACAGAATGAACAGAATGTACCACAGAGAATATGAGTCACTTTTCCATAGGACGCCTGTCTATTCTCTGGGTTTGAATAATGAAATATTGCACCTCTTGCTTGCAGTTTGTTTTACAAAGTTTTAATGAGTTCATCCCAACAAGATGTAGCCCTGTCACATAAAGCTGATTCATTTGCCTTGTGAAAATAAGTGTGCCTTTTGACAGGACACTCTGCACTAGGCCCTACTAAATCAGCCAGAGAGACTAGACTCGCACACAGGTGGTTTTAGTCTTGAGTGCTTTTTGAAAATGAAAATATGCAATCAGCTTCAGCAGCATGTCGGCTGTTTTCCCTTGGGTGTCAGGCTGTCCTGCTGCATCCAAATTACCCCTCCTCCTCTGGACAGATTTTGTCTTTTAAACTAGGGCTTTAAAACCATGACTTTCTGTAAGAAAAGGGTTTGTTTTGAAGCAGGGTTGGGGAAAGGGACATTTAATAAACTATTACATTTTTGTTTCAAAACATGCAAAACAAAATGAAACAAAAAAAACACCCTGCCTATTAACTCACAGGAAATTCTAATTAAAGTAGGTGTCCTTACAAGACCCTCCTGCAAGAAATTCAAATGAAGTGCAGGGGAGGGAATGAGAGTTTTAAGTAAACAAGTGAGAAGAGCCAGGGAAAACAAGAGCAATGAGTAGAGTCTCAGGTGGCCAACTTGGCGGAGTGGGGCGTGAAGGAAGGAAGAGGCCGTGGGACAACGAACCACTGGCATTTACAGTAGTTGAGGAGTCTCCAGAGTTTGTGACTTTACCACAAGCTGCTTAATGATACTGTATGCTCCTTCTCTTTCCCATCCAGCCCCAGTCAAAGGGTAAATCCCCCTTCAAGTCAAGAGGGTGGAGGCAGGTGCATGGGTAGTCTTGGGGATGGTGCAGTTTGAAAGAGGAGGAGGACTGACAGAGGGGGTGTTTCACTGCCCCTTGACAACAGTCATAATGAGAAAAGACTGCTCCTGACTCTGGTCTTGGTCCCTAGACAGGAGAGGGATGGTGAGTAACAAGTTAGGGACTGAGGTACTTCCCTGTAGTATAGACAGGGACAGTTGCATCTAAAAGATTTTTCTTTTTTCCCCTCCCTGAAATCAGTGGAGACCTTCAAGTACAAGAAGAGAATGATGAGATGGAAGAAATGGTGTGTTTGTCATTTCCCAGTGACAGATGCAGGAGAGCAAAAGAATCCACTAGCAAAGAGGTAGATGTAAACTGGCACTTCAGAGCTTTCTACCGAGCATCAACAGTTTACTGCAAACTACACACTTGATTCATGTTTGGGGAGGGGGGGTGAGATTAACCTTGGCTAAGACCCTACAAGATAGAAAACCATTTCAGGTTAAGAAATGAAATATTCCCCAGGTTAAAGATTGCTCAGATTATATCTCATCCCTATGGGAATTTTTAGCATGGTTCTGCAAATAAATTATTTGAAAGTTATTTAAGTACCCTTTTGCAGCCTGAAACACTAGCTGCAATAATGGAGAAACTAATCAAATGACAGAAAAGCAAACCCTAAAATAGTTACCATTAACATGAGGAGGGCTGGGGGTGTGTTATCCTGTGGTTTTCTGTGCTCAGTAGCAATGTGTCATCATAAAGATCGTACATTTAATGGCTGAACAATGCTGTGCATGGTGTCACCTTCCCAAGGGCTTACTGCAATTGCTTCTCCAAACTGCTGAATTTCCACTGCTGAAGCAGTTCATAAAAAAAAAAAAAAAGAATCCTGGGAATTATAAAACTCTGCAAGAGCCTGTGATGCCATGGACCTTCATTTGGAGGCACATCTACATTTCTAGTGCTTTGGAAGCTGGTCTTTTCCAAAAATCTTTCTATAGACACTAAAACAAGGAGGAATCTGGCCACAGTCCATTCACCATGAGTGATTATATCTTAAAGGGACATTCCCTCTCTTTAAAAATTCTGATTCTTCACATGTTTCTGGTTAAAAAAACACCCGAAACACAAAAGAACCAACCCTTGTGCCTATATCAGTGTCTTAGCTGTATAAATTTTAAAATTCCATTGTAAGCTAAGATTATCTTGCCTCTTGCCCACTGAGACATGTGGGTTTGGCTTTATAAGATTCCATAACTGGCCTGCTTGAACCCTGTCCAACAAGTTTTCATCTAAATTGACTGGGACTTGGAACATATTTTCTTGGACAAATTGTGTTCTAATGAATAGAACACTCCCTCACAGCTGTCCTGCCAGAAAGCCAAGATTTTTTCTGTCTAGAAATCATCCCAAAGTGACCTTTAGATAAAGTTCAGAATCCATTTTCATTTTTTAATTAAGAAAAGGTTTGCTTAATTCCATTCCATGCATTTCAGTGCAAGGCAGCTGACACGTGATTCCCCCTAAACATTTTATTTTAAAGAATTTGGTTGTGATGTCAGATCTGCCACAGACAATACATTTCTAAACACCTTGTTTACATTAAATGCAAAGGATAAAGACTGCTTCAGCAGGGGGAGAAGTCTTTCTCATCCCAATACCTGTAGATGGCATATAGACCAAACTCAAGGTTTGCTCTATTCTCCACACACTAAATTTAAACATGAATGAAGATGAACAGGAGACAATGCTCTAAAGCCTCACCGAGGCATCAGAGATTTCCATGATGCCCTTCCCCAATGACATGGTTTCCCAACAGACCTCTCCTCCCACCCAATCAGTAGCTTCAAAAGCTCACCTTTAAGTCCAAGACTGGACTGGCTGGGGAATACTGTCATTAATTAATGCTGGCCAAATGTAAAAGGCACTTCCCCTCCATAAGGGGTCCTGGCCACTCCTAGGTAGGAGCCTTCCACAGATGAACATGCCTTTTTCTTTTTTAGCATTTTGCTCCACAGTTGTTCTCCCAGATGTCCCAGTTTGAAACTTTGGTAAATGTTTGTGTTATGATTAGCCCATCTGGAATTTTAATTCTGTGACCATTCCCATGGTACCCAAGGAGGATTTCATTCTATCTAGAATACCCAGCAGAGATCCATGATTACATAACTTTACTTATCTTTTAACAAGAGTACTTCTAGGAAGCAGGAGTACAATTTGGGACAAGATTAGATCCTTTCCAGTCTTGCAAAAGACAGTTCTGACCCATGCACCTATGTGGCAATACCACACCTTATCATGGTTTTGGGATTTTTCTGACATATGGCACTTAGAAATTAAGATGTTTGTTTACAGGAATTCAAAGGAACAAGTCTTTCAAGGAACATGACTTCTCAACTCTTTAAACATCAGCTATACCTTTAACAAGACAGGAAACCGAGGCAAAGGCACTTAAATAGAATTTGTCTCCTTCAACTGCTAACTATGCTTATAGAAGAAATAAGTAAATCATGGCAAATTGCTCTGCTACTAAAGTTATTAGCATTGTGGTATTGCTTGTGGAAAACAGGTCATAAGAAGATAAAAAGAATGGGAAGCTTCCTCTTCTCTCAACAGGCTCTGCTTGCTCATACTTGCAAGACACACTGAGCTGCAGAAATTTACCTGAAATCGCACAGAGAAGATGATAGCTGGTGCAGTTATTCTCCAATGCCTTTACAGAAAGCTGGTCCAGCCAAATCAACATGATTAGTCAATCTGCAGGATTAGATAAAAAAAAAGGTTTTACTTAATCTTATACTGCTTTGGCAGGCAGATTCAGATGGAAAAAGATCACGTTCCTTGGCTAGAGACCACATCATCTTTGCTCGTGGACTAGAACTGGTTATGTTTGCAGCCCTTGCTTTGAGCTCATGTTTGGTTTTGTTTTTTTCCTGTGTGCTCTTAAACCAGCTCATCAGAACCTAAATAGAACAGGGAATGAACAGGAGCAAGATTTGCTAACACTTCACTGCACTGTGTTCTGCAGCCTGCTATTGTCTGGAAATGTGGTCATAATGGGCAGACTATACAACATGAAAGCCTCCTGAAAGCATACACAGAAACTGTGATACGATCACGCTCAGAGCAGTTATCTTTAAACACAAGCACGGGTTCAGCACCCAATGGAGAGTGGCAAGCAAAGCTATGGGCCCAAGGCAAAAGAATGACCAAGTGCCAAGAAACATCCTTGTTAGTCTTTGTCAGAGTTTGTATTTTTAAAGCCATTGTGCAGTTTAATTAAGTTGGGAACATGCAGATGAGAAAGTGGAAAAAAATGTGAAGACACAGGGAGATGAAATGCTAAAGCACTGAAAGATGTCCCTCCTCTGTGAAATTAGAAGAAAGCATGAGTCATTTCAGGATCTGTCTGGAATGAGAGATAAGACCAGAAGATTACAATCTTCTAATAGTCTTCCACACAACCTCTTTATTTGTCTTCTACATCATGCGGTCTGATTCTATACACAAATCAAATGAAGAACAGACAACATGAACTGCAGTCTAAGAAATGGGATTTGAGGACACAATGGCACTGAGAACTTGTTCCATGTATTCCCTGAAGTCACTAACAACATTCACTCACAAGATCTGAAACTCTGATCAAGCCTAAGTCACCAGAGAATAATAAACGTGGAGATCAAGGGTGTAAATGGAGTAAGAAAGCAGAAGAGCAGGCAAGCAGAACTCAAGTCCACCCTTGTGATCACCCATGGCTGTCTCTGTGTGCTACCAAGATGATCACAGGCTTGAAGTATTTTTTGGTAGTATCTCAGCTCGCTACACGCACTCAACTTCTCTCCCTGTTTATCTGCTTTGCAGTGCTGGACGTGTGAGTAGTTTTGTGAAATTATATAAAGCTTTTAAGCAGAGACAGCCAAAAAGGTTTAGAGAGAGACAGGCAAACTATTTCTTGAGTTGTAGAAGAGACTTCAGGCCAGATCCCAGCTATCATGTCCAGGTTAAGTTCCTCTTGCACCACTTCCAGTAAGAGAGGACTTCAAGCTGTCCTTGGGAGCAGCTGGGAATTTCCTTTTCCTAGGGGGACCCATGGGTGGCATCAGGCCAGATTAAGCCAGATTTATGCTGTCTACTCCCCACTGACAAACTGGCTGCTCCTCAGCTATCTAGTGACAGGAGGGGACAACCAGAATTCAGTGTTGTGGTGCCTTGGGGAGGAGCCCAGCAGGATGAAGTTGCAAAAATCACATGAGCATTTCCTGTCCTCACCTCAGCTAACAGCTACTTTGGTGGGTATTGAATTGCAGGAACTGAAACCAGAGAAAGAGGTGAGCTACTGTCAGGGGACCTGCCAGGATTTTTGCCCCTCATCTGTGCAGAAACCAGAGACCTTTGTCCTGGCTTGTGCTCTTTCGCACATGTGGCTGCCCTTGTCTTGCTGCATGACTCAAAGGCTGGCATGCAAGAGGTCCCTCTTGTGCACAGGCAGACAGGTAGGAGACTCTGACAGCAAGACCAGACATTACCTTACCTTTAACTCTTACATACCCACTAATTAATCAGCACCCATTTCACAGAAGTCATGTGGGTTGCCAACATCCCCAAGCAGCCTTGGTTCAGCAATCTACTTGCATGCTGAATTCTCACTGTGCTTAAATGACAGTTTTGCCCAGGGACTCACACCAAATACAAGCTCTTGGTAGGTGGTGTTTTTCAAGATCTGCAGGTTTGTACCCTCTGCTGTTAAATGGAGGGACAGAAGGGTCACAGAAAAGGCACGCTCTAACTCTCTGTAGCCAGTAGCATAGTAGGGAATGAGACAAAATACCAACACTAAGGAAGTGAAACAGAGAACCAAAGAAAGATGGGAGTGGAATAGAAAGCTCAGAATTATGGACAAAAATTAATGAACCAACAGCACTGGAAACAGGAACAAACTGTCAGAACTTTGTCTCTTACAAGGGACAAAGAAAAAAAATAATCATAATTTCTGATGCTTTTGGTGGGAAGACTTATGCAAGTTATGCAAGACTGATATTGTTCACACTGATTTAATTAAGACTCTGTCAGCACTGTCAAGCTTAATTGGCCTGGTATTTCACATTTATCGAAGTCAGTTATAAAACGTGCTCTGCACTACAAATCAGCATTCTATAAATGGTCCCAGTCCTAGAAGGGTCGCCTTTTTGGCACAGCAGGCTCTTGAGAGCACCCACTTATGTGCTCAGATATCTCTATCTAGCTGAAAAGATTACAAGCTCATGCCACATTCTTTGCCCACACAGTCCTGTCCTCACAGTTTGTGGGAATCTGGGATGTCCAAGGAATGCAGAGTCAAGCTTCCTGGCAACATGCCATCACGGTAATTATTTCACAGAGAATTAATCCCTGATTCTGACACTTCTTGTCATGTTAGATTCACATCTTAGCAAATCTCTGCATTTGCTAAGCTGTAATGAGTGTGGAAAGGCAAGGACTAAACAATGGACTTGCACCACTTGTGAAAAGTTTGGTTTCTGGGCTGGTTAGTGGCAGAAGCAGTTCTCTATGCAGAGAAACAAGCTTATCTGGATGTCAGCAACAGTCTATGGGTAGAGTGTGCCACAAACCTTGGCTACTGTCACGTACAGACTTATTTTGTGGGACCAGAGCACCTCTAGCACTAACTCCTGCAGCTGTGGGACACGCCTTTCTTGCCTTAGTGGCACCAAGCACACACCAGCCTGGAGTCATCAGTGAAATTAGTTAGGTTTCCAGTGGGCTGCCGCAGGGAGTATTACAGATAAGATTCAAACAGGGGCAGGAAAATTAGTATCAATGAGAACAACGAACCAACACTTCCGAAAATCCCATGTTCTGTAATTGTTATTGCTTCATCAGTGACAGGAAAGAGCAGTGTTTTAAAATAGAAGTTTGCTTAATTGAATTTCCCTTAAGGCAATGAAAATAAGCTTCCATGAAGTGGTATCAATTGTTAAAAAATAAGATGCTCTCCTGACTGAAAACTAGGTTAGGAATTTGTATTGTATTTTCACAAAACATAATTCCTATCCCAGTTCCCTCCTCCTCCTTGAGATAACCAGGCAGATTCCATCTCAGTGATTACTGAGTTAGACTGTGGGGTTCAGTCAATGTGTAGTTGATGTCCAGCTTCTCCACATACCTATTTACTGAAGGCTGATGGATCCACTACAGGACTTTACATGCACAAAGGCATTATAAGGAGTTGGTTGCTTAAACACCTTTGTAGATATGCATCCTTATTCTCTGTGCTGGGGCTCAAGGTACAAAACTCTGTGTCAGCCCAGGCAAGGTCACATCCTCTTGGGTTACAGGGCATGCAGAAATATAAACCTCAGGGTCCTAAAGAAAGGAAAAGAAAGGCACACTCAAAACCCGTAAGACAATGAGGATCCATACCTTTCTGATAATACGGAAAGTGTTAAGAACCAACAGTCATGTATTTACATGTGAAATATTATCTTTCTGAAAGCTTGTCATAAATGTGGCTCACACCACAGGGATGGCCACGCTTTCCAAGTTTGTGCAGCAGGA
>NW_009952707.1:2011687-2039431 GCF_000747805.2 Chaetura pelagica | reverse complement strand
CAGGAATAATATTTCCTAGGGAATAAGGTAAAAATATTAGTATTCAACTGAATCACTATGGGCCAAATTAATGAAGTTACTACTCCATCATAGGCTTCCACATGTGAAATCTGAGAAAGCGATTGTATCAACAGCACATCAATCCAGGGCACTGGTCAGAGGAACAAAAGAACTAACCTTCAGTTTCAAAGTTTCATTCAGCTTTGGCACAGAAAGGTTAACTTTCATACAAACAATGCTTCTGAACAGATAACGTTAATTAAATGTTTGCATTCAAGTCTTATTACACAATGCAGTAAGTTTGCTTTCTATACAAACACTGTGTGTCCAGTATGGAACAGAAAACTGGAGGGGCAGACACTAATGAGTAACAGTTCAATCCCACAGACCTTTTTGAAACTAAAAGCAAGGAGAGTGGGAATATTTGCCATCTCTGGACACTGTGTGCATCCGCCTCTACGTTTCTTATTCTCCAGGGATTTGCATAATTATGTGTTTAAATATTCATTTTCCTTCTACTCTGATGCTGCTTAAAACTCCTTTTTCAAGCCCAACAATGACATAGCCAGTGGATGCAAATTATACTCAGTAAAAACAGAAATCCTTTAGCAGCACTTGGTAAGTCCAATGCCAAGTGAACCCTCACGTGAAGCAAAGCAGCTAAATCATCCATCCAGATGGGAAATGTTGACAGTCCCTTAACTGTAGTGGTTCTAGCTGCAATATAGAGAGATGAGTGATTTGGCTTTGTTAAGCAGACATCATGGAAATATTTATTCTGTCCACAAGTTGAATGGGAAGTTTATTAAACTAGCATATTGCTGGACATATCACCTGGCTGCTGTGTTTCATATTGGAATGCAAAATTGGATGGTTCATTTCTGTATTGACGTAATGTACTGCCATGCGGAGGATTTCTCTTCAAGCCTAAGACTTATTTTTCTGACCCCAGGAGTGCATTGGATGTTGTGCATCCAGTCCCTGACAGGAATGCTTCATTTTGCTCTTGAGCAACCACTTCTGAGCAAGCCAGGAGCAGAATCCAGCTCTTTTTGGCTGGAAGAATTGGGATGTCCCAAAATGGGGCTTTTTAACAGATGAGTGAAAAAGCAGAGAGCCCAAAGGACCATCCCTCTCCAAAGAAAATCATACAAATCAACAAGGAAAAATTCCTCTTTGTAAATTAGACTCTCTACAATGGTAAAACAGCTGTGTGCTGTTAGTCTTAGCTCTGCTCCTGCATACCCCTGAATATCCATTTGACTTGTCTCAACAAGGCCCCAGGAGACAGAGCGAAGCTCCTGGACCTGCCTTAGGCAGATGCTGGACCAAGTCAACTTTAAACGTGCCCTATATTTCTTGCAGGAGACTGTCTTGGTTGGACAACTCCTTCTTGCAGTGGACCTTCCTGCTGCCCCAGTACACCATGGCTCTCCTTCCCCACAGGCTGGACACTTCCCTTCTGTTGGGCTTGCCTGGGCTGTGGATTCCTCCCCTGCCAAAGTGATGGATTGCAGCCAGCACGGCTGCTGGGGACATGCTTGCTGCTGCAAACAAGGTGCTCTCTCTGGCAGCCTGGAAAGCTGCAAAGGCATTGCTGCTTCCCACATAGGAGAGCTCTTACCTCTGCCAGGATGGGGAGCCCTGGCCCAGGTTGTTATTAGTGGGGTACAGGAGGATGGTTGGAAGCACAGCATTATATCCTCCTGCAGGGAAGTTTCACTGTAAATGTGTAACAACACATTAACAACAAGGGAGAACAAGGGAGTCCTGAGTAATTTCTGTAGTTTCTCTTCTCTGTGCAGTGAGCTGCTGAGCATCAGCATCCTGTACTTACAGGATGAATACAGAATATAAGCTATGAATAAGCTATGAATGAAGCTTACAGAATATAAGCTATGGGGCAGAATTTAGATTTCCCCATTTTATTTACAGTTCAATGTCAATCCCAAATAACTTCTCTTTGCCTCCATGAACAGCAAATAGTGGTGTTTTCAGATTTCTAACACCCTCCCAATGAACACTTAAAATTTTTTGACTCTAGCCAGTGAACATCCTTTCAAAGTGGATAGTTCAAAAGATCACTTGTTTTTAGCTAAAACCGCACAAAACACGAGGTGTTTTATCCAAACAATCCCTCCCAGATTTACAACATGCCAACTGGATTCATAAACTGTTCACAGATAGAGTAATTGAACAAATTTAAAATAGAAAACATTTTCTCCTCTGTTCATGCTAGTTGTTTTTTTAAATCAGATGACAAATACAACATCAGCACAATGTATCATTTTACAAATGTATAAAGGCCCTTCCCTGACACTTCACTCTCCACAGCAGCCTGCAGAAGGTAATTTAAGATGCAGGCATTCTTTGAAACATGAATAGAGACACTCATCCAAAGCACACCAATCTTCTTAGTCTATTCTGAAGACAGACACTTTAACTGCTATAAACAGGCTGAATATCTCTTGAGATGGAGAATTAGATCTTTTCACTTCTAGCTTAGTACAGTAGGTGTAGGCAAACCCCAGCATCTGTACAGGCATGTGAAACCAACTGCCATCCCTCAACACCCCTTCATGGCCTAATGCTATTGTAATTATTCAGTCTGTTTTCTGCACCTTGCCTGCTTGCTTGGCCTCAGATGTTACTGAAGCTCAGTGTCATCTCCATGAACTGCCACAAAGCACCACAAAACATGGGTTGGCAGGGACCCCTGGATGTTATTCAGCTCAGCCTCCTGCTTGAAGCAGGTCTATCATCAAATGCCAGAGCCGATCAGTGAGTTCAACTGCTGTCCCACTCATCAGGAAGTTTAGGCATACAAACCGTAGCAATATTTGAACTATAATCCTACCTGAACTGCTGACCACTTGAGTCTTTACAGTAGTCAGGAATTGCCTCCTGCAAAGAATACAGAGGGGAATGGAGGTCCCCAACCACACAAAAGTTAGTATTGCTTCACCAAGCCTGACACCATTGTCAATTTTTACAAACTGTAAAAATAACCAGATTCCAAACTTTGAGGAAGGGAAAAAAACCTAACTACATATGATTATTACATTTTATTTGGACTTACCTATCTCTATACAAGAACTGGGGTTGAAAACACTTAGTTCAAAGCAGAAAGGAACTTAAGCACCCTCACTTAAACCATCTTCCAGCATTCTTGTTCAAAGTAAATGCCCAACAGATACAAAGTTGTAATGCAACAGTGATTTTCTTTATTTCTACAGTGCTTTTCATATTGTCTGTTGCCTTTCCACAGAATTAACATTTATCTGTATGCAGCCTATGCTTAAAGGACAGGGACTAGCAGGGTAAGACTGCATAGGACACTACTCCTGATGTGTTCACCCAGCTGTTGAGATGCCCCCATTGAAGAGCAAGCAGAACTGGTATCTATTCTATTAACACTACTCAACATGTTCCTCATGCAGTTGCAATTGGCCAATGAAAGAGGATGGCCCCTGAGCAGCCTTCTGGGGAGGCCAGGTTCTCAGGAACAGACTTCGTATGACACCCTCAGTTTGCTCTAAGGTTTTTGCCATTAGCCCTACACTTTCCATTCACCTGCATGGCAAAAAAGGTTTTTATAGCAAAAATTCAGACATTTTCTGCAAGTTCATTGAAGTTCAGGATGCTGTTTTTTTCTCATTGCTAGGAACATGTCTGCTTCAGCTGTAAAACTTCCTGGCAAAGTGCAGGCCTTTAACAGAGGAGTCAGTACTTGTCAGACCATGCAGAAAGCTTGAGAGCTTCCTTCTCAGCCAGCCTTACACCTTCCTCACGACTCCTGTGGCTTTGCACTTGCCTGCAACTACATGCCCCAGAACCACACACTAGTCTAAGAAGGCAAAAGATAATTTTTTTTTTCTTTTTTCTTTTTCTTTTTTCTGAGTTTGAACTTTGGCTTTATTTTGAAACCTTCCCCCTTTTTTTCTGACTAATGCAGCTCATGAAGGAACACCTCCCTTAGGTCAAAACCATGGAAGATGCTTGTGATGATCTGCCAAGATTTTAACAAGGGCGTCCTCAGCACCTCAAAGCTGCACATCAGTGGAATGTGGCCTGTATTAATAATACTTGTAACTTCTCTCAACAAGCTCAGAGACAACCTTGATGCCAAACCACAGGGACTTGAGGGCAGAATGACAGCATCCACACAAGCTATTAACCTAAAAGACAAACGTTTGCATTTTTTGCTAATGCCCTCAAGTACTTAGTATTTCAGAATCTCTTTCCTCATAGTTGCACTCCCAAGACTGTGGAATTCCTTATTTTAACCTGGAAGAGGCTAGTAATGTACATTAATTGTGAGAACTGCCACTTATTACCACAGCATTACTGGTAAATGGTATAAAGACTTTGTTCAGGAAATTGCTCAGACACATGAAAAACCCCTCTAAGAAATAACATTTTGGGGATGTAAGTGGGAATAATTCACAATATGCCCAGTGAGCATTTCTCCACATATCCAGGAGTTAGCCTGGTAGGTATGGTCCCTGCCACTCCACCCTATCCCTGTCCCGGGGCAAGCCAAGGAGGGGAGTGTCACTGCAGCACATCACCCAGTGCTACACAGGTATTGGCCTCTTTCAAAATACTGTACTAACATTTAAGCTGCAGAAGTGCAGACTGACCATTGTAGGAAATGAGTCAAGCTTACAGCCTTTTCTATGGTAGAAGCCATAGAAGATCTCTCTAAGGCAAGAGAGATCAAGGACATGGATGATTTGGATGTATACCTTTGAATTACTTAATCAGAAAGAATATTAAGGGCAACAAGAATTTAGAACAATCACAGAACCAAATACTGGTCTTATCAGAAGATGTTGCAACAAGACACTTGGTGCATTGTTTACATTTCAAAAATTATTAAACCAGAAGACAGAACAAATGAAACTGAAACTTGCGGTTGCTTCATGTAGTTTCTAGACCTTGGCAAATTAAAGTGAAGACAAAAATCCTAAAACTTCCCCATGTCATCATCTCCCCTCTTGCAAGTGGGGGGAAGGAAGGATTCTTAATTGCTGTTAGAAGACTAACTTTTTAGCATTACTTCCTCATCTCATGTTTGTTAAGAGAACAATGATTACCTTCTTGTGCCTGGAGAAGAACGCTGACACAGGAAGGTAAAGAAAATACCAGCAATTCTGAGAGAAAGAACAGCAAGAAAGTAAGTTTAGTATTAAGGACTTGTTGCCAAGTGGAGGCAGATCTTTCCTTGTTGACATGACACAGACTTTACTCTTGGGCTAGGTGTGCTGTACAGGAAAGAGCTGGGATCCCCCCCAGCTGCTCCACTGGTCTTGGTCTGGTTAATCTCTACCAGAAACACAATTGCCAGCCCTTTCTCTTTTCCAGCCATCCTAAGTATCAAGGTTAAAGATCAAAATTTGAAAACAAAACATGTTGAAAGACTTGTCTTCTCTGCAAGTGAGAAGAAAGCATGTCTGACTATTCAGACTGCATGCTTTTCAGTGTGGGCATGCTAGATTATCAGAGTTTACACGACAGCTTTCATCAGGAGATCACACAACACAATGCAAACAAGCCACCATGTTAACCCTGTAAGGCAGGGATAAATCAAGACTTTCTGTATTTCCCTGACCAGAAGACTGAAGACTGGAAAGTTCAGGGATGTTTGCAAGGTCACACAGAAGCAGCAGAGCTGTGAAGGGAGCCTCTTTCCAAAATAACATGGATGCATAAGAAAAAGCCAAACTCTACAGTTTGTCTAATTCTCATGGGATCACAGGCCCTAAGATTTCACCAGGTCAAGTAAGCCATGGTCTCCTCAAGGATATACATTCCTTTTTTATCATGTAACCACTACGTGACCCTGACAAAAAGTTCAGGGGTTTCTTTTCCCTAGTACAGGCTCTTACTGCCTTTTTAAGGAGAGGAAAAAAAAACACAGAAATGAGACCCAGGTGAGCATGCAACAACAAAACAATCACTCCAGCCTCATTTCATTTCACTTGCAAAGAATATCAGTACTTTTCTGTTCAGGTATATACTTCTAATATATACTGTATAAGTATTTATTTTATACACACTTTTCTGAATAATAATAATAATAATAATAATAATAAAAATACTAACAACAATCACAACCACCTATGTCCTGGGCACAGCACAAGCACAAATCTCATGCTAGATCATTATCTTGCTACAGTCACACAATGAGAAGTAGCTACTCAAATGTAGACTAGGAGTATCCCATATAGGAAAAGGAAAGCAGAACTTGGAGTTGAAGATGTCATGGGGAAGACACCCAGTGATAGAAGGACCTTTAGCCACAATCACCAGGCACCCCTGTTACCACAGAGGTGTGCACCCCCAAAACAGCAGCAGCAGCAGCATTGCATTTTCCTTTCTAAGCCACAAAGGGGGAATGCGGGAAATGCAAGAGCAGGTCTTGTTGTTGGTTCTAGGGATGCAGCAAAATAAATACCATGGCTGTGTAGCAGAAAAAAAAAAATAGCTAGGCACCCCACAAAGTCATCCAACATGTCTATTAACACTCCTAGAAAGTGACAGCTGCTACCTTTTGCAACCACTGACAGCACTAAACGTTATTAATGTAGTGATTCAACATATCAGGAGAGAGTAAACAAATTATTTTCTGTGCAAGCAACAAATGGTCATGATATCTGAACTCAACAGAGATACATTCCATAATTCAGAACTTGACAGGTTGTGCTTGCAGATCTAGCAGGGAACTTCCATCAAGCTTTGGAGAAACTTATGTGAACTGCAGTCTTCTCATTTGCAGCAGGCACACTTCTCAGGAGATTCTTCTTAAACAGAAAGTGTTTTAACCATTTAAAAAAATGTAAGTTTAAAACTAGCAGGCATTCTGACACTGTGTGCAGAAGACTAGATACTCAGTCATTTCCCAGTAGGCTTGAAGGTTGCAGCCAAGAGCATACAGATGCCAAAGAGATGCCTCCCACAGACTTGTAAGAACCCTTCTTGCTTTTTTAAACCTGAGAAGACCTTTGGCCCAAAGTTTTACAGTGTGGAGTTCCCAGAAATGTGAACATGCAAATAAAAAAAATAAATCCTTGGAGAGTTAACCTTTTAAGTAACCTGCTTCTCCCTACTTAAAGTTGGTTCAGATAAAAACACTAAATCTCAAACCCAGGAAATTATGAGTATGAAATTGTAACATCCAAATAGGCATGGCAGAGCTCCCAGTGATTTCACAAAGTCAGCTCTCAAGTTACAGAAGTTGGAGCTGGATTTACAAGTGGCATTAACCAAACATCCAAAGCTAAATACTGAGGTATCTTCAAAGTCTAGACCCAAATCTGACTTTCTCCCATTAACATGGATGGACACATGAACATTTAAAGGAGGAAATGTTGCTCCAAGTCCACTTGGGTGACAAAACACACACACACACTGAAAGGTCAAAGACTGAGAGCTCATCCTGTACTTTTATACTACTTTAGGAGACATGGGTGGATGGAGAAATAACTTGCCAATAGAAACATTGTTTCTTATTCACAGGGACATGCAGCAGCAAACCCAACATTACTCAAAACAAATAGTACAGAAATTACTCAGGTCAAGGACAGTGGAGCCAAGAACACCCAAGAGAAGGGTGAGACACAGGTACCTTACATCATCTTGACATTTTAAAGGGGCTTTTCACTAAGTGCACAAGGAGACCTGCTGACAGCAGTTGAAAGTGCAACCACCACAGCAAAATATTGGGTTTCATGCACCCATCAAAGCACTAAAATAATTGGACCTTTTGGTGTTGCAGAAGCCCTAACTGTGTGAGCCATGGAACCAAATCCTGGCAGACTTCTGAACTTGTCAAAGTGTAGTTTTGCCTGTTACAACAACAGTGCAGCTCAGACACTGTAAATGCAGGGTACCTACAGGCTCACAAATAATTTTTCAACTGCCATCCCAAGCAGAAACCACCCCAGTCAAGGCCCCCAGAATTCACTCTGATTTCGGGCCAGGTTTTACAGTCTGCAGTGAGCCTCTGGCTGCTGCCAGCACAGGTACAGGAAGCAGTGTTACAAAATACTCTTGGGGACAGGTTAGGTCTCCTGCTCCGGCAGCAAATAATTTGTCAGATTACATAACCCTCTCTGCATCCACCTCAGCTCAGCCCATTTATGGAGTGGCCGGGCAGCATGGGGTGGCTGGTCCCACTCTGCCCTCGCACCGCAGCCCATTCCCTGCTGCCGCGGGGCAGGAATCACGCAGCGCCCCGGGCAGGAATCACCCAGCGCCCCGGGCAGGAATCACCCAGCGCCCCGGGCAGGAATCACCCAGCGCCCCGGGCAGGATGGAGCCGCCGGGAACCTGCCGGTCCCCCCCGCCCACCGCAGCGCCCCGGCCCTGCGCTTCCAGGGCACTCCCGGCACAAGTGCCTTCGTCTGACAACTGCTCGGGGTCCACTTAGCCCGTCTCCAGAGCTGGTGTTTTGCATCCCTGCTGGGCTCCAGCCTGGCAAGTGCAGCTACCCCTCTGCGCCGGACAGCTTGCTGCAAAGCAAAGCATACACAGAGCCAGCAAGTTCACAATCCCAGATTAGAAAGTGTCACCAGCTAGTATCACCTGATGGCATTGGCTAAGGACTTTTAATTTTTTATTATTATTATGATTTTTAAGACATGTTTATAGCAGTCATTTTGATAGAATAATCACAGCACTTAGCGTTGGCTTTCATCTCCCTCATGTGACTCACTTCTTCCATTTTCTAGTGCTCAGCTGCGATTGCTGTAGTGGTTCAGCGATCTGCACTAGTGCTAGCAACAGGCTGTGCCACCCAGCTCAGATCGGGATCAGAAGCCCAGGGAGTCTGCGGGAGCTCAGCTCAGCAGGTTTAGTCACGCTGCCGCAGGGACGGCTGTGCGCCTCTGCCTGCTGCCAGCACAGGTACAGGAAGCAGTGTTACAAAATACCCTTGGGGACAGGTTAGGTCTCCTGCTCCGGCAGCAAATAATTTGTCAGATTACATAACCCTCTCTGCATCCACCTCAGCTCAGCCCATTTATGGAGTGGCCGGGCAGCATGGGGTGGCTGGTCCCACTCTGCCCTCGCACCGCAGCCCATTCCCTGCTGCCGCGGGGCAGGAATGACGCAGCGCCCCGGGCAGGAATCACCCAGCGCCCCGGGCAGGAATCACCCAGCGCCCCGGGCAGGAATCACCCAGCGCCCCGGGCAGGATGGAGCCGCCGGGAACCTGCCGGTCCCCCCCGCCCACCGCAGCGCCCCGGCCCTGCGCTTCCAGGGCACTCCCGGCACAAGTGCCTTCGTCTGACAACTGCTCGGGGTCCACTTAGCCCGTCTCCAGAGCTGGTGTTTTGCATCCCTGCTGGGCTCCAGCCTGGCAAGTGCAGCTACCCCTCTGCGCCGGACAGCTTGCTGCAAAGCAAAGCATACACAGAGCCAGCAAGTTCACAATCCCAGATTAGAAAGTGTCACCAGCTAGTATCACCTGATGGCATTGGCTAAGGACTTTCAATTTTTTATTATTATGATGATTTTTAAGACATGTTTATAGCAGTCATTTTGATAGAATAATCACAGCACTTAGCGTTGGCTTTCATCTCCCTCATGTGACTCACTTCTTCCATTTTCTAGTGCTCAGCTGCGATTGCTGTAGTGGTTCAGCGATCTGCACTAGTGCTAGCAACAGGCTGTGCCACCCAGCTCAGATCGGGATCAGAAGCCCAGGGAGTCTGCGGGAGCTCAGCTCAGCAGGTTTAGTCACGCTGCCGCAGGGAGGCTGACTTGTCTCTGCAGCTGACCCTGCTGCACGGCTGCCAGCTGGGCAGGGGCAATCTGGGGCTTAAACGGTAAATTTGGCTTTATTCTCATCTCTAAATACGTATGTTTAGAGATACCTTCATTTTACAGAAAAATATAGCTCTACACATATGTATTAAGAGACATTTTTATTTTATGTATCTACCTAAATATACAAAAGGTTTTGAAAGCTGCTCATTTTGAAAGCTCCCCCTCTCATTGGGTGGAAAAACCACCTTGTTTTGGAAATACCAGAAACTCCCACAGGAGCCTGAAAGGAAGGTGTCAGCATCCCTGAGCCAAGAACACCGACAAAGCTGTTGAGGAGGCGCTTCCCAGGCAGCAGGGGCTGCTGGTGCAGAGGCCATCACAGCTGCCTTGAGCAATGCCAAGGTGGTGGGGAAACAACTGCAGTTTCCTGCAGCATTTCATCATTTTACATATTTTTGCATAAGCCAGTGTAAAACCCTCTAGCTTTTCCCAGCAGCATTAGAAGTATACCTAAACATACAGATTTCCAGCAACACTCCTCGAGCTCATATTCTCGCCAGTTTTTTTGGGAAAACTGTCCATAAATTATTTGCCAATTTTTATGGAATTTTGGCTCAAATAATTTTTAACTGCTTAACACAGATCACATTTATTATCACGATCCATGTAAAAACCTATCTTCTCAGATTCCCTTGTGTTGTAAGCAGCGGGAATATAATTAATACATTCTGCATTTATACAAATATGTAAACCCATTACAGATACAGCACTAAACGCATTTTCTCAAATTCCTATGCTGTTTGCAGCTTTGTTTCTGGCAGCACCAGCATCATTCTGCTGATGATCAGGTTGCCCTTCAGCCCTAGAATAATTCTTGGAATAAACTTATCGATTAATGCTCTTGTGACATACTAACTCATAAGGCAACAGGGAACTATTTTTACTGCTGAAGGCTATTTGTCCCTCCTGTGTGCGCACACTTTGACTTTACATTTGATATATCTCACAAGCTGTCCTACTTGATGCTATCCATCATCCCCTTGCAGCTCCAGCACTCCTGTTAAAAGAAATTCCTTTAAGCACTAGGGGTCAGTCAACTGTATTAGAAACATAAAGCAATTTACTAAAATACACATTTAATGAGGCCTCAGGGAGAAAAAGGATCACATGCACAAATTACAGTTTTAGAAGTCAGACCTAAACCTACAGTGGATAAAGCCTAAACTATTATCAGTTTGTGACAAACCCTCAACATAACCCCATAGCTGGATTCTATCAGCAGACCTCATGATCTCCCCGTATCATCTTTTAGGACGTACCTGTAGCTGTAATTTACTATGAATTGATCAGAAAAAAAATTTCCACTTCAACAACAACAACAAAACAAACTCAGGTGTCCCAGACTCCAAAAAGTTACTTGTGAATTCAAATTCTGTTGCCACTACTTGTGCATTTTCTAGCAGTTGTGCACAAGGGAGATGGGAGTCCAGTTTTCTTCCAGTAAAGCTGGAGGCTGGTCCCACCCCACATCCCCCTGGTTTCCCAGCAACCTGTGTTATTTTTGCCAAGGATGCCACAGTGCCACCATCATCCCAACTGGAGGTCACAGTATCCATGAGCAACTGGGACCTTCTTGTCCAGATCCAGTCATGAGGATCTCCTGATTGCTATGTTGCATTCCCCATCCTGCCATGGCAAGCAGTCATGGTTCCTATTCCTGCCCCACACAGTGCCCAGGCCTCTGGTTTCCCTGCCCTGAGGAAAGGTGGGCAGCAGAACATATCAGAGCTGCAGCCACTGTGAGGAACAGATGCACAAAAGCAGTTATCCAGATGATGGTGCCAACATGATGGAACAGAGGCCCAAGTGACCCATGGGCTCAGAGAAACTCAAACTTTACTGCTCCCTGAACTGGGGTATCTTTCCAATGATGGGTTTATCACAGCACTTGGTGGGTTTCACAGAGGAAATCTGTGCCTGCTGCAGGTGAATTGGGAGTCAAACACAACCAATATAACACTGAAACACTCAACCTCAGTAAGCTCAGCCAGAGAATAGATGGTCTGAAGAACACAGTGCTGATTGGTGAAACAAGGTGCACCACAGAGCTGAAGGTGGGAATGTTCCTACTGTGTCACAGCTCCTCTTGCCCTTGCAGTTGTATTGCTAAGGCCGCCTGGTTCCAGGTAGCCTACAAAGGCTGCTGTGTTCATCTACACTGTCCCCATCTTTTTTAACAAAAGGCAGTATCACTCATTGACTCCAAGTAGAGGCCCTGCTGGAAAAAGTACAGGCTCTCTGGACTCCCCTTAATGGTAAGTGAGAGTCATCACTTCACTTGCTCAGTCCTGCTCTCTACCATGTGCTGCTTACACTGACTTTGGTTTAACACACTCTTCCTCTCTGCCCTACATGGTCACCTAACTGAAGATTGCAGCGCTGCAATTAGCAGAACAGAAACACAAGCTCCAACTGTAGCGGCAAAGAAGCAGCTGAAGATTTAAAAAAAAACAAACAACCCAGAAATTGCAAAAATACAAATGATTCAAGAAGGCTCGACTAGGGTTTCGCATACCTCTTTCTGCACTGTTGGGTCACTTCACTGTTGTGCAATTTATGCTGACTGCAGTTGTTGGGAAAGGTAAGAGAACCAAAAAATAAGCGCAACTTTAAGGAAATCTAATTCAGCAAAGAGAATTGCACAGCAGTGCAGTTCTCTCAGAGTGACTCATAACAGACAGTACCATTCAGAGCCAGTAGTGCTCTTCCACTCCACCGCAACAGCTCCCTTTGTCCAGTGCCTTTTGGAAAAGGGATACCTGCTTCAGTAAGAACAGCCTGTACCACTGTGGAAACAACCACCATCTTGTCTCTGCATGCACCATTGTTTTCCCCTTGCCACAACATGCTCTGTAAGAGTGGATGTAGACATTCATCTGATTTACACCAAATTTCTCTAAACTCCTCTCCTCAAGGTAGACTGATGCCCCCCCATTCTTCAGAAGCAGAAGATTTTGAAAATGTCTTGCTGTCTCCAAGACTGGGAAGAACCAGAAAGCTGAAACAAAGGGGGGAGGGGGAGCAACCCAAGCTCTTTGTTCCAGTTGGCATGAAAGCATCATTCTTACAATAGCTTATTTTCTTCTTCCCCCCAACAGCTGACAACTCATGGCAACTAAGGACAGGGCTGCTATTGTCGTTAAGCAAATACTTATCCAATCTACGTAGGAAAAAGAAGAGGTCCAGAGATGACGACATGTTCAAAATGCTCACGAGGACATCCCAGGAGGCGAATAAAGAGAGCGAGCAGTGGAGGAAAGGGTTCCTGAAGCAAAACAGAGGGTAGAGAAGTGGCCCCACAGATACAGCTGCTGCAGAGGCTGAAGAGTCAGTCTGCTTCACCCAGCAAGGGACTCAGACTCTATGAGTCCACCACAGATTGCAGACTGCAGCCTGGGCATCCTCTGCAAACCCTCGTTCCCGCAACCATCCTCTTCCAGGGCATGTTGCACGTTGCCATCTGGCCTGCACCATCTGCATTTCTGCACGGAGTGATGGCAAAGAGAATTCTAGGCAGTGGAAGAGCCCTTAACGCTGACTCCTACCAGTAGGATAGTTTATTTCTAGCATTCAATGACCAGCATGCACTGAGGACACATACTTATGATCTTCCACAAATAATTTCTTTAGAAAAAACATGAACAATCAAGCAAACAACTAGCCACACACCCACACAAAATGTGTTTATTATTAGAAATCTTCGCTTTCTGTACAAAGCATGAACCCTCCCCCATATAAAGCGTTTCTGCATGTTCACCACTCCAGCCACACAGTTAAGGGGAGGATGGAGGCTATACATCACAACATTAACATGTGGGATGAGTTCCAAATAAAGCACAACACACATTTTTCCATGAGCAGTCCTAATCCTCAAAGCAGGAGCATGAGTGGCTACAGTCCAGTCATGGCAGCATTTGTTTAGTGTTTTGAATTGCTATAGGAGAAGTCTGCCTTCAGGGTCTACCAGCCTCCTCTCCCCATCTGTTGCATAAGGCTGCAGTCCTTTCTTTCATGAAAGGTTGTGCACAAGAGCTCATGCAGTCACCCTAAAATTTGGTGGTGATGTGCCCGACATGGAGTTGCCAGGCAGACAAACTAGTCATTCCTCTGCAAGGCTCACAGCCAGAGGCTGCAAGATTGAGAATCACAGGCTTGGCTGTGGGGGGCCTGGCACAAGGGGCTTTTCAAGACCCTTATAGCTTAATACAGGTGAACCTCTTGCAGAAATTCTGGGCTTTGTGGGCTCTTATTTACAAAATTTTTCCAGGGGCTTGAAGTGTAAGCACCAAAATAATACAAATTAAACAACCCAGGGATTCAAAAATGCAGACACTTGCAAGTACCTACTGTGGATTGTTCAGCCTAACACACAACAACAATGGCACATGGCCCCTGTGCAATAGTCAGTCACCTGCTCTACCTGGCACACAGTCAGCAGCTAACTCATGGCATACTTAAGGATGGAGAAGCATGAGTCAAAGGGAGAACTGCCTTTATGTAACGAATCCCCTGCTACGCCTCCAAAGAGCTTCTGTAAAGGCTTTGAGAAGGGCTTTAGTCACGAGGAATGTTACCAATTTGTAATCCCAGATCTACAAAACTAACCTCCTACCAGTTGTCACCGGCTGCCCCACAGACCACCCTTCAACAAGCGAGGCCGTTGGCAGGGGTAGGGTAGCACTCTGAGTGCCTAGTGCTGGATTCCTCCTTGGCTGCCCTTATTGCCCTGGTCATGAAAACTTTTGCATGTCTTCAAGCATGTTTGCAACAGCCTGTTTATATTCATCACCATGAACATCTCAGTGCTTGCCAATGTTTTTAAACTGGTGATGGCTGGGTTGCAAAAACCAAGATGGATGTGAGATAAGAAGAATCATGGGAATTTAAATTTCACTCCAAGCTTCAAAATTCCATCATCTTGTAGTTGGATGCCACAACACACAGTATGTAAAGCCCCAGGATCTTACACAGCAGTGGCATCATATCTTGGGAAGCCTGGCTAAAGAGTCCAACACTTGTTTGGAAACACTACAACACTGGACAGTTTTATCACATAGCTACAACTACTTTGGCTGTAGAGTGACAGTATTCACTGCACAGTGTTTATAGACATACAATTCAACAATATAAACCCACTGTATCTTGTTACTAGCCTCATGGAAACCCTTAAGCAAAGCCTTTGCTGCACACATTTGTGGTCTGCCAGCAATAAGTGGGGCATGCAGCACCACAAGACAGCACAGCCACAAAAAATTGCTATTATTATGCTAGCCCTCAGCAATGCTTTCACAAAGGGAGAAAAAAACTAGCATTTTAGTCAGATAGATTCCTTCCCAGAACATGTGGTTCAGTTCTCTTATCAATTTGAGAACTCTTTAGTAGAGTTTTGAGCTTCACAGATTGTGAAATACCTCAGAAGCCACAGCAGACAGGCACTATGCAGATAAACAATCCCAGTACAACAGCAGCTGCAGAAAGGCAGTAAACATGCATTTTGGCCTCCTGCAGCTAAACATTTTAAGACAAAAACAAGAAAGCATCCATGATTAGGGCAATTTATAGTCTAAAATAAACCTGAAGATTGATGAAGAACATGAGACCAAGAGTAACTATTCCTTCCATTTCCCCAGTTTTGTAACCGCTTTGGAACGAGAGAGGAGAAGAATTTAAGAGATTAGGGGAAAGTAATTCTTCATTCCCCAGGGGTCTGATCCAGAGCTTATTGAAGTCAATGAAATGACTCCCACTGCATCTCCACTGGATTTTTTCGATCAGGTGACAACAGATGATTACTAAAGTGACTGTGCAAGAAGAATCAAGTTTGTTTCAGAAAGGATATTTAATCAGCATTTTCCTTTAAGGTAATCACAGATCCCACGGGGCAGTAAAATCTCAGTGCATCTAGCCTCAGCACACAAGGGTGAGTTGCTCTGAATAGCATCAATTTAAGAAAACAACATTTGTTTTCAACATTTTTTCCACTCATTTACCGATAGCATACCCAGGATGACTAGCAGAGATAATAGAAAATAATGCTGTTCTGTTCCTTTTCTCCACCCCAGTGAATTTGCACACTTGGTAACACATTATGTACAGTCAGGCTCATTGTTTCCTGTGATTTTTGTGTAGTTCTTTTACAACAGTGAGGAGAACCTCTAAATGTTAAAAGCTGACAGCATATGGCAAAAACTGGAGAATCCATGTGCAAATTTGACTTAAACTGCTCTTAATTCATTTAAAGTTGTTTGGCTTGCAAGTCAAGGATGACTCTTTAAGTTAGTGTTTCCCCTGAAATTGTGCATTTACAAGCAAGTTTTTCAGGCCTCTGTCCAGAAGGAGAAAACTAACGATTCTTGGAATAATTATAATCTTTTGGGTCACATTGTTTTTGTTTTTTTTTTCTCCTGATATGAACTTTCTGAAACAAAGGCCCAGTGAAGAACCGTATTGGTTTTTCAACTTCCATTGTGGTAAAGTGGAATGTTCTTCTTTAAGAACAACAAAACCATGAAAACATAAGAATCCCCCCAAGCCATCTCATATGCAGTGAAGCAGTGTTCAGCAGTTCCATCCAGGTGACTTCACCAGGTCAGTACTTGCATGTGCTCTGAAACTCTTCTACAAACATTCCTGTCTTTAACCTTTCAAAGACTGAACTTTGTTTTGGATTTGCTTCTCAGTGTCCTTTGCTCATCTACCTAAAATCTTAAGAGTCAGCCAGCAGAGAGGATGTTAAAAGCTTGCTCTTTAAGTTTCTAGCTCTTCACAATGCAGAGGAGCAACTGAATGATCAAAAGAATTAGCTAATTACATTCACATGGCCTGTAAGCAGAATCACAGCCTCTGCAAAAGGGAGATAAGAGAGCCACTTTTGAAGGTTATCTATTCTTTGGTGTTGCAAATACAGACCTAGAAGCAGAGCATGTCCTGTGGTCCCTGCCACACATCTTTTGGTAAAGTGGTCAGGAAGGCTGACTATCCCTTCACTAAGGAGTCTTTGGATTCTCACACCTTAACCCAAAGTTTATGAAAAGCCCTCAGCAAACCCACAGCCAATTTACTATGGTCTAAAGGAATAGTGTACTGCATCCTTGCCTCAGCAGGTCACCATTAACCAAGAACATTGTGGCTTTTTTGCCACTATATGCCTGCTGTAAATCAAATTACTGGGATGAGGTTTTGTCTCTCTTCCCGTTTCTTATTCTAGCAGTGACTTCATTGTCCTACAATTGCTTTATTCTCACTTCAGTGTGCTTAAGCCAAGCTTCAGTCTCGTTGTCATATATGAGTCTATCTACATACAAATACAAAACAACTTTTCCATGGGAAGGATATGATATTCTCAAGGAATTAGGCAGAAACACTTTATTAATTTAGATAGTTTTGATTATTTTGTTATTTTGGAGAATAAATATTTATTGTCATATGACAGATGCTCTTTCAGTTATGTCCTAACTGCAGAGGTATGTTACAACTCCATTACTGCTGCACTAGCAGACATGTTCATTTCTTTATAACTTAAACTGTTCATAACAAATATGGAACACAAATCTCCTCTATGTCCTTATTCAAAACAGGTCTTAGAAGCAGAGATGTTTATGGAAGGAAATGTTTTGTTTAGGCCTATCCCAACAAGGCATCCATCAGCAACATAAAAAACAGGATTACATGTTCTTTTCTGATTCTAAAGCTAGTGCTGACTGCTGCTGCTAATATTGGCCCCATGTTTCACCTCATCTAGAAAAAGACTTAATATAGCTGGTTTCTTCATGTTATGTGCTTATTTGCTCCACTACTACCCAAACTGCCCCAAAGTTTCTCATGTTGCACATGCTAAACGCACCTCTCCTGATGCACTGACAGCATCCAAAACTATTGTTACACCACAGAAAAGAAGAGAAGCTCATAATTATCTAAAAGTCAGTGATTCTTAGTGCTCAGATGCCCTCTACTCTGCAGACTCAGTTGTGGCATGAAAGTGAATGCTTGGATCCCATGTGAATTTGAGCAGCCACTTTATACTGCCAGGGACCCTGGAGATTTTACCTGAGTGGTCATGTAGGCACGACTGCTGCCTCTTCCAGTAGCAAGGATGGGCACTGAGTGTTCCTTCTAAGGAGCTTGTCCACTGTTTTAAAGTTCTCAAGTATCCTAACGGGAAACAATGCAGTCTGTTATAGCTCCTCCTTCAACAGCAAGGGAGCTGGTTCTGTTTTGGAGGATGGATGCACTTGCAGAAGGACCAGACTGCTGGTGCATTAATGTTTTTTTTAATTGTTGTGTTTACATGGTGGGTTTATCCCCATCCCTGGCTTTTCAGGTCTTACACTGAAAACCCTAACACTATCCTACAAGGAGGTCCCGAGCAGGCAGTAAGCCTCAACTGCTTCAACTGGCTTTGGCATTATCTGTGCTACTCATGACCTACTCTGCTTACCCATACTTACAGCATGCACTAAAAAGTATTGTAATAGTTTTGCTACATTTCCACTCTTCTTTTAAATGTGAGCTTCTGTTGAGATAGAAGTAGATCCTCTCAGATAGTGCAGCTAAGGAGGTGCAGCAGGACTTTTAAGAACTCCTAAGGAAGATGAGGAGACCAGAATCTTGTCATTAATTTCTGGATTTTCCATTCTATACTTTGCTATACATACGTACCGCTGAAGCAAAAGGTACATCTTATTTTTGCACAGTGTTATCAAGTCTGGTAATCATACTGTTGTATCAAAGGGCTACTATTTAGTTCTGCATTAACAATAGACTGGCCTACACAGTAATTTTTAAAATTGGGCAGGAACCTCCAATGATTAGGGTGAAGCAGTTATTCATGCCCATTTCAGTTGTTCTTTGAGATTTCTAGAAGACTTTCCACCAGTTAAATCAAGACGTAAAAATAATGGTAAATGTGTGTATCCCGTATATCTATTCTTGGTATTTGCACACATTTAGTCTTCCAGGACACACTGATTCTGGAGAGGCACCAGACATTTGAGAAGACTTAAGTGCAAACTGACCAATGCAGTAAAGCAACAGAAGCTGCAGATAAGCCACATTTCTACAGAAGTGAAGACACTGGAGAGTAATAAAAAGACAAAGATGCTACAAAAATACAGCGATACAGCCAATTAGTTTTACATATTTCGTGTTATTGTAATTTAATCTCTTTATTTTTGCAAGAACACCTAGGCTTCTTGGGCAGGAGGCAGAAGAGGGGAAAAGCAAACCTCCTAGGTCCCAAGTAGAGGCTCCGTGCAAAGATTATTCTCTCAATAGGTCCCTCTACATGATAACATACAAAGCTGCTGAACTGTCTTCTTGGGAATATGTAACACACAGGTGTTCAAGGGTACATCTGCTAGAGCTTTTTAGTTCCCCTGTTCCTGCCAGTGTAGCTCTATTACTGGGCTTCCATACTGTCCTTATCTGGTCTGCCCTACTCTGATATTTTTTATTTAGAAACTGATTTCTACATCAGGAACATGGTGAAGAAAGAGGGACACGCCATAGGTCTCCATGGCCTCTTTGAACTTTGTACTAGTTTGAACAACACTGACTTGCCAATAGGATTCCAAGAAAGTATGGAGGCTGCTTTATTTTTAAATTTGCTTAGGAATATACTTCTCAGCTGCTGCACAGGAAACAGTCAGCCCATCCATTTAAACTGCTTTCTAGAGACTAGATTTGAGGTATTTTATGACATTATAACATTAATTATGCAACATCAGGAAAATATCTGTGTTTCTTTGAGATCCCTCACATGAGCATATAAAGGACAAACAAAATAAGTGCTGCAAAAGACAAACATAAACATGCCTGCAAACACAATTGTTCACTTTGCCTTGAATTACAAAACAGCATTTTTCACATGACTAGAGTCTTAGGTCATAACAAGTGTCAGTGGAGAAGAATTCAGAGAGGCGAGGATGCAATATGCTAGCAAAACGTCTGGTGGAACCTGGCTTTGGAAGTAACTTTTCTCAGAGAAAAGGCTTTAATAATAAGCAAGTGTATCAGATTTCTGCAAACACACTGTTAAGGTCGGCAGAGCAGCTGGCAGCAAGGCAAGTTCTGTGACCTGCTCCTGAACCCTTCAAACTCATTTCCTGTCAAACATCAGACCCAAGAGGACAAGCAAAAAGCTGTTAAGCTCTTTTCTAGAAGAGTCTGAGATTAGAATTCCAGTAATGGCTCAAATTCCTTTCCAGTTGTCCTGAACTGGCCACTTCCAGTGCTGAGGATTGCTATGCCGTATGGCAACGCTATCCTCTGGGGGAAGGAGCAGAGAGCGGGGGTGGACGGAGGAGTGAGGCCATGGAAAACAGGATCCAGCTTTTCAGAGAGCAACCAGGAGAATCAGATGTGCTATTCATTTAAATAAATTACAGCTACTTCCGGTAGATTGAAACAGTTGGTGAGAATTGCTTAGCTTGTCCTGGAGAGGAAAGGTAAGCCTGGACATAACTCTTCTTTGCAGACCTTTTCTGGACCTGCCCATCAGGAGACCAAGTGGGGGCTGGCCCTGCTGGAGCCTACGGGCAGAGCCAGCCACCCTTCCCCAGCAGGGAGCAGACAAAAGGAAGAGTCACTCTGCTCATATCCAACCACTGGAACAGAGCTGCTTGTTTCCACATCAGCCACTGAGAAAGCACCAAAGCTGGGCAGAGCAGAAAAGACGTTAAGAGCTGGGTGTTTTTCCAAAGGAAAGCATCCAACAGTCGACATGGTTATGCCAGTATATGAAACATACAACTGCACAAGTTTTGTGGAAACAACTCATAAGATCTCAAGTAATACTGCTTTAGATTTTCCTCAGTTTCTCCCCCAAGCTGGATCTGACAGTTCAGAACACTTCAATAAATAAAAAAGGCTAGCAAGTTGTATCTATTCAATTGCTTCTGCCTGGAGGCTTCCCAGTTTTCCTGCAATAGCTTTGCAAGAAAGTCCAAGTTCACAAGGAGTTACAGCATCAGACCAAAGTTCTCAAATCCCCCTCTAGTTTATTTGGCAAGATTATTCTGGAGCCAAATGCTTCCATTGTGCACCATAGTACCACATCTGTGGACAGAAAGGCATAGTATAACAACAGAAGTGCTCCCCTTTCGTTCCCTTTCAGAGAAATCACAAGCACTGCTCCATGTCTTTTTTTATTGTCTTTACGTTTTCTCAGCCATCAGCAACCTTCCTGTCAGCACTGCCATCTCTACAACTGGCAAAGCATAGTTACGACAAAATTTTGGTTTTCCACCTTTCATAGCTAAGAGGCAGTAGTGATCTGAAAACAAATTTAATAAACTTTAGTTTATTGTATCTCAGTAGCTATCTTCAATTTAATCTTTCCAATTATATTGTTTTAAGCAAAACAATATATCTAAATATATAACAGAGTATTTGTACTAAGATGTAAATCTAATAAAGAAAAATGTTAAGAAAAACAAGATAAGTAAACTTAGAGCAAATTAATCAAAACATTTGCTTTCAATGTGGATGAAAATGTGTAAATCACCACGAACAGATGACTGTGATTTTGTTTTGGTTCTCTATATTATTCTGTCTATCATTGGCCAGAGGCTTATATTCATCTCTGGAAATGAGCCAACTTCTGATAAAAAGCACTTCTACAGCAGGTGTATAAACTGAACAAATTCTACCGTCAACAGAAAGTTAATATTTGGCAGGATTTTTGGATTTTGGGTCTGTTTCCTCTAGTCAGTTCATTAATATAAAATTTTACTGCCTTCCTTCCCTAATCCAGAAATAGCAAACAAGCTCTCCATTTTCCCCACAAATCACACAGCTCCTAATCACTGGTTTGTGTCCCAGGGACTCCATTGATGCACACAAATCACAGTGGCCACCACATGATTCTTCATGTCAAAAAGCTGGTGAATGCTTCAGTGGGATTAGATGAATTTTCTGGATTTACTGCTGGAAATCCTGGGAAGCCTCAGGATGAACAGACAAACTAACATTTTAGTTCAACTTAGTGGCTCTTTGAATTGGCCACTATAGCTGCTGGCTGAGCAACAACATACCTGCAGCCAGCATGTAAAAAAGCAGGGTGAAACAAAGAACAAATAAATAAGAAAAAATGCCACCCCCAGAGTACAAGGCTTGATCTCCTCTGGACAACCCACAGTGTAACAAGAAACAGCTCCCTCATCAAGGGCAGGCTGCACTTCTGCTCATCCTGACTGGCACCTGTCACTGCAGAAAGGCTGTACCAGAGTACTCTTGAGTATTAAAGGATGCAGAGAAACCCAGGACTGCTTTATCCCTCCAGAAGTCCCCTTTCTTGAAAGTAAATGGTCTGTTTCACTAATCAAGGTGGGATTCATACATACTAGTGCAGATTGATGAAGAGCTACAGCCATGAACAGTGAACTTCCAGAAGCTCCAACTATATACCTCTCCTTTTCCACTGTATTATAGGGTTTACAACTTGTGTCTGCTCTTTCCAAACATATGGGTCTGAACTTGAACTTCACAGTTGCTTCCCCTTGCAGTACCAGATGCCGTTAGGAATACTTCTGAACTTTGAAAAAATGTGAATCCAACTAAGGCATCACATTTCTACCACTCATTTGAATTAAATAATATAATTCCAGTTGTAATCTCTCTTGAACAGTTAAAATATTTGTAAGCAGATGTATTTACCTATCAGGCTAGTCTGAAGAAGTGTACAAGGACAGAGATTTTTTACTAAATCCTGTAGAATATACTAAGAACTATGTTCTCAAGATAATAATCATAATGCATTGAGAGGCCTAGGACTCAAAACAAAAACAAGTTTTTCTTTCACTTACATAAGTAATTTTGCAGCAACCAAATCAAGAACTATCTTGACCATGCCAGGTCTTACTGACCTCATTTCAGGACAGCAGTAAATACATGTCTACCATCATTAAGTTCCATTTGAGTTAACAAGTTGAGAACATACTTACTGCTGTTTTGAACATTTGAATTTCTATCTGTTCTTACAAATGGGGCCCTGTGGGGAGCTAAAACCAATTCCAAATTCATTATCAAAGTATAAATAAATCTGAGCAGAACACACACTTCCTTGTGCTGATACAGTTGAGGCATAAATTCTCAATAAACAGCAAGAATCTTATTTGAGGTTTACCCCTGAGGAAAGATACTAGAATAAAGCTTCAAGCAAGCTCTGTACTACTACAACCTGAAATGCAGCTGTAGTAAGTGTTCCTGAAAATCTTCATGTGAGCCATCCAGGATTTTCTGAAAGTAAACTGCAGGTAGCAAATATAAGTTTCTGTCCTACAAATTAAATGCATCTTCAAGTACAGGCTTCATTAGGCAGCAGAGTCCCTTAGTCAGGAAAAAAAGGGTGATAGTAACTTACTTTTGTGCTGTTGAAATCACAAGGAGTGAAACAGGATCCTTCCCTCTGATGGCACCAGTGTTACGTGCAGAATATTAAGTTCTGCCACCCCTCTTTGCTTTTTGAAGCACCTCTGAGGAAGAAATAAAATGGTGCAGCCTATTGACAGACTTTTCTTAAGAATTTTCCTACCTCAATCATCCCTTTCTAGTATTAAGGAAACCTTTAGCAATTCAACACACCTACACTGCAGAATGAGTATCATTCTCTCCTCTTCAAGACTAAGTGAAAAAACAGAGCTCTAAGCTATGTATTTTCTTCCTCAGGATATCTCTGGGCTTCTTGATGTGCCTCTAGATTCTCATATTCTCATTCACAGGGGGATTAAGCATACATGACTTCAAAATGCTCACACTGAAAAGTTGACTGCTGTATCAGGTAAGGTTCTTTAGAAGCTGCCACGTACACTGCAGGGCTGGTACCCACCTTTTCAGACTCTGCAGTACCTAAACAAGCGAGCCTCACATGAGTGGCACAACTGAGGACAGGGGCACAAATGGCTCAGGAGGTAAGGTTGGCTTTAATAGCAAGGACTGGAGTATCACGCAAGAACAGCTTTGTAACTTCCTGGATGACTTTGGAAACCTCTCTGGAATAAAGATAGATTTATTTAAAGAAAGATTATACAACTTAAGGTTTTGCTTGTTCTCCCCTACTGCCATAGGGAAAAAACTATACAAAGCTAAATAAAAAATAGGAAGAGATGCAGGGTGATTGGACTTCAAAGGTTGCCTCATTGTCAACAGCAGCAGAAAGGAAATGAAGCATGGCTGTGCTACTGTCCTTTCTGCTTTTAGGTAGAGCAGGGGCCAGCTGCCTGTGGAACTGAGAGGAATCTGGGCTGCAGGGAGAGGCTGTGGACTAAGACTGTCTCTGGCATGAACACTAAGGGAACCAGTGTGGATAACCACTGAAGAAAGAGAAGCTACAGCTCAAAAAATTTCCCAGCAAGCAACATTGTTTATTGAACAAGGTTACCAGGAGATGTAAAAAGAGGACAAGGTTGTAAGACTGTAAAAGCCAATGACTATTGAAGAGTTTGTAATAATAGTTCCTGAACAAATTGAAAACAAGAAACTGAATTAGGTTCAGAGGACCTGCTGCTAAATAAACCACACTACGGAAGATTTCACAAGGCACTGCTGAAGCATAAATATCCATACTTAGTATAACAATACATTTAATCTTTGGGTGTGGGGGATGGACGAAGTTTCTGGGGATGGTTGGGGGATGGGAGGAGGGACAGCACCCAGAATGCATTTAGACAAGGTTAGATCAGCATCGTGTAGTACCAGTGAGAGCTAAACTCAATTTATTACCAAAGGCTAATGAAAGATGACCTCCCACACAACATGAATCTGTGAAGTTTTTTGAAAATAAACTAGGTTTCTGTAGTCACTCTTGTCCTCTCTCCTTCCCTCCCCTCTGCCCCAAATTTGATGTATACTCTATACTGGTGTTGACACTTTGGAATCCAATCTTACAGATACCTCAAAGTCTGCCCTAACAACAAATAGCTGTCATGTGGAATAAGGTATTTGGGAAATTTGAGCAAGCTACATATGAGTTGTTTTGAATCCTCATAAAACTTTTTTTAAAGGAAATATAAAGTTAGAAATTAAGATTATTTGTTTTATGTAACAGCATGCAATGAGTTTGACTTGCTAGTATGAAAGGTATACTGTGCTTCAATATTTTGCAAAAAAAATTTCTGAAGGACATTGCCTAAAAATCCAAATACTCTCAAAAGCATGAAGAAACATATTGTATAGCCCTGGAATTAATTTAGGAAGACATTTGTAAAACTAACCTCTCAAACTTCTTGTTCTTGACTTTCCATCTAAGCAGTGTTTGTTACACTCAAGAACAGGGTAGCCAAACAAAAATGTCCATCAGTATTTAAACAAAACAGTTAACCTTCCAAGCAGTAACGGTTTGGTTGCAAACCAAATACTGCAGGACTTCCATAAATGCTCTATAGCTGAGATATTATCAACAGTAAAAGGAATTTTCAGGCCAAGAATGTCTCTCAAATAAAATTTCTAAAGACAAAAAAAAAAGCATCAATGAAAACAAGGAAAAAAATCACACCCCAAACCCCCTCATCCCAACATTCATGTCCTACAATGCACAAAGACCAGGTCATCTTTGCAGTCTAGAAACTCTTCCATACTGAAAAGGAAAAAAGGACTCAAAAAGGATAACATCACCAACCCAAAGTGGCAGTCACCTACTCTGTAGCTTAGATGTCCTCTATACTTTAAACTGCAGCAAAGAGATAACAGCACATAGAGCTATACCTGAAAAAATACACCACATTTTCTGGTATCTTGGTTTTATTGTACAAAGGACTAGAAGACATAGAACAAAAGTACATAAATTCTGAAATACATAAAGTTTTTTGGAAATGGCCACCCAGAAAAACTAGAGCGTTTTTGCTTTACTCATCTTCCATGAGCCAAGAACTTCCCTAGATAATCACAAGAGGAGAAACTTGTGATAATCAGTATAAGTAGAACATTTAAATAACAAAGAAAGAAAAAATTTAGGAGTAAACTACCAAGTTGCAAGAGTCAAAGCCTGACCCTGGTGCAGTGACACACTTCGTAGGACATTAGAGACTGCAGATACCCTATGATATTACCAGCAACAGTATTTTGCTAGTGAATAGGTGGTCCATAAAGACAGTGTATTTGCCCACATTGCCAAGCACTGGGCTCAGAATGCTTTCTATTGAGATTTCTCTGCATCAGTGAACAATTACAGGCCTTCATGCAATGTTCCTCATTTACAAGCATCCATTGCTCTGTTTCAGGTTCTTCAGATCTGATGTGGTTGAGTTTGGTTTCTGAGAAAAGTGATTGGTAAGATCAAAACATAGGATAATTAAGTGCAATTCTCTGCTGCTTCTGCTACTTGATTCACAAGATCTTTTCCCTATTCCACTACAGAACACTGATTTTAGTTAGCACTTCCAGATTTAGTTCAATTTTTCATGAGCTAAATACAGAAATACTTCAGATTCAGCTTGAAGTCCTGTGGGCTTGTGTAAATTCCTTATAGAAGTCTGTCACTCTATTATTTTTCTAAGTGTCTAAGCTTTGTTTTTGTTGTTTTAAATCATGAAGCTGACCTCATGATGCCTCTGAATTTGTGTCTTTGGGGAAAATGAAAGAAATATCAAAAACACCTGGTCTATTTCTTCTAATGTAAATATAGCAACTTCTCACCAATTTATCTTTTTCAAAAATCTCAGCACCCAAGAAAGTACATTATTTTTTTCTGGGGGCAGAGAAGAAAGGAAAGAGAAGGTCTTAGAGACGTTGTTGCAGAAGATGATGGAACTTTATCATCCCATCTATAAAATGCATTTAAGAGTTTGGTACTTTAAAACACACTGTACCAATTCAGGTGTTAACCAGAGGGGTTCATATCCACTAGGAATATCCTGTTTGCTTTTTATGTCCGGAGAGGGGGCATAGCTGGGGAAGAAAAAAATACCAACACCAAACACAATAAAAATAACAAACCAATAAAGAACACCCCTCCCTTACCTTCCCTCCCCCAACTCATTTAAAAAGATACCTTGTGGCTCCCTGTTTCTGCACCACCCTTCACAGAAACGACAGCAGCTGATAATAACTCTAGCTCTTTCAGTATTTATAAAAAAGGCTTTTTTTCCTGCATAAGAATTAGATTCTTTGTGCACAAAAAATGCAAAATTCTTTCCAACAGAGTGTCAGACCCTTCAGAAGCAATGTTTTTAACCTTATCAAAGCCAGAATTAAAAGGAAGAAGTGCTACTGCTTCTACATTCTAAATAAGGGATATTCAAAAGGAAAAAAAAAGTAAATTAAATACATGGTTCTTGCATTCAGAGCATAGACGCTAAAGACACAAGAATTTTTGTGGTTTCTTGACATAGCAGTTTTATCTGTGACACATTGTAAGGACAGGCTGGAAAACTTAAGTGGGACCATAGGACTGACCAATACAAAGTAAAGTCCAAATACGGAACAATGCAGGATATGCATTGCAAACCATATGAAAGACAATGCAAATGATTTTTTTCAGTGCAAACCATACGGAAAATCTCCATCTGAAGGGTCTCAGTTAGAGAAATACCAGCAAAACTGAGCCTGAAAGTATTGCGTGTCTTGCTCCCACAGTAAAAATATTGCTGGCAAACCATGTTGGCAACCAAGCTAGAACAGGACACACGTCACATTGCACATCCTGTCAAACTTACGTAAACACTAACTAGCTTCACAAAATATTTGGAATTCTGCATTTCTTTGCCATAAACCGGTGTAAGCTCCATCACATGGCTTCATTAGAGTTTGGCTTGAACCAGAGCAACAGATCTGAATTACTCTGTGCTTTTAAAGAATTCCTTGGATTCAAGCTGCTCAGCTGGTCTGTAACTTGACTGGAGGGATCCATCATGTCCAGCCCTGGACTAAGTCTTTACACAAGGAAATATTTCTGAGTTGCATGACTTATCCAGGTGG
>NW_009952707.1:2007921-2011646 GCF_000747805.2 Chaetura pelagica | reverse complement strand
GTTGCTCTTTAATGATAAAGAATTATGCTTATTCTGAAAGGTTGTACTAGAAGCAAAGAGCTGCAGTGTATTGAACAACAGTTCAGGAACAGGCTGTTACCCTATGTGCTGGGCCAACCTCCATTTTCTGTTTCTAAAGCTGTCCATCTTAAAACGTTCAGTGACACTGATAGCGATACTAACGCTGTGGTATGTTTTCTGGGAAATCAACACACATAGGTGGCTTCTTGAAGTGCCTGTGCACTCGTACACAGCTTAAGAAGCAAAGAGGAAGAATTAAGAGGTCTGCAGGCAGTTCCATGGCTACCATCTCACTGGCATCAGGCAGATATGGTGGGATAGCTCATGGAACCGGAGTGTGACGATGGATGGATACAGGCTCTGTAGGGATGACGGGCCAGGAAGTTGAAGAGGGCGAGTTGCCCTTTGTGTAAGAGAACAGCAGGAAGGCACAGAGCTCTGCCTTGAACCTACAATAAGCCAGCTGCCTACCTGTGAGTTGGAATTAGAAGGCAGACCAACACAGGTCATGTTGTGGTGGGTGTCTACTACAGACCATCTGATCCAGACAGCTGGAAGAAGCTTCACATTCATAGGCCCTGGTACTCATGGGAAAATTCAAACACCCAAATATCTGCTGCTGCTGCTTTATTGGGCAACACAGACTCTCTCTACCAGCACCAGTCCCTGTCAGGCAAGGACACTGTGTGACCAGCCCCAGTGATGGTACCCTGCATCCCTGCAGCTGCAGGTCTACAGACCTGCCATCCTCCCTTGGCAGCTTGGCCTGAGTCAAGGCTGCTGCTGATCCAGGGGTAACTGCTCATTACACAAAGTAATGAATTTTTTATACCTCATACCATCAAATACTGACCTGACATCCAAGAATCCATGTTTTACTTATAAATAGTCCCAGAGATAACTTGGAAAAGTTATCTAGCCCATATTATAAATTATGACTCTAGTTTATTTTGAGCTATTTCTTGGTACACAGGGGTTGAAAGACTGTGTCCCATTTAGTGCAGTAAACATAACCCACCTGAGCCAGAGCTCAGGGTCACTCCTTTGGCTGTGCACTCAAACTGCTGAATGCTTTCACGTAAGTGCTCTGAATGTATTTTACAGATAACCAGAATATGCTGCATCTGAAGTAAACACTAGTTTCTATAGTTGCTGCAGTAGTGAAGAGCTACAATGAATCTACCTGACTCTGCAAGTCAGCAATTCCTACATCATATATTCGTCTTGATTACTACTTGTAACAAACACTATCTCATAATTTCTTTTGTGAAATCGTAAATCCACAGAATTAAAAGCAATTTATGGTGTCACTTTTCAAACCCAGCTGGTTTCTCTTTATCCTGTGGTTATTAACATGTATTATTTTTGTTCTTTTTCCAAAACACAATATTTTGGAAATTATGATGGTAAATCCAGAAAGGACAGAAACATAGTTCCAAAGTACACTGCTAAAAGGAAAGCAACCTCAATAACAGCAGCAGGTATTGGTTTCCATATAACCAAAGCTCAAGCTCAATTGAACAGACATGATAACCTTCACGACGGATGAAGTCTCTGCTTTGCTGAACTCGGGGTGAGCTTTGCCAAAGAGTTAAGCAGACCATAATTTCAACGTTCCCTTCCCCGGAAAGAAGTCAGGAACTACAGTAAAAAACCCAAATAAACTAAAAATGGCTTTTATCCTAGTCCCACACGTATAACAGCTGCACAACTGCATCTTTTCCTAGATTTTGCTACCTATGACAGCAGAGAAACAGACCTGTCAAACAAGGTGCCAAGAAAGTGGAGAACTCCAAACATTTTCATTGTTGACAATACTATTCAGGAAGTTAGTTATAAGTCAAACTAAATACTGTATTATCCAATATATGTTGTCTATATTAATGTAATCACAGAGAAATGCACTGATTGGCTACAGTACCACTGAAGAGCAGAATGAATGAATCATCCCTCCTGAAAATCAGTTACGTCCAAAGTTATATCTTTACTAAAGTAAAGAAAGATCCATCTCATTTAAGACAGTAGGTGTATCTGACGTTATTGCTACAACCACTAAAATGCAGTAACTAAATGGTTGAAAGATGATTCACTCATCCTACCATACTGAGAAAGAGGGCTAACTACAGGTTTTATCCTACTCCATGTCTCCCAGACAACCACTTATATGGATTTTAACTGCAACCTCTAGGGAATTTCTTCAGTTAGCCACTTAGCAAGTCATATCATGGTTTCTAGCATGAGCTGTTTGGATGGGCAACAACATGTAAAAAGATTCTGCCTCAGCTGTCATGTCATACACATACCCATGACATATGTAATGCATGAAATGCAAAGCATTAAGTATACTACCCCCGTGATCAGAATACATGAATTAGGCAATTGGGAGACAGAAATATTTGCATCTGTGAGCAGTCAGTCTGATTTCAGTGCCTCACGCAGCAATTACTTACACATGCTTTTAAAGCAAATTATAACACGAAAATATTCTCCATCACATTAACACAATGTCCAAACTTTCTTTTCTTCTACACAACTTCAACACGTTCAGCATATGTGCAGAGATAGTATTTTATGTTTCTGTGGAAGAGCTCCACTGACATGATTAGGCTCAGAGGTATTTCTGATCTACACTAAATCCTTTGGAGAGTTGGCATTGGATACAGAAAAGCTTGATTATAATGTAGAAATTAGATGCTAAAGGTGGGTTAGTTGTGCTTATTTTCTCCAACTTGTGTAATTTTTATTACTTATTCAGAAGCACTTTTCCACAGAGGCACATACGGAAACAGAATTTGTAATAATGCAGGAAACAACAGCTGCAGCCACCTTTTGGGTTGCTTCAATTTCTATAGCATATTAGCAGGTTTTTTCTAGGCCTTTGCAAAGCTCACTTAAAGGATGGCAAAACACCTTTGAATTTACCTCAAAGCTGACAGAGAGCAGCTCAAGCAGGAGGCAGTATCCACACCTTTAACAACTCTGCATAAAATGTGAGAACAACACATCTCAAACACAAATCACCAAGTCATGCAGCTGGTCGTGCAACAACTATCTGAATATGTAGAAACTTCTCAGGGATGAGTTCATCACCTGGATTACAGCATTTGAGTCTCACCCCCCACACTTCAGAGCCTCCTACGAAGCAAAATGGAAGTGACATGGTAAAAGGCACACAAAAAATCACCAGGGAATCTCTTCACTTAGCTGGTCCCTCAACACAACAGACATCTCTGAATATCTCGCCAACACATGCTGCAGACAAAACACCATCCAGAACAAAACACTTCTTCAAAACCAGCAACATGGTATTGCAGGAATACCACACTAAAAGACTGCTGCACACTGAACTGCTCCTGCTCAACAGCCCTTCATGCTTTAGCAGCTTCTAGAGGACAAGAATTCTTGGAATTACACCATCATATCAAAGCTTCCAACACCGCCCTCCAAACTCCATATGCTCCTCGCTTACCTTCTGGAAGCTCCTCGGGAAAAACCACCTTTGGAGCAGCGGGTTCCACCCCACACGTGGCAGCTCCTGCTTCCCTCCCAGCGCAGGGCCCCGGGGAGCTCCTGCCAGCGGCCCTGGCGGAGGGGCAGGAACCCCCTCGGGGCCGCCTCGGCTCCCAGCTGGGACAGGCCTCGGGGGGCACACCCCGGGCCTCGGGGGTCACACCCCGGGCCTCCAGGGTCGCACCCCGGGCCTC
>NW_009952707.1:1993648-2007773 GCF_000747805.2 Chaetura pelagica | reverse complement strand
CCCACCCCCCCCCGGCCATGGCAGGGGCGGGAGCGGAGGGCAGCGCAGGGGCAGCGGCTCCTCCCGGCCCGGGGGCTGCTCGGCAGGCCCGGCACAGGGACCCTCCCTTTCCTCACAGGCAGCACAGACCTCCCTCACATCAGGAGTGTGTTTCTCTCCCACCTGTTTGTTCAGTTTAAGGCCTGCCCTTTGCTAAGGATGTGAGTGTACTGGGGCCTGGCAGCCCCCAGGCCCTGCCTGCAGGCACTTCCAGGCCGATTAACTATTTCCAAGCATCCCTGGTGTGTGCTGCGGGTTCAGGTTCCTCAGGCCACCTCCTCTGGTGCACAGGCTGCCCTTTCATACATCCAGATTGTGCTTCTGGAAAAGGTTTTAATGCTCTTGTTTCCCTTATGGCAATGCTCTTTCCCCCTTCACGGTAACAAAGTGCAATTTAAGTAACATCTACTAAAATGGTAAAATGAATGCAAATCGCACGCTTTTCCACCTCCGAGTTTGTCCTTAGCCTTTTTCCTTCAGAGGAATGGGTGGCCATGCTCCTGCCACCTAATTCAAACACATCAACCCCAGATAAAAATGCACCCTGCAATTTCTGCCCGTTCTGGGCTTAAGATTTTTAATCTTTCCTTCCTTCCAAGCTTTCTGCCAGCCGATGCAAATCCAAGCAACGTGGTAGGCTTTTTAAAGTTTTATATGTAAAAAATAATCCCCCATTTTCTCCATTTCTCCAGCTGCTGTCCTGCCAACTCTAGATCAGCTCCCTCCTCTGTGCCTCTCCTCCTTTAATGCTACCTTGTGTAACAAGGAAGGGCTGGTGGCTTTAGCACCTACTTTACAACTTTCTTATCACACGTGTTAATGTTGGTACATGCCCTCTCATAAAGGCGTTGAATTTGTATTTTTAAAAAAAATTTAAGAAAAAAGTATTTTGTATCTTATTAACTTTTTTTTTTTTTTTTAAACCAGCAGGGAATAATTGATGCTGGCCAATAAGGGGGTTTGTTTCCTAAGTACACATCTCTCTTTTTAATGACTATCCAAGTTTGTTATCAAAAAAGGACTCTAGGTATCTCTCTTCAAGCCTTGCAAACCAGTTTGATTGTGATTACTTCTAATTTTGCAAGAAATCTTGTGTAGTGTTTTAATTGGTATCTTTTTCAGAGGGCTGTGTGTGTTTATTGTCTAGTGCACAGTGTCTTTAGTGCTTGTCTCTCTAAAAATAACAGCTTTACTTAATTCAGAAGCTCAGGTTTGTTTTAACCACATATTAGCAGTCTACCAAAAATTAAGTGGTTATATTACCTATAAAGTTCTAAAGTTTCTCTAGGAAGAAAAAAGGTCATAGTTCTAAGTAGTATTACTTCAACCAAGTATTTATTAGCCCTGAAGAGAAATATTTGGGTCTACTTTTACTGACATATCACTCCTAGGATTTGTGTCCTCCCTATGCACATAAAGTGGATCAGGTGTGTTTGCTGCATGGATTCTGGTTGAAAAGCCTTCAGTAATGCATCAAAGGAGATGTTGTTCTAGGTGTGCTGTTTGTGTTTCAAACTGCTAAGAATTCTCTCATGTTACAGGAAATAACAATATTGTTTACATAATAGCTTAAAATACTAGTAGCGATAGTTACCCTAGTAAGAGGACACAGCTTTGTAGTGACAATTTTTGGTCAGCCCACTGCTCCATTTTGCCCTCTGTGCTGTCTGTAACAGTTGCTCAGCTACGCTCAAAAAAGCAAAAAAATATTGATAACTAACTTGTTTTGGTTAAAGCAACAAACACTGGGCAAAGGCATCCATATTCTACTATCTGAATTATGTATTATTAATTATTCCACATTTTAGAATATCCATATAACAGATAAGTATGTTACATCATGGAAAGAATGGCCCACATTTGGAAATTGAAGTAGAGACCTGACAGTGCATCCTTTGTACCCATCTCCAGCAGCTGATAATAATTTGGCTAAGTCTGCATTTGATAAACAAAGCTGTGATGTTCCCCTGGAAATACACTTATAGTAATATTAGCAATGGTATTTTCAATGACCAGAGTTCAGCACACTTGATGTTGGCTTCACATTAACCTCTTTCCTCAGGGCTGCTAAATCTAATTCCAAAGAGCGATAATCACATGTCAAATGCTGAGAGTGTCTGAAATCAAAGCTCAGATCCAGTTTCATGAACTGGCCCCTTATCCTTTATGGCAGCCCAAACTCCACCACCAACCCTGTTCCTTGAATGCCCAAAATTCCAAAACATAGATATACAACTTGAATTAGTCACTATTTTCAGAACACTTTGAAAAACAAAGACTCTCTTTTGGCTTTAATTATATCACAGCACCTGCAAGTATTCTAGGCACCTCTAGGGAACAAGTTAACTCTGATCACCTCTGCTTCTCAAGTATTTATCATCTAAATTTAGACACAATCAGACAAGTAGAAGTCAAAAATACAAAACAGGGAGTGAGAGAAGTATAAAGGGAGATTTTGGTGAACCGATAACACAACTGATCAGAGGGAAACAAAGGAGATCAGAGGCTTCCTTTGCTACTGGAGATTCAGGTGATTGGGATCCAGTTCCATGGCCTATTTACCTGTAATTCTTCCCATGTGCAGTGTGAGCTTTCCTACACCCCACTCACAGACACCTGCCTTTTTCCTTTCTAATTCTTTGACCATCTGTCCAAGAGATGAATATGCACACGCTGTTCTGATCTCTGCTTTATGCTGACATCAACTCATTGCTGTTTGGCACTAACTACCAGTCAGGGGTGCTTTTCCCCTGCATCTCTCTACTTTTTGATGTCCATACCCTTCATAATCTCTGTTCACCCTTGCTTGGTGAGAAGAAAATACATACAAAAATTGATCTAAAAATCCCAACTTCTAACATACATCAAGGAGAGCAGTAATACAGTCACTTTAATTTCAAGTGTCACTAAAGACCTCAGTACACTTTCATGTAACTCAGACTGGTAATGAAAATTATCCAAAATCAATGGGCTGGAATCCCAAGATAAACTTAGGATCTCTGCCTATTTTTGTTGCACATACTCATTTTTCAAAGGAAGTTATCAAGCTGTCTTGAGATACCATCATCAAATAAGGACAGCTGTCCTTGATATCAAGTATTATATGAATTTAATTTAAAACCATTTACATATGCATAATGTTTCACTGTGAAATGGTGAACAGGTCTGAGAACAGAACTGTGTTTTCAGGAAATATTTTAATATCATGAGGCAACTTGCATGCAGTGACTGAGCACAGGGGAGAAATATTTTTAAACTGAGGCCTTTCTGACAACAGCTAAAAAAATTGGTGGTAGTCCACAGCAGGTGACCTTCTTGATAGCAAGTTACTAAGGTACATATGACCTTATTGACAGCAATATTGTTTTTATAGCAAAAACAGAAAATGTGCTCACATGACAACAATCTGCATGCAGTATTCTTTTAACTAAAACACACTTTGAACTAAAACACATTCAGTATCACAGGAAATAGTTACATGTTTGTTTTTTATTCCTAGGCTGAGAAACTTGGTACATATGCTGCTGTGTGGCCAGCTGTGTGGTTTTAACAACTGAAATAATAATTGATATAAATGAGTTTATCTTCAAAAATATTTTCTCTACAGAAATCTGTGTCAGTGAAGACACAAGGTCTCAGAACTCTACTTCTGCAGGAACAAGAAGATAACAAATCTTAGGTATTTTAGGGTTGAAAACAGATGTCCGATTGCTGTAGCAACAGTATGATTATTTCTGAGATTGTAGTAAGACCTATAGCCTGTCCTGGCACTGCTAACGTACATAATACACACAGTGGTCAACATGATTCTACAAACCATAACTAACTCCTCAATTTATTCCTGGCTCTGGTTCATTATCACTTGATGGGATATTTTCCAGGTTTTCAGGCATTGCTACATACTCAGACCAGAGAAGAGACTTACTGTAAGCTTTCCTTTGAGTCAGGAGCCTGAAGTGGAAGAAGTTCAGTTAATTATTTTTATTTTTTTTTTGGTCAGCAACCAGTTCTAAAGAAACCAGTTCTAAAATTTTATCTTTTGAGTAAAGTAAGGAAATCAGAGTAGATTTTAGAACTTAATTTAATTTCACTCTACAGCAAATACAGGAATGACTGACCCTCTAAATCAGGAGCAAGCTGGATATTTGAAATAAAAGTTCTTTGAAAATGTAAAGACAATCATAAAATAAAAACATCTTACTGGCAACTCAGAGAAACAGGTTGTCCAACTTAGTCAAAATTCAATGGTAATTGCATCACCAACTCTCCAATGTCAAAATCCCAATCCTAAATCCTTTGCCTGCATGAAACACTACAAAGATTTGGATACTTCATACTAAACAATAGAAGTATTTTTTTATTAAAAAATGTGAGTGCAAGCATTTGCTTCAATTACTGCATTCAAATATTTGCCAGTCATAATCTGAGCACAGTGGAAAGAAAAGTTTTTAACTACTGTGGTGGCACAGGAACAATGCAGCATGTACAAAACCTGAACATGTGAGTAGTTAAACATGACAGTGATTTCAGCTGTACTATAGCTTACTTTATTGAGCTTAATTCATAAACAACTTCATGAACTTACCACTTTGGACTTACTGGAGGCCTTGACATGGACAGAATTTTGGAGTCACTGGCCCATGTGAAGATGGCTCATAGCCACCATAAACTGCTGGCTGAGTGTGATGCTCATTTCTTGAACTACCTGATAATTTCTCCTTATTAAGAAAGCACTCTTCCTGGGTGTTAAATTCCAATCAGTCTCACCTGTCCATCATTAAACAGGAATGTTCTATCTAGCACAAATTTTTGGCAATTAATGGAGACTTTTAACACAAAGGGACACTAAAACCTTTGAAGGTCCTGATTGTTGACATGCTGCATGGGTCTGAAGTAGAAGAATCCTTGCTGAGTTGAACAGTGAGAGAAATAAAGTAAACAACAATGTGCATACAGTGATATTTTGTCAATATACATTGATAAATAAGTAATCAATAAAGAAGTCTTAAAACAAACCATGACTACGCCTCAGGCTCTTCTAGGGGAGTTCGAGGGGCAGAAAGTACCATTCAATACCTGAAACAACTGCTACAGTTTTATCTCCTTCCAGGATCATATTGTGGACCTTTCAGCCTAACTACTTCTATTATTGCCTGTTTTACAGATAAAAGTACAGACTCTCTATGAATCTCCTAGAAGACACATAAGCAAAACACTGTTAACAAAGAGTAGCCAATGGACAACAACAGTAAATTTGCCACAATCAAGCAACATTTCCTGTTCATAAATGTGCTAATTCTGTCATGTAAGCAAAATTGGAAGAGGAAGGAAGGATCTTGAACTATATGGTGCAATCTCAAACTGGAGAGATTACAATTTCCCATTGCATGTTTACAATAATCAGATTAGACCACTGTGAGAAAGACAAGACAGTACCTATTGTGACGCAATCTGGAATTATAATGCAGCTGCCACTAGCACATCTCCTGATTTGCAAGACCAAGGTATAAACAGATTATGATGGAGTCTACCTTTAAAACACAGCTTTTACCTTTCATTCCAAGACTGGGTTTTGACAACTTGCTAGGAGTAACATATGCAGTCCACATATGAAATCAAAAATCTCAGTTTCAGAAAGACTCTGCCTTCTCAGGAATGACTCAGGTGAACATTGTGACAATCTCAACTCATTCAAAGCTGTGTTTATTTCATAGCTGCTTGCTAAACCAGAAATCAGTGTTCAGTCCCTTCAGCTCTTGATGGTCAGTCTTGTGATGAAGGAGAAACTTCCGTAACTCTCAGTTGTAAGAAGGAAAGACAGTATCTGGGTTTTAATTACTGGAGTGTGATTGTGGATAAAGATAGTAGCCATAACTGATTACACTTAATTGATTTGCTCTTAAGTCTTAAAGAGTAGTGATTTAGAGATAAAGAACTAAAGAGTCCAGTTGGGTGAAAAGTAGTAGGAGCTGAGACTGGAAACGTATACAGCAGAAAAATAAAATAAAAGGTAAAACGAGGCTTTGGATATTTTGTATTACACAGAAACAAACTCAAACTCAGTTCTTACCAACAGTATTTATGTTTGTAATCCATTCCTTTGAGAAGCTAGCTGGACTAATAAGAGAGGAAACAATAGTGAACTTGCAGCATCCTTATTTGGCACTCAATTACTAAAAAGTTGTATGTGAAAAGATGAAGATGAAAAAGTGATGATGAAAATACCCTAAGTGAGAATGTGGATGCTAATACTGCCCTTGGCTTACACAGTAGCCAAAATTTGGGAAGAAACTGATAGAATACAGACAAAACTCCAGAAAGTAGGTGCAACAGTGATACTCACCATGAACTTTAGCATCATCGGGGAACTGGTAGAAAAATTCAAGTTTTCTGATTGCCCAAAGCAACCACAGGATAATCATGAACAGACAAAATACTTGGATGATCACAGATATGAAAAATGAGAAATGTGGTGCAGGCCCTTAAACATACTCCAGGAATATTACAGGATGAAAAGGCAAAACGACAGTATTTGGACAAGATCACCACATTTTTGTTATGTCTGCAATTCACAAAATATCAGAAACAAATAATGTGTGTGGGATGTGATACAAAAATGTTGAACATTTGTTCCTGGGTCTGTTAGCTGTTTGTGTATTATTACATAACCAGTGACCCATACATGTGGCATGCTAAGTATTTTATTATTTAGTTTACTAATTCTGAAGTTCCATCAAATGTAAGGACTTCTATAGAAAGTACTTGTATGTTAAATAGCAAAGAGAAATTACTAATATAATATACCAGTAATGCTTCAAAACTTTATTCCCAATATCTAATCTGAATCTATCCTCCTTCCGTTTGAAACCGTTTCCCATCATCCTCTCACTACATGCCCTTGTAAAAAGTTCCTCTCCAGGTACTGGAAGGTGCTATAAGTTCTTCCTGGAGTCTTCTCTTCTCCAGGTTGAACAGCCCCAGCTCTCTAAGCCTGTCTTCAGTGGAGAGCTCCTCCAGCCTTTTGATCATCTTTGTGGCCCTTCTCTGGACCCTTTCCAACAACGCCATGTCCTTCTTGTGTTGGGAATTCCACAACTGGACACAGTAGTGCAGGTGGGGTCTCATGAGAGTGGAACAGAAGGGGAGCATCACCTCCCATGATCTGCTGGACTTGCTGCTTTTGATGCAGCCCAGGACACAGTTGGCTTTCTGGGCTACAAGAGCACACTGCCAGCTCATGTTGAGCTTCTCATCAACAAACACCCCTGAGTCCTTTGCCTCAAGACTGTTCTCAGTCCATTCTCTGCCCAGCCTGTAATTGTGCCTGGGATTGCCTCAGCCCATGTCTAGGACCTTGCACTTGGCCTTGTTGAACTTCATGTGGTAGTACAGGAATAGCAGGAAGACACACCCCAGAGGGAGCACGTTTACCGCATCCCCAACTTTAGGACGAGTTCCTTTTTCTGGAAAATTTGTCCACAGAATTTTCCCCAAGCAAATTCTCTGCTTCTAATAGTCTAATTCAGCTCAAACACACTGATAAACCCTGTACCGTATGCTATGCTAACTTCTCTGCATCTCTGTCTGAATCTTCATTTTACATAGAAAGACTATCAGGGACACTGCAAACTTTGTGTCTTCATACCAACAGCCTCTGCCTACCATTCCTTTGCATAGTCCTCTTATATTCCTGCGTTGTATAAACACCACAAATATTGTATCTCATTTCAGCTTTTATTTGGATATTTTTAAATTAAGTTGCTCAAGTTCATTTTCCATCAATATAGACACTAAAAAACGAGATCAACATTTAAGGCAACATTAGCATTCATGCCAAGCTCAATATACAAACCGTATAATCTAAGCACCACAGCATCCAAGAATTGTCACAGGTCCCCTACCTCCATCACACGTTCCCTTTCCATTTTACCTCTGCTATCCCACACTACACTCAGTAATTCCATTTAGATGCAACATTTTCAAGTAAGACCTTGTAAATTTTAGCATTTTATTTCTTACGAACTAGATCATTTTTGCATAAGGTGATATAAATGAGTGAGATACGTTTCAGGGTGAAAGTATGCAGCTGATTTGTGTTGTGATCCCATACAGGAGTTAAAAAAAATATATACACTTAACATCATTATTCAATGACTTAGTATGAACATTATAAGTATTTAGCCTTTTAGTGAAGGCCATACATTGAGACTTGTTAGAATGATAATTTTACTTTAAATTCTGATTTCTTTAGTCTTTAGTGTTACTGTTGACAAGTGGTTGAGTTCAGGATGCTCAAGTGCAACTTTTATGTTAAGAATATTTACAAGTATACAAAAGATCATGTAGTTTTTAATACACCCACTATTCTTAATACAGAGTAAATAAGGATTTGTCTTGTGCCTGTGGAAATATTTCAACATGTTGGTCTTGCTTTTTTTGTTTTTACAGTAAAAGGGAAGGTTTTACTTTTCCTGAACAAGTGTATTTATTACAAGATGGTTAGCATACATATATCACATAACATACAGGAGTTAAAATTAACTAGTTACAAAATAAGCAGTGGTATGTATATTTTCATGTAACCTAAGAACAGGATCAGTATTTTACAAAGTACATATAAAAGTACTTCATATACAAAGAAAAATAAAAATGTGCAAACAACATTGTCACAGGTGGAAATTTGTCAGTTGAAAAACGCTAGAAAAATCCTTCATATTCCTGTTTTGAAGTTGCAAATGCATTAAAAACAGATGCATTTCCTATTGTGTAGTGAGAAATTTATGTTCCTTTCTGACAAAATACATTAGTTTTAAAAAAAACCCCCACAAACAATAACTGAAAAATATTGTAAGTATAGTCAGTTTGGTTAGGCTGACATTAAATTACAAGCAGAATGTCTGGAAAAATGAGAAAATTGTGAATCATATATACAAATCTTTTGTAATATTAGTGTGCTATTTAACATATTAACATTTCAAAGTAAAAACAATGGCTTGATTACCTACATGTTCTACTCAATGTCACCTATATTTGTAGACTGAAAAATTTCTACTTATTTGGGGCTATTAAAAATGCTTCACCAGGGTTTTAAGCTGAACAAACACAATTTTATCAAATGTAAAAATCTATAAACAGTCTTCCAATTCATGTGCAAAAAATGTTTAAAAAGTATCAAATCACGACACATCAAACCTGATTATGTACATATTTAATATCTGTAAATGTTGTTAACTAGCTAGTATTGTTCTGCTATAAATAACTTATGTCTGTCCTGTAAATGTCTGCATTAAGATTTCAGTGCAAGTGCTTGCTTCATTGTTTAGTGCATTATCATGTTTGTTATTTTTTATTTTACAGTGAGCAGAACAGCATATAAATTAACATATACAACTCACACACATAAGATCTTTCTTCTACTGAATTCCTAGTTTGTTTGTTTTCTGTTTCTCCTGGGTAGTATCTGCCAGTTTTCTTTCATTTATCCCATTGTAATTGCTAACAGAATCTAAAATAGAAGTGCCATGATCTTTAGATAAACCCTAGAATTTGAAATTCCATTAACAACATTGCAGAAGCACTCAGAGAGCACAGGGTTAGAGAATGGCCAGCATGATGAGAAGACACTTGCAGGTCTGGTATTGGGCAATTTCACTTTTTGATCTTTAAAATATATCAACTGTCTATAAACATTGGCAACCTGATATCTGTGTCACTGGACTCAAGCTTCATTTATTTCTTTTTAAGAATTGCAGACATGTTCCCTCTTCTTCATGACTAGCTTGGAAATAAGAACATTCTGTTTCAAAATATAAATAAAGTAAAAATGCACTTCCAGTTGGAGGCAAAATTTCTACAATTTCCTTTGGACAAGTTTCCTACCAGAATAGCTCTGAATTGAGCAAACCAGGATTAGATGGTAGTGCAAATACAGCCCATTTCTATAGCTAGGAATTGTACTGAAGAAAGTGGAAATTCAGGATAAATGGGTTATTATTTTTCAAAGTCCTCCCTGCAGAAAAACAAAAAAGCAGTTGCAGTGGTTATAATTATTAAACAGAAAAGGAACTTTAGTACATTATGAACTTTTATGGTTGAAATGTAAGGAAGGCTGGTTGTCTGTCAGTAAAATTTCAGAACTTAGCTTCTTACAGGAAATGGTGCTTTAAAAGTGTCTTTATTATGGAACCTTTTTCCTTTCTACGCATCTGAAATGCAACTCTGGATCCTATCCATCCACTGCTGAGCACTCTGTGCATCCTGGGCACAAAAATTATATACTCGTTTATTTGTCTTCAACTGCAAAGGAAAAACAAAAATCGAGATAGACAAGTCAACACACAAAACAGAAAAAGAAACTTGCAAACTTTAGTCTGCAATACTCAATGTGCTAACTGGGTCTGAACATAACAGGTTTTGAACTTCTGCTGTTGGGAGTAAGGGCCAGATGCAAGTTGTATAAAAACTTTCTGTGTGGAGTTGGCATGGCAGCTCCTCCCTAGCTCACACCTTCCAGCAGGGCTGAAAGTACCACATTAAGCACAACAAAAAAAGAAAGTTTCACATAAAGATCAAGTGAAGACTAGATATACTTACATCAAAAAATGCTTTTTCACTTGCATGTTTCGGGGCTCCAATCGTTGGAGAAGCAGGAATCACAGTTTCTACTTCTGCAAGGTCTATGTGTCCCTTACAGCTTGTATCCTCACCAGAATCATAGTATCGCAGCTGGACAACAAGAGAAAAAAATCCAAAAATGCTATTTAGGTGGGTCTTTCACTTCTTTTTCCCTTTCCCCGGATACTTGGGGGTATGGAGGGGTAAGGGTGAGAGGCACAAATATTATTAGGACCTGAGGACTTCAGACATGGGAAATTTGTAAGACACAACTGACAGAAACCACAGGTTTGGTATATACTACATGGTGAGACTGGTGATAAGCCCTTAACCGGCCAGTCCTCCAGTTGACATCTCTGAGTAACAACAAAGACCCCACCATCCACTTCTGTGCAGGCATGGAACTGAGGGAGAAGCATTTTGTCACCAGAGTTTCAGAGCAGAAAAGCTTCAAATAGTCACACATTGCTTCTGGGCAGAAGATGAAGGGTGAAAGCAGAACCTAGTCTTTAGGACTCAGCATTCTTTATCAGCTTTTCTAACAGAAACCACGTCTTCACTGTTCATTCAAACTCATTTCAGAGTGATCTGTAGTCCTGTTCTCCATATTAGAAGAGACTTTCATACAGAGATTACAGACCAGCCTTCTCAAATATGTGTTGAAAACCACTAAGAAGTCAAATGAGGTAAATGGATTTTTCTGCTGAGGCAATTCAGATTATAATTTTCCAGAGCAGACATGCTCTTTGATTTGCAAAGAAAAATGCTCATGGAAAAGTGCTTGAGAAACAAAGAGGCTGTAAAACACATACTGAGCATACAGTAACTACTACAGTTTCAACATGAATGCCTGAATTAAACTTGCCATCAGTTAACATATTAGCTCTCCCCCCGCTTGTCTGTGGAGATACCACCTACATATTTTACTCCCTATTTCAGAGTTTTTAGTTCTCTTGGAAACGAAAAAGGTCATATAAGAGGGCATATGCTCACCATTTAATTGTTAATGACATTCTACAGTTAGCAGTTCTTTAAAAATTGCCTGTATACCACAAAACCCAGAAAAAGCCCTCAGGCACTACCTGCAGTTTTTTTTCCTGAGGTATGAAGCAGGCAAAAAATGTTTGGGCCCAAACAGTAATGCACAATTTCCAGTCCAGTAAGTCTTTTATGATTATATGCTAAACAATTATCACTGTTTTAAAAAACCCCAAATACCAAAAAAACCTCTGTCCATTCAGAATGCTGTATCAGCTACAGGAGGATAAAACTAGATATATGGTCTATAATGATGCAGCACACAAATTGCATGTGAACATAATAATTATTAGTGTTATTTGTAAAATCAATCTATACAAACCAAGAAAATAACAAAGGAGAAAACTAGTCATCAAACCACCCATTATCTGAAAAGGTTTTTACCTGGTGCTTTGTAACATCCAGCACAAACCAGCGAGGTTTCCAACCTTTGAGTAAAGCTCCTCTTTTGTACAGCGTACCTTCAAAAGATCTGAGAGGGACACAAACACAAAGGGCATGTGATTCCATAATATGAATACTGGTGGTATCTAAAAACCTCAAAATTACCACCTACTAATCAAACATTTCTTCCACTGCAGTAAAACAAAGCCATTTTAAACTAATTATTGGTACCTGTGATACACTGATAATCAATTTCAATACTTTGGATCCATTAAATGTGCAGCTGCAATTTGCTTGTGCATATAAAGGGGAAGACTGGGAGATACTGCTAGGAGATAGAGGCCCACCCATCAAGACAACTAAATGCAATCAAAACCACAAAGAAGGAATAAAGTAGTCACAAAGCATTCTCTGCATATGAAAATTTCCCTTTTTTTTTTTCCCCTAAGGCAGAGACTTGTACCAATCTAATACAAGGATCATAAACTCTTTGTGTTTATTCAGTTTACCTATTTTCATCATTCTTTGATGTGAAATGATTGTATAGTGTAGTTGTTCTTCTGTCTACTCCATTAGAGGGAGAGATGCTTGCACTCTGTTCCTCACCCAGCCCACTGTCAGGTATTTCCAACAAAGACCTCTTTTGATAGGAATGTAGATTAGCTGACATCATCCCTGAGGAGCCAGAAGGATGTGTCCGGAGCTAAAAAAGATGAAAATAAAAGAATAAAAGGTAACACAATGTGTCTGGCATTTTGTGACTGTCTTAACATAACACTGATAATACGTGGTACAACATGTAAGTTGTGAATTATTATGAGACCAAAAAAACCTTCATAATACAAGTCAGTGCTGTCTCAGAAAAGAAGCCAGAGGGATGGCAACTCAATTAATTTCTTTAGCAGAAGCATTCACATGGTGTCAGAAAAGCTTTGTATACTCTAGTAACATAATCTTGAACAATGTTTCCCTTGCTTTCTCAGAAGCATGTAGAACTAGTCAAGAATAAATTTCCCTAATTTCATAGGGAAGGAAGGGAAGGAAAGGCATGGAGGGAAGGAAAAAGTGTGCAGTTTCCCAGAGCTACTTTATAGATCAAAATAGTTTTATTAGAATCTCAATAATCTGGAACAAAAGGGATCCTGAATTTGGTCTTAATCTATGTGACAGCATTCTAGGGCCTGAGTTCTTTGGGGCTGACCCTTAGCTACTGGATTTATCTGAGAATCCTTAAATTACAGCTAGGACAGGAGACTGATAGGACATATTTGTACTTGCATTTTCTTTTCTGCTTCAAATTCAATAAAAAAATCCTCTGCTTTGCTAGGATAAAACTTTTTTTATCTTGAATTTGTTTAGGGTATAAATGGAAGTTAAATAACTTTGACAGACATAAAGCATATTGCTTTGCTGAGAGCAAAGGACAAATAACAAAGTACTGCTGTGGACTAACTATTGCACAGAGGCTGGCAAATTTGAACAAGCACATGGAGATGAAGAGTTAGGGTACAGTCTTGAGCTGGTAACTCACTGTGCCAAGTTTATAGAGGAAGCTCATAAATAGCAGTATTTAACATTCTTCCTAGTGCACGTAGATATCCTTTGACTTAGAAAATACCTATATTGTCAGCTATTCTTTTTACTGCTGTCAAGAACTGGAAACACAGGATGAACACATTCTACCTTTGCTAGGATCTACAATTCGAACATTTCATTTAGACATGGGAATATCTTTACCCATCTCTGAAACTCTGTGATGTCCCCTTGACTACTTTCAGAAACTGAGTTTTTTGTATTTCACAAATATTTTCAACATATAAAGTAATACATCTGGGTATTAGTGGAATGCTCATTTTGTTTGTATGTCTTAATCTACACTGGATAATCAATTAGATAAATAGCACAAATATAAATACATTTTTCTACCTCCAGAAATACGAAGTCAGTGTAATGGGTTAGAACAACATACTCAATTTTTCAAAAGCAGGATTTTACTCAAAGAACTACAGTGATTTTGTCAGTGCCCTAGGTAGCCTATAATAGCAGGAAT
>NW_009952707.1:1979319-1993529 GCF_000747805.2 Chaetura pelagica | reverse complement strand
CTTTCCCACAAAAGCTGCCACCTTTCTGTGTTCTGATTTAATTTATTTTCCAACCTTTCGATCTCCTGAAACAAACAACAAAGCTTTTCTTAAGGATAAACATTTCTGACTGAGCACTTCCCAGCAATCATTTTTATACAACTGTTTTATAGTCAATATTTTTACACAGGAAACTTATGGTCCATGTTTCCCAGTAAAGTACAAAACCCTCTGTTGAATCAGCTATAAAATTAAATCAGCCAGTCTCAGGAATCAAAGGCAACCAAATACAGCATCAGTCACATCATTCTTCTTGCATGTCACAGCTCAGAGGAGCCACTGTGCTCTCAGTTCTTTGCCAGTTCCCCTCAACACACAAAATTCAACACCAATTGCCATAACAGAAACACAACAATGATAAGGATAGGCTATATTTTATAAAAATATTTACAAAGAACAAATTCTGTGCTGTGACACCAAGATTGTACATTGCCAATATTAACATTTGCCCTGGTTTATAGAATGTGATACAAAGCTGTAATAAAAGAAGGAAATGAAACAGAAAGATTTATTCTATTTGGATGCCAAACTGTAACAACATGTTCTTGTTGTGGAACTTGGGAATATGACCTGTGTTGATAACCTTCAGTTAGGGTTATTTCCTGTTAAGATGACAGTGCATGCAGAGTTAAGTAAAAAGAGGCAATTTCATTAGTTTATGTTTACTTGTGAACGCTCATTGATACATTTGTCATTACTTTGATGTGTGGTCCATATTCCTTGCCATACATGCTTTGTAAAGTTTTACTTTCAACAACTATATTGTTATGAAAATCTGATTCCTAATGAAATCAAACTAAAAACCCAGTTTTGAAAATCCAGTTAAGAATTGACGATGGAACTAAAAATTGCCACAGGATGGAGAATTCCCATGTTATGTAAAAGCTAACTAAAAGCCAAGACAATTATTTTCAAAGTAGAGACAGTTTCTGACTTTTACTTCTACTATACCAAATTATTAAGGTAGCTTTCATAATCTCCAACTCCTATTGGTCATTTAGAATAACAATTTCTTCAACGGTTACTGACTGAAAGACTTACAGAAAACTATTGCTTTTTTAAAGTAAGAAAACAACTTGACCAGGAAATTAAATCCTGAACTAAATTTTGAACTCTGAAGTGAAAATAAAAAAGCCAGTATTTGACAATGTAATAGTAACAAAATATTTCTAAAAATTTGCTGTTGTTGAAGGTAAAATAGAGAACTCAGAAGTAAAACTAAGTATAAGAAATCTGGCTTAATAGCAAGAATCAAATCAGAAGTTTTAAATAGTGAAAGTAGTTGAAAGCCTCATATACATGAAATATCATAGGACTCTTGCCAAGAAGTGAAATCAGAATAGCTTTGTTTGGAGTATCTTCATAGGTAGATAGAAAAATAAGGAATGATGAACACAGGTAAGACTAAAGTCTTCTCTAGATTTACCTGTTTTTCATTCTAAGTGCTTAGTGTAAAATGCTTCCTGATGGGATACATGGGACTGAATCAATTTACCACAGACTTTACATGTAAAAGGCTTCCCAAATTGCTTCAAAAGGATACAAGCTCTTTAATGCTAAAAGTTAGTCAGGTTTTAATCTGATCATTCTCCTTCTGCCCTAGTCTTGACTTCTGAGTGTAAGTTTTTCTCTGCAGAATCTGGAAGTAACTGAAACTTGTTACTTAGCAACTGGGTCACATTCCTTCTTTTTTGGCTCCACAATGAGTAGTGCTTCCAGAACTTAAAATGAAAAACTTTCAGCTATCTCCTATATATAACTTGAGAAGTTAGGATAAATTCTCCTTTAATAAACCCCATCTAAAAAAATTACATGGCAATAAATCACTAGGGTTTACTCTTGCCCCTTCAGTTTTAAATTTTACTGAAAACATCAGATTTCTTCTGTTCCATGTATGGAATGGACAATGGGTAGTTGCACTTCCTTGAAAGAAAAAAGTCCTTAAATGTATCTTTCTGGTTAATCTACTGTTGCCTAGACTTACAAGAGCAGAAGGCAGTAAGTATATAAAAAAAAAGGTTATAACAAATACAATTGGATGATTATCCATTTCCTGAAATTAGTAATTTTAACTCCGGAACTGGAGAGACTGATCACCTCCTTTGTATCCACCATGTGTTTGTGCACACCCAAGACATTCTGGAGGAAGTCCTACACTTGGACTTGTCTTGACTGTGACAGAGCATGCTGTTTTGGAAGTCCTTACTTGTATTTTCTTCTTAACTCCTGGGCTAGAAGGCTTCTGAGACTTTGACTACAAATGGAAAGATGCTGAATGTAAACCCAGCGATCCAATTGCTGCTTCTGTCGAGTGTTCAGTTGTACATGACTGGCTGTTCAATATTTGGAATAAATATTTTGGTTTAGGGTCCACTTTGACAGATCAGTCTTTTGGGTACAAAAATGAAAGTTATAAACCAGCTCACAACCAGAAGTGCTGGTTTTATTGTTTTGCTGGTTATTCATTGACCCCTTGCAAAGCTTTAGCTCTTTACATCGTGTATTTACAGAAGAGTTGATCTGAGTGACTGGTATCCTGAAGTGGCATCTCTGAGTCTGCAAAACTCTCTCTGAGCAAACACCATCTAATGTTAAGTGATATAACCACTTATTTTCAAGAATAGGATACATAGGTTCCTGTCTCACATTTCTTAAAAGTACTGAAATCTGAGCCACTCCTAATAAATTTTAGGAACAGAGTATCTTTTTAGGAATGTTAGCAAATTAGTGGGAAACAGCAGAGATGTGTCTGCAGTCAAGGACCTGACCTGCACTTTCAGTTAAATACTGGTAGCTTATTACCTCTAATACAACCAGCAACCAGGCATATATCACAGAATGGCTGAGGTTGGAAGTGACCTCTGGAGGTCACCTGGTCCAGCCTCCCTGCTGAAACTGGGCCACCTGGAGACAGATGCACAGGAATGTGTCCAGGACTGTGTCCAGATGGCTTTGGAGTATCTCCAAGGATGGAGACTCCACAACCTCTTTGGGCAACTTGTGCTAGTGCTCAATCACCCTCACAGTGAAAAAGTGTTTCTTGATGCTTAGATGGAACCTCTTGTGCTTCAGCTTGTGCCCACTGCCTCCTTTTTTAAATGAATACATTCTTTTAAAACTATTTGCAATAAATCTCTGAAAGAGAAAATAAAGGGAGAGGTGTGCTGTTTCACAGTTACCTTTCATTTTCTTTTAAAAATGGATGGTTTGCTACCTTGTTTCTGATTTCTATCATGCAGAAAGGCCATCAGAAAATGGTCTTAAAGGGAAGATCCTCTGTTTGGATCTACTTTTGAACATTTTTGTCTCCAAAGTACACTTCCAAGAATTTTTGGCTACCCCTGATGTGGCAGAAGTTACTTGAGAAGCTTTACACAGAAATCTGTACTTTAAAATGCATGTTATTGTCAGAAATATTTAAAAGGCTTCATTAAGGACTAAATTAAAGAAATGTGCAAATTGGTTAACTCTGTAAAACTCATAAACATGAGGATTTATGGAAATCATAGACCATCACACACAGCTGGTTAGAGGTAAATCGTTATGTACTCATTAAAATATTTATTACTAAAAAAATTACCTTTTGCTCTCAATAGAACACCACATTCTACCAAAGAAAATTCTAAATTAAGACACTCAGTAACTTCTCTGCTTCAGCTTTAACTTCTGAAGAACACTATCCAGTTTTCGATTGAAAAATATCTTTAGAACAAACAAATTTGGGCTTATAATCATAAACTAAGGAAGAATCACTCTTCCCTAATAATTTACCATTGCTAAATATGTCTCAGTTCAAACATTTTTTGGATACCAACACATTCTCAATGGATTTATGATAAAAGAGAGGTCTTTCTCCTACATCAGCAATAGCCCTAAATTAACAACTTATTTTAATATAAAGTTAACTTTGCTTTTTAAACTTAGAAGAATATTTTTGTAACCTTTATACAACCTCTTCAAAGTTTCCCAAATGTTCCTGTCTATTGCTATCTTCTGTTACTATAACCTAATTCACAAATAACATTTAGACTTTATAAAACCTGACCCACATATCTTTGGGAAATAATATGGCTCATTTCCCTGTTACATGGCAGTTTCTTACAGTTGTGCATAGGGATAGTTTGGCTGGAAGCTTGGGTTTAGTGACTTGACCCAGTGGAGACAGAAGCACAAACCAGCAGAGGAGAGCCCATGACATTAGACTTGTGAGAGGGAGCCAGGGAGATGATTTTAGTTGTTCTCATTCAGAAAGAATCCAAGATACAGGTGTCAGTCATCCCCATCCTACAGTCAGTCACAGAGCTCTGCTGCTGTTTCAGGGGACCTCAGGAAGAAATGCCAAACACTGTTGTCATATACTTTAAACTGAGTAAGACAAGGAAAAGTAATCTACATTCAACATTTGCTCAACTTAAAATAAGTTTCTGCATTTCTTATAAGAGGTAACCTAAAATGCTACTTACCGGTTATTTAAAAGAAACAGTGAAGAAGAAAAGTGAAATAAAAGTGAAAAAAAAGAATCCATGACTGGCTTTCTCATAGTTATTAACTACAACTAAAGTGTACTCCCTCAGAACAACATATGCTTTGCAGGAATGATTCCCAGACCAACCATCACTTCTCCAGATCAGTTTTACTAAATACCTTTTTTGACATCTATTGTGATCCTTTCAATAACAGTATATTTATAAAGCAGTAATTTAAAATTAAATAAGAACTTAATGACCATGAGATAACTTATTGTTCTGTGTAACACACGTACTTACATTTAAAAGGCTGCTGATGGCATCAGGTTGTATTTTTTTAACATCATCATAACATGGCCATACTATTTTCCTCTTGGTCTGGGGAAGTGAACCATCTGTTTGGTCAGATTCCTCCAAAGTGCTGCATTTTGCAGTTACCATTGTCCAGTCATAGGAAGGACCTGTAGCCAAAATCTCTTCTACATAATAATCCCACTTTTTGAGGCTGGACATATTTACATTTGGTTTCAGTGCCTGTTTGAAACAAAATGTTGTTATAACGACAGAACGGAAGTCTTTGAGTTTCAGATTTACTGTGTTCTCACAATCTTTGTGCCTCTTGTTGAAGATACAAAAGGCAATTGACAGTAATCACCCTCCAATTGGCAGAAAATCCCACTCTACCATCAGAGAAAGGAGACAGACTGTATTCCATAGGTGGACATGCCACTTGGAAAAATCATGGTGAGGTGAGGTAGGCAGTCACGAACTGCAGATCTTTCAGAGTAGTTTAAAACAGATCACTTTGTATGAACGTTTTTTCTTTAAAAAAAGAATGTTAAGACTTCCAGTTTGCATGCATCTCACTTGTAGGGAATTACTGCCCCAGGTGAACAAGCAGTGATGCTCAGTCATAATGACTAATTCTGCTATTATGACTAATTCTGCTACTATGACACCATTTCCTATGAGGAAAAATAGTTTATTCTAAAAAAGGGAAAGGAAAAACTATAAAAACATCAAAAGCTTACAGCAAATACATAAAGCATACAGTGAACAAGCAGCCCATCAAGTTCCAAATTCATAAGTGACAGAGAAAACATGTTTCTCTAAAACAAAGACAGCTAAAGCACTTTCTATGCACCAAATGTCACATTCTTTTCTGCCTCCTCCCTCTTGCAGAACCATTTTCATTAAGCAAGTACAGATACAGGTGTGTGGTGTGTGTGCATGGGTTGAAGGGGGCTGCAGTGTTGATTGCACTGTTTCAAACTGAAAGAGGGTGGACTTAGGTCACATATTAGGCAGAAATTATTTACTGTGAAGGTGGTGAGACACTGGAACAGGCTGCTCAGGGAAGCTGTAGATGTTCCATCCCTGGAAGTGTTCAAGGTCACGTTGGATGGACCTTTGAGCAACCTGATCTAGTGGGAGGTGTCCCTGCCCATGGCAGGGGGGTTGGAACTAAATGATCTTTAAAGTCCCTTCCAACTCAAACCATTCTATGACTTTATGATTCTACCAGGATGAAGCTCACTGCCAAAGGAGGATAGAGTAGTAGAGGACATCTGTGGGGCAGTGGATGGCAGGAACATCTTAAAACAGTCCTGTCTAGAGAACCACCGTAAGAACAGCACCCTTTTCGTGCAGTTCCTGAGGTGTCTGGACTACTTCTTCCCCAGCTAGTGTAGCATTCTACAATGCTGAGTGTATTGTGAATTTTATATAATATTCAAGACACAGTTCAATCCAGTGGACACACATTATCATATGAGACAGTGATATAGATAATGTGATTCAATCGATCATTATGAAATGTATACCATCACTTCTCTAACTCATTTCACCATAACTGTGGTTTGCAGTATGTATTACTTTTATTTAAACAATCTGTGTAAATTTTAAGATAATTTTAAAGATAATTCATATAATTAAATGAAATAAAAGACTCTAACTTACCGCAGTGAGATGCATAAATACATGTTCAAGAATTTTGACCTTTAAATAACATTTCCATAACTAAGTTGACTGAGAATATATGCCTGTAACACACTACTCAAATCAATCAACACAGGTCAACTTTGTCCACCAAATGCTTAGTTCAGTTGAAAAGAATGAAGATATGCATATGTACTCAAGGAAAAGGAATCACCCAGAGTAACAAGCCATGCATCTTCTTATATTTGTATTTTTTAAAAATCATACCTCTATTTCAGCAGGAGCATAGAGGTAATTGAAGAAAATCGGGCTCCTTTTGTGCATTTTTTCAATACATTCCCAAATACAAATTCCTTTTTTGGCATGTTTATCTCCTTTATCTTCAAACAATGTCCCTAGGGAAAATCACAGCAGCAAAAAGATAGCTTGATAATAATAGATAACAACCACTAAACCATAGCTAAAAGGCATTTCACAGACTAAATACATAGTAAAATATACAATCAAATAAATGGCACTGCAACAAGACTGCATTTGATGAAACAGCTGCTGTGCTTGGCAATTGTCCCTCCACCACAAACTGCTAGAATATGAAATTTGTATGGAAAAAAAATCAGTAGCTTTGTATTTATAAGCCTGTTCTCAAATCTACTGAAATACTGGAGTATTTTTATGGATGTCCCTTTCTGCCTGCAGCTATGCTGACCCAGAAGATCACCACCTGACTAACTGACTCTGCCCCCACCACTGGAGGTTATCAGCCCTTCCAATCTCCTGGACCTGAAATTACTTGCTAACTCATCTCAGGGAAAACAAAGCAGGCTAGTGTAAATAAGTTAGCAACTGATTTGTCCTATCTGAAAAGAGTTTGGAAAGACATATAGTTTATCTAAAGACTACTGCAAACAGGATTTTTTATTTTATTAAATGGCATGTGACAAGAAATAACCAAACACCACTCTGCCCCCTCCCTCCCAACTGTAGGACCATATAACAATACAGTTTGGAAGGAACCACAGGAGGTCATCAACTCCAATTCCTTGCTTTTGTTTAAATGAAAGCAAATAATGGAAATTAACTCTTTTTGTTGAAATAAGACGGTTACTCAAGTTACACTGCAGAGAATGCAAGAGGAAGAAGTGAGAGATAATAGATGAAAACAGTTTCCTTTCCTGAAACCTCATGCACACTCTGAAGGATTTGCAAAGACTTTGTTTTTGTTAAAATAAGGTATTTAGTAAGGGAAACAACCACATGGGTAAGTTGCTAAAAAACCCCTGAGGCATGGCACTAATTTCTTCCACTTTCTCTTAGTCTCATCTGTGGCACAGCTCAGAGATTATTAATTCAGAAAATTCTATATAATCTCCACCTCCATTTTCCTTTATATTCCTGAAATTAACTTCATTACATCATCACCATGCAATTACTGACTGATCTCAAACTAGGCAAAGTTTTATAGAGCAAATTCTGAGAAGAAAAATACCAACAACTATACAACCAGTATGTAATAAGTAAAGATCACACATACCATGTTCTAATCTTTCATAGTCTGAATCCAGAAGAAATGTTTTAAATCGATTTGATACGTGATGAAAAGCCAGGAACTTCAGATAATATTGATTGAACTCAAACTCTGTTGGATATTGGTTATGAATCTAAAAAAAAAATCAAGCAAAAAAAACAAAACAAAAAAGAAGATATTGATATGAGGCAACTGTCTCCTCTGCACACACAAATCCTTCCACATTTTGTCTAAAAATATTTAAAAGCTAATTAAACTAATACATTTCAGAGCAGAAAGTGTGTACTGTGTAATAAGCAGTTTTATACTCTGTACAAAACCCATTATTCTTCATAGGAACCAAAACTGATAGAAAACTTTTACGATAACTCTTGAGACTTGATGGAACTTCATAGGCAAAGATGCTACTCCTGGATGTAGCTGGAAATCAAATTTTAATTGGAAGGTTTTGCAGTGGACTTCTTACAATTGCCAAGAACCCAAAGTAGCAAATGTGTACAGAAGTAATGCTGTAAATTGTATTCCACCTACCATTAGTGAAACAGATAACTTCTGAAGTATTTGCTAGTCTACACACATTTCTTCCTTTTCAAAATACACACCAAAATATCACAGTATGAAACAAAATGAAAAGCACTGAGGAAATGTCTTGCTATCATTCTTTGAAAACAGTAAAAACAATGTAACATCTTATATGTTTATCCTCAGTTATGCTTGGGATCTATCTAATTCAGTGAATGTCTCCAAGATGAGTCAGGAGCATATTTAAGACAACACATGAATAGCAGAGTACAGAAATGTGGGATAGTGGGCTCTTCAAAACTGCTTCCTCCTGAACATTATTAGACAAAGCTTCTTGTAAGATTTTTAACCATTAAATTTAATATTAACAGCAAAGTTCTTTAGCATTATATACTGATGACATTTATACTTCATATTAATATAAAATTCAAGATTCTAAGTTAATCTTGAGGTATTGCTCACAAAAATTAATGTGTTAATTTCAAATTTAAATTTTTAAAATTAGAAGTATGAATTGTGATCTTTATTTTCAGAATTAAGCATAGTTATTAACTGAAAATTCCCAATTACAATGGAAAAAAGTAAAGTTTGCAATCAAAAAAGTAATTGCTGATTGAATTTCACATTTTAAATACATCCCACTGTGCTCTGTCTACTTTCACATCAAACTTGTACAATACCTTTTGTTCTGCAATCTTCCCACGTCTTGAATTTTGCATTCCCACCACTCTCATATTCCCATTCCATCTTTTGTCTCTAATCTCTACTTATCAATTCCCTCAAGAGAGAAACTTTTTTTTTAGTGCTTATGGAAACTAGTATTAGACTACTTGAAGCTCCTTGATGTTTAGATTTTCACACGTGCCAGTTGAAAAAAACCCAACCAGCTAAATAAAGAAAAAAGAAATGCATGTGGCAAGGAAAGGTTATCTACTGAATGTACAACAGTGACAGGAAAATCCCTTGAAAGGACCTATAAACACATACACAGCATTTCAGTCAGATAATTTATTGTTACCGTATCTCAATATTAGCTTACGGCTAGGCATTTAAAATGCTAAGATACTTGTAAGATATCTCAGTTCAATATACCCACACTTACTTGATCCCTACTTCCCCCCTGATACACATGACTACATTCCTGCACTTTTTTGTAAGAGTAAAGCTAAGCAAAATTTTTTCTATAATAAATTCAAGACTTCAACTTCATAGACAAAGTAACTTTTTAGTTCTCCTTGTAAAAAAGAAAATATTTTTTCTGGCATATATTAGAACATAATCTGAGTATGTGAATTCTGTTAAAAAAGGACATAATGTACTTTTGAGCTGAAGTCCAAAAAGCTCTGCATGTGTGTGCATTTAGAGACATATACAAGTAGTTTAGTATACATTTTCCACTTGTTTTAGGAAAGGTTTCCTTTAATATATTGCAATAAGGAAAGGTAACATTCTGCTGACATTACAGACAGAGGGTCCTAATTTCTACTTATGGTCCACTAATTATTTAAATACAATTGAAGAGTTACAAGAATAAGCTCCTACTAAATTTGTGTCATGGATCCAGTTGTTGTGAGTGATCCCACTTCTGAGATTTCTGGAACTACAAGTAACTAGAAGTAAACAATAATATAATTTACTTTTTAAGTGAAAACAACTATTATCTGAAACATTTATTTTATAAAGATGAGTACTGTAGTTATTATCTGTGTTTTAATGGCCATGGACAATTTAATCATACTTTGAGATGGGAAAGATGCTACACACAGGTAAAGTGCTACTGTAACTGATGATTCGTTTAAGCTGCAGAGTAGCCTGCAAAATTTAAACATGGCTGAGCTATCATGAAAAAAAGCTCCTGCTAAAATACAGCTCCAGCTTTAGATGTGAGAAATAATAAATTCAACATAGAAGAAAATATTTATATTCATTTAAACAACTCAAAACAAACATAAAAGAGATTTTTATTACTGTTGGCAATGAAATCATTTAGGTTGAGGTTAAATATAAGTGGTTTCCGATAACTATTTGGTGTGATTTCAGTTCATTAATTGATTTTAAAGGTTATAGTTAAAATTTACATGTAAATTAGAAGCAATGTTTTATACTTTACAATTTCAACACATATCACCTAGAAAGAAAAGTCAACAGGTAGAACGGATCTTCAAAAATTACAACAGCATCAACTTTTAAAATGCCTAATCTCTATAATATATGAACATTTAAAATGTGAGTAAACCAATAGGTGTTTCTAATATCTGTAGAGAAACTCAGTATTTTAGAATTCTTTTTCAAATCATCCTGTTCCCAATTAACTTAAGTATCTCCTAAATATATTTAATAATCTTCCACTTCTATCAGCCTTCCTTAGTCTTCCAATACCTGTATCAGTCTCTTAGCTTTCCAATACATTTCGGTTTTGTAATCCCATTATATTTCAATATTTACTTAGTTTAAGTAAGAAATATAGTACTCCAAAATGTCCTGTGCTAGTAATCACTATGAGCAACTATTGCACTCCTGGAATCACTGGAATCACTGAATACATCTACCAGCACAATCATCTCTTTCTGTAACAGAGCTCCTTACTGAGCTTAAAATAAGTCAGTTCTAAAAAATAATTCTGCTTTAATGATATTTAATAAATTAGCAAATAGATACAGGAAAGCTTCCTCCACTGACATCACTTTGATAAATTCAGTCTTAGAAGCAAAGAGAGTATCTGCCAGATGCTATTGTGAAAGAATGATTTTGCATTAATAATTCAGCTGACACCTGGAGATATTGGCATAAACAATGACTTCTTATAAGATGATGCAGTTCTAATTTAGGAATCACTGTTTCATTTGTTTTCTCTGTATCTTTAGTTTAACCCGTGATATTTAATGCATATATTGGCTCTATAGTGACTTTCAGCCACTAGACTTTCAGTAACAGACTTTCACAGTCAAACTGTGACATTACTGCACCTTGAGACTATAATGATTTAAAATATTTTGAAAGGACCACATATTTACTTCCAGTAAATGGGCAATTTAAAAAATCCTGATCATAATATACTACAATTCAGAGTCAAGTCGCAGACTAATTGATTCTGCAGTTGTCTACAAGCTGCACAGAAACATACGAAACTGAACAGAAACATTCAAGTACAAATGTTAAGTAATTTTATTTTTCATAGTAAATTTCTATGAAACTTCAATATTAATTTGAGTTCAAAAGTAATTTTCGTACAGTTTACAAGCATACTGTTGGAATTTGTTAAGTCAACATCATAGCAAGTTAGGAGACTAACAGACTATAAAGTCTATTTCTAGAAAACTTTAGAGTTGCAGTTTAAATGGGATTGTTGTTTAGCTTAATGATTTTTTCTAAAACCAGACAAATTTATATTATCTATATTACATCAATTTTGCAGTAAAGCTGTGTTCCCATGTCCTTTCTTGGCTAAAGAGAACACTGGCTGAAAAGATTGACCCCTAGTCAGCCCTGTTTTTCCTAATGAGAAGCTACTACCTCCTTCAGATTGCCCAGCTGAACTGCTTCTAAATCCAGACTCATCAAAATAAGATGGCATTTTTTACCAATTTTTTTCTACCATTTTGATTGGAAAATGCAGGCAGGTTCACATGAACCCCTTAGCTAACAGACTGGAAGGGTGGTATTACCACCAGTGGAGAAGTAATTAATAGCTCCAGATGGCCTACTGGAGGTAATCTTGCTGTTGATCTGGCTGCAGCCAGGTCATGTGGATACAGCTTAAGACCAAAGACCAGAAAACACAGATTTCTCTGTAAAATGTATCTGTAAGTAACTTCTATACTTTGTATTGCTCCTTAAAGGTACAGAAAATCAGATACCTAGTGACATGCATCAAAGCTGATGGCAACGTTCTTCTATTTCCTTGATATATTCACATTCACAAGCACAGCAGGAAAATTTAAGGCACCCTGCAGCTTGAGGCAAAATCATACCTGACAGCTGTTAACAGGAGAGATTTAACCCACTTCACATTTCATCCTAACTTTTAAAGCCAGGATGATTACAATCCATTATTCCATGTTCTTAGAACTGCAGATTGCATTAACCATGGCTTACACAAAAGCCAAGTATGTTTCCATGAAGAAAACATGGTACATTCTGTTTTATGACAATGAACAAAAAATATTTGAATTCAATTTTTGTGTTTGTTCTGGGTAACACACTTGTTTCCAAAGTAATCTCTGAACTTGAGAAAAAAATACCGTACAGGTATGCATGGGTAATTTCCTTGCTCTTCTTTATGTCAACTGTCTAAGATTTATCACAGGAAAACTGGAGGAAAGTGTTTCCAGGGTCAGAAACAGGATTTCTTCTGAATAAAGATACTTGCAGATTGCCAAAAGCCAGATTCTACTTGAAATCTCTGCATAAATGACCTTAAAAGATCCCTAATGCAAACCATCACTCTCCATTTGTTCTGTGTGAATGGGTCAGTCTCCTCTAGGCAAGCATTCCAGCTCTTGGTGAGGTGAAAACCATTCTCTTTAGGAAAACCTAGAGAAGGAGGTTACTAGTCTTCTCTGAAACCATTATCTATAACCTGTGAAGTAGTGGCATCTTATGCAGTTATTTATGAATAAATTTTTGTGAACTAAAATCAGCTAGAGATTGACTTACCTGATGCACACAGTCTAAGAACTGTAAGAAAACAGGAGCAAATCCACTACCCTGACAATTGAGCGTCAGGTTACTACGCTGACTGAATTTATGACCAAAAGAGAGCCATTCTTTTTCCACCAGCATTCGGAAGCCTTCAAGTGTCCTATAGAAGGGATCACTGAGTAACTGCACCAGGGATACTACCTAGATCACAGGACAGGATATATTGTGTTAAGAGCAACAGAAGTTAGGAGAACACTTCAGTCAATGAATATATATATTCCAGAACCTGTTTATAGATCAAGGAAATAAAAGCCTTCATATAAACACAAATACAAGTTAATTTACCACATACATTAAATATTTTTATAAAACAAACCAAATAATATCTCGCATGAAAAAATGTCAATGACTTTACAATATCTGTAAAAGTCAGACCTGAGAAAATACAGATGTTGGAAGTCATTATAATCCCACTACATTTAAATTACATTTGAAATAAATCCACTTAAAAAAATAAAGATAATAAATATTTATAAAATAGTATTGGCTACCTCAGCAAAGAAAGTGTTAAGGAATTGGTCCTGAGAATGACTTTAGAGTTCCTGCAGTGCTACCACACTGGTGGTCACCAGCCAACTTCAGCCTGTTTTTATAGACAGCACCTCAGGAGACTTTAAAATGCAGCACAGATGTCCTTCACTTCCAGCTATGCATGTCCCCTTCTCTATTCATCTTTGTTTGACAATGATTTTAACAGTCATGTTATCATTATTTTGTGGGTTTGTTTACCTGGCACCAGGATGCTGGCTGCACATGAAGTTTTTATTTACTAGAATTAGTGATATCTGTGTTTATCTTCTGAGTTATGAAGCAACTACTTGGACACAAGGTATTCATTACAAAAAGGCAGTGGGTCTTCATTGACCTAATTTATAGTTTGTTTCACAAAATTATCTGTTCTGGTGATCTGTCCTTGCAGCAAGTGTTACACTCACTTTGGCACAAATTTAGTTTTCTCCCTTCGTGTGGTCCCCTAAATTTATGGAAAGTGAATGACAAGAGAAAGAACTCCTCTCTTT
>NW_009952707.1:1847019-1979226 GCF_000747805.2 Chaetura pelagica | reverse complement strand
TCCCTCCTGTTTTTAAAGTGTACTATGTTTACAGAGATAAATGATCCATTGTGGCAACTTTCAGCTTTTATTCTCACATCTGGTCAGGTGCAAGAATGCAGATTTTATATCTAAGCCTCAGAACTCTAAGTCCACCACGACCTTTGGAACAAATTCATGTAAGGAACCCTTTCATGGTGCAATGTGCAAATGAATGCAAGGATTCATGCATTCTAGTTTCTTTTTTGCTGCCACAAAATTAACTTAATAATGTTATACCAAATTATCAGTCTCTTGTGATAAAAAACATTGCCTGTTTTTCTTAATATTTAGCTAATTCAGGGTTTTAATAGCAGCTTACTTGTGCAGTAATATCCCAGCCATCTTCCAAACAAACCATAACAGAAGAACCATTTTCCAGGAGCTCAGAGATGATCACACCCAATTGCATTATCCTGTGAAGCTATAAAGTATTACAAATAAGTAACATACTCAAGAATAAGATAACTATCTATATATTATCAATATAGAATCTTTTTATATTTAATAGTAAAGTATGTATTCTGAAATCTATATATAGCACAAGAGAAATGCAATGATGTAACTATAAAATGTAATAGTCTCAGGATTTTCATCTGAACTACAACAAAACAAAGCAAAGATTTAAAAACAGGAACTTACAACTGACAGATTTATTGTAGAGAAATTCCATCTTGGGCTTAACACTAAAATAATTTCACGTGAAATGTTAAGGTTCCATAAAGTCATGAAGTAAAATTTGATGGGAGAACCCATGTAAGATACTTACAAGATAATATTTCTAACACTCAATCTCATGGAGGTTGGAAATTAATTAAAATAACAACAACAACGATAATCACAAATGTAAAAATAAACACACAAAAATCCTACTTCCATAATCTGGAAATAGATAAACTTTATCTTATTATGAGACTTCACATTGTTATTACTAGGAAAGGAGAATCTATGTGATGTTTCTACCATTTTTGTGCTACTATGACAGCCTTCTTGATAATAACACAATAGACCATATGTAAGCAATTCAGGCTTTTATAGTAGAATGAAACTGCTCTTCGCAGAGCACTGAAAAAAATCCATCCAATGGCAGCAGTGGGAAAGATGAAAGCCTGAAAAAAGAGAGAAAGCAATACAGGAAAACAAACAAAAGATGGTGAAAAAGCATGTATACAAGGAAAAAAAGTAAGTTCAGGAAGCACAGAAGGCACAGGAAAGTGACTCAGGGAGAAGAAAATTAATTAGGAGAAAATAAGAGAAAATAAGATGAACCAAACCACAGTTAAACTCTAGAAAATTCACCCCTGTGCAGGTCAGTCTGATTCTTTCCTCTTACTCCTCCCCACCCCCATCCTATGAATATTACCGAGGAGATTGTGATGGAAAACTCCTAACTCCTCTGAAAATTCACATAATCATTACTTAGAAAGTAAAATAAACCTTTTTTCCTGCAGTTTTTAATAGGAAAAGATTAAAAAGAGCACCAGTTTTGAAACAAAGCGGCTTGTTTATTTTTCTGTACTTTCATAGTCAGTAAAATAGAAGAGAGACTGTTTTTTGCTGACCTTAAATGAAGAAACTGATATACAATCTGGTTGTATGGATTCAATATTAAAAGATGCAAAATACTTCTTTTTATGATTTGCATTCAGAAGATAGGGCAACATTTCACATTTCTTCATATAAAGAAATATTTAGCCTATGCAGTTTTAAGATAAATACTGTGTAACTTCTATTATATAGGGGAGGAAAGCCTAATACAATAAAAACACACTTCCAACACGACAGATCTAAGTCCTTTCACAGGAATAGTAGGAAATGCAGCAAATCCGTCATAAATTAACTTTATCACGTAAGTCACGTATGACATGATTTAAGCCACAGAAATGTGGTTTAAATGTCACACATTATGATCTAGTTCTGAGCAAAGTGTGACACACTATTACTTTTCCTCTCAAATATGCTGAGAGACAGTAACTCTGACCTCCCCACCTCCTGCTGCTATAGGGACATGTTTATTTCACCAAAGTGACATTCAGTTAATTTATCTACATCTATCTACTTGCTCAACTACTCTGACTAGAATTGTTCACAAGATGAGGGAGCCAAGTCTTCATGCCCTTCCTACTCTTCCCATTCCTGAACAACATGTTGGCCAGGCATAGCAATGACCAGCTCCTGTGCCCTCTAAGGAGTGATCACCCCTCAAAGGAAGAAGTTGACCCACTTCTTGAACTTCAGCAAATTTCAACCAGGAGCAAATTTTCTGATGCATAATCACTTAAATGACTGTGCTACACACATGTTACTCATTCTCCTTAAGAAATCAGCATAAGAATCTCTTCTGTTTACTATGACTAACTGCATTTGAGGAGAATTTATTCAGCAGATGATTCCAAACCTAGCATGCAACTGTTAAAACCATTCACTATAATTAAAATCGTTTTAGATTTTTTAAAAGCTGACTTTCTCACATCCTTCTTCATTTGAATCTTGCAAACTTACTTCCAGTCTGGCCTTCAATTGGTTAATCTTTATGTAAGGGAATATAGGATAGGGAAGTAAAGGAAGAGATTCAGAGAGAACACATTAACACACACACGATCCCTTCTTCCCTGCAAACACGTCCCCGGATGGCACAACAGATAACATGCCAGTTTCTTTGTTAATACTTGAGCATATAGAAACTCAGGGTAGGAACACATGTGAGGGTAGAATATCAGTTTTAAAATCAAAAGTCTTATTTATTATTTCATATTTTTCTGTTTTTTAAGATACATAAAGTAAGACAAAGCAGTTAAAACAGTGTAAGTTTATATAGGCAGGAAAAACGGTCATCTCTAATTGTGTACGTGTTTCAGGTTATAAGGCATAAATTATATTGTAAAAAATGCCTCCCACATTTGTAAAGGTTATGACTGTATTAAAATAATAATGCTTGTATAATGACAGAATTGATAGTACACAAAATAACTACAATGAACAAAGAAGAACAGCTGGTTAGAACACAACAGTTCTCTGTCAGAAGAGCCTAACATTTATTTTGTGTGGCAGTACTGCATATAGATTATTAGAAGTACCTGTCATATAAATTACCTGTGGGAACCACTCTGACTCCCCAAGTGCTTTAAGGAATGTTGCTTCAGAATCTGTAGGAATTGTGCTGGGAACACAAGCTCTCATCAGCTTTTTAAAGCTTGCCTTTGTCTGTCGGATATCACTGAATTCAACAGGAACAAATTCACAGTTCAGAGCAAAATCAAGCTTGAATCCCTGTGTGAAAAAGGCAACAGCAAATGTAATTTTAAAGGGAAGCATATTTTTCACTGACAGTCTCATCAAATCTCACAGTCTTGCTTCCTTCACTGCTAAATACTTTGATTCCATTTTAAAAGTCTGTTTAGTTAAACACCTGCTCAGGATAATAAAAACCTTTACAACACTTGCAAAATGTGCCATAATAAAGTACCCATCTACTACTTGTAACAGCAGAATGTATTGCACTGCATTAATATTTTAAATAATAATCATAGAAGTAAAAAAGCAAACTAGAGTGATAAATCTGATGAGTTCTTTATATACAACATAATGTGCTTCCTTTAGGATTTTTAGAGCAAATTAACAATTAATAAATAAAAATTAAAATAACTGTATGGCTGACATCCCAACAGTGCAGGACACAACCCAGTAGCTCAATAAAGCAGAAAAAAAGTAACCCTCAAATCCAAAAAGAACCCCTAAAACTGCAAATTAACTGACTCATTGAAGCAGCACATTGAGGCAGTTGTTACTATAAATTACTTTTGTCAACACTGAGTAGTCATCAGGGAATACCTGATATAATTCCCAAGAGGTTTTCCTAGCAGAATTTTCATGTTTTATTTAACTTACTGCATTTAGAAAATGAGCAATAAGAGAGAAGGACTCACTTACAAGAACAAGTTAGCTAACTGGAAAAAAAACAAACTATGATGAAAAGGATAATATGGAGAACATTATTAGGAAAAACAATTATAATGTATGAAGCATCACTGAAGATCTTCACAGGAAACTTTTTCAGGTTTCTTCAGAGATTGCTCTGTCAGAGGATTAAACCTGGACTGCAAATTATCTTGACTAAGCTACTTCATAGGATGCCAAGCCAAAATGCAGGAAGGTGAAAAGCAAGCACTACCATACTATCCTCTAGTTTGTGACTGCTGATACATTAAATTACTTCCATTTCTTTCCCAGTGGTCTAAGGGGTCATTTCAAAGCAACAGACTGAAGATGCTTCTACTACATATCTTTGGATGCATGACTGAACCCTTCTCCACTTACCATTCATTAAGAGATCAAACAAACAGAAAGGTGAATAACTCTTGCTACTGGATTGTGGCAATTTAATTCTATGTAATAGTTTCTCTTGCATTACTCTTCCTATATTCCTTTCCATCAGTGTCTCTTTTGCCAGAGCCCACTGTGGCTTGCAGTTATAAAAGAAAACAAGATTAAAAATTGACAGGAATTGACCTGTTGGCAAACTTTGGGAAGGACATTGTCCAGAAAAACAAATGAAAATGCAAACACAATAAAACTGAAATATTTTGCAGGAAAAGAAACAGTTTTCTTATGGTTCAAAAGATCAATTTGTTCTAATAATGATAAACTATATTTAATTTCAAAATTTGTGTTTAGTCTTTTATGTTATATTCTTATGTTTTGGTATATCAAATCAGAAGACTTTGATTATAGACTTAACAGAGTATTTATCTAAATTACTGTTATGCTAATTATATTAGAGAATGTCAAATTAAATCCAATTAAAAATAGTTATTAATTAAAAATTAATTGGTACTTCGTGTAACAATGTGTAATGAAGACACAGAAAGGAAAATTAATTTGTTAACCAATTATAAAAGACAAAATAAAAGGAATAAGAACTACCACCTGTTATATAACCATCATTTAAAAATACAACTGAAAATACAAATAAGATATAATAGAAAATTTGAAATTACAAAGAAAAGTCAAACCCAACAAAATCTGCAAATAATTCTGGTTCATAATAGCATGATTCTTTCATTTCCTGAAATAGCAATTTAAGGCAGAATTGAATACTGATGTGTTTTCCTACTAACAATAAATGATTTTGGAAGCTACTTAAAATTTTACATAATATTTTATGTATGCTGATATTTGGAACAGGAAATAACAATTGATTTTTCAATATTTAAATGCAGAGATTAAAAAAAAATAATCTGCAAACATTTTCTGAAAAACAGTGAAGCTACCAAGAATTAATGTAGAGGTGTCACCTGTTTCTTAAACAACTGCATCTAAAATATTAAAATCTATCCAAAAAGGTGTACAAAACTGTACACATCATGGTTCTCTTAATGTAATCAAACCTGGATGGACAGACATCTGGGTTTAGCCTTATTCACATTAATTTGGCTTCATGTGAATTTAAACACTGCCCACAGTAATGAAGGTTTTCTTCTGTGGTAATCACTTTCCTGACTAACAACATTCCATTTGCTCCAGAACATATTTCAACACATCAGTAAAAATGAAATTGCACTTTAAATTCCCAAATAAGTCTGTTTCATGTTTCCCAAATCAGAAATCACTGTGATGAGGACTCAGCTGCATATGAATATTCAGCAGAATTAGAGTACAGTAGTATGTCTTTAGATGTAATTAAGGGTAGCTCTGAAAACATGAACTTACAAAACTCCAGCACTTCCCTTGGAATAGCTCTGAACAGTCCTTAAGTGGGGCACCAAACTCCACTGCTGCTACACAAGGACCGCTCCACTTGCCTACAGACCCATCATTCATCTTTATCCCAGCAGCTATACTGAGCAGAGCCCAGCTCTGCTGCCCTTGCTTCCTGCAAAGCCAACACAGGGAGACAGTTCAGCCAGGAGACGTGGTGACTTCTGAATCTGAAGGCTCTGCTGTTGCCTGTAAATGTATTTCCTTCCTAGTCATGTCCTTCCCAGTTTGAATGCTCTTAATTTCTACAAAAGCTATTCCACTCCTAAAGTCATTGGTTACCCATCTTTGTATGTCTTAGCTCTACAACAGACCATCACTTGACCAAAAGTGACAAATAGGGCTCTACACACAGAACTTCTGTGAGATTGAACTTAATCTTTAAGATAATTTAGTATGTTTTTATTTATGTTTTTGTGGTACCATAAAAGTACAGAGCTTGATCTTCACCTCCCTCCATCCCTAAGGGTTTAAACTGCATTGTTATTCTGCATATAGGAATAATCTTCCTGGGAGTTTACCCCTTTAAGAGAGTTATCCATCTTGCTTCTCTAGCATATTATTTATTGTTTTTGTAAAAACATTACGGTTATTAAACTCAAGCCAAATAAAAACTGTTAACATGAAAAAAAAAGTTGCCGTTACCCGTAACTGAGATTTTTCTCCAAATATATAGAGGGCTGCTTGCCGTCTCAAAAGCTGACTTTGCAGAAAAGTGCTGCTGCTGTAGGAAGTGGAGTTATCTTTCCCTGCAAGTCTTGCACCAACGTCAATGAATGGAGTCTGAGTGTTGATAAATCGGTTGCTTGAACGAAGGCTTGCCCATACACCTTCATAAAGATGAAAAATAAAAACCTCTTTGTGTGAGGCACTGGAAATCATAATTATTAAAGCATATGCTGAAACATAATGTGGAAAGTAAGAGTGTTTAAATATGTCACTTACATTCCTCATAGGACATAATTAACTGAACGTAATTGAAAAGAAAAATTTTCATAAACAAAACAAAAAGCATCCTACTGCTCTGTCATTTAACCTAAGGTGCTAATTAAATTCTGCACAGCAGAGCTTCTATCATACTGTAGAGAAAATGGCTGCAATGATATCAGTAATACAATGATAAAATTAATCACAAATGGCAAGTAATTATCATCTATTGAAATATATGGAAATTATTTGCTAGTGTTGTTCTTATCAGAAGTAGAGAAAAAAGCTTGATGTATTTCCTTGTTAAAGGCATATTATTTTGGAAGTCTAACTAGTAATTATATTTTATAATTACATTTTACAAAAGCAGAAATAGTATCACTTAAAATTCTGTTAACTAGAATTCTTGTGTTCCTTTTTCCATACACAATGTAATAGAATCAAATATATTGTATTATAATGAAAATGTATATAAGGATGATCAACTTAAATATTAAATTTTGGGATAAAATATTCCAAATTTACTCTTGAAATGCCATGATTAAAACGCAGGATTATACAAATTAAATTTTTTAACCGTACATGTCTAATGGACAATTAGATATGAACATTAATTTAAGAAAGTTCTTTTTTTAATCATGTGTTTAATGACTATATCCTAGCAGATGTGCCTACAATACAGTTGTGTGAGCAGAAAGCAGGATGCCTAGATGATCACAATCTTAGTTTTACTCTGGCAGCAAGATCTGCCAGCAGGGCATGGCACAGAATTGCCAAAGGTAGCAACAACATGATCAGTGTAAAGAGTAGGAAATACTTGTTTCTTCTGCCTTAGTGAATAACACAGATTTTGTGAGACTGCTTTTGTGTCAAATGTGGGGTATTTAAAAGGTACTTGATTTTCAGAATATAAATAGAACTCCTTGAAAATCAGATCCCTTAAATTGTACTAAATTTGGCATTCAAATGGCACTGTGAAATTCTTTAACTCAATATGCAGTAAATCAGGTTATCAGAAGAGATTGTTGTCCATAAATCTGTGAGGCAAGATAGACAAAAGAGGCGCCAGAAATACCTCACAGTGGGAGAAATTGAGATACTGCAGTACCTAAAAAACCCCTCCAATCCCTTCAGAAAAATCCAATAATATGCAGTTACCATTTTTGAACAGAAGAGAAAAGCTGCAGATAACAGTAAAATTCCACTGAGATAGGTCAATCTGCAAAATAATTTTATTCTATTTTTTTAGAAGCAAGATTATGCTGCTATTAAAGAATCACTCTGCACGCTAATCCTCAACAGGGACTTGTCTGTACAATTTAGCTTGTCTGCCTGTCTGGCTGCTAGTCTGAGATGTGAGCAAACAAATGTAATTGATAATAGCTGGCTAGGAACTTAAGACTTGGTAACAGTTTTAAACAGTTTCCACTTCAAAGACAGCCAGTTATATAAAATATTTGCACAGTAAAATAGTATGTTTGGTATAAACTTTTAATCCTTGTCTCACCTACTACAGATGAAATAATAAAGGCTTTAGGAAGCAGAAATCACAGTAAGCATTTGTTTGTTCATCTGGTAGGAAAAAAACCAGCTCCAACACAGGCAGCTGCCCCCAGTGATGACAGATACAAAAATACAGTGTCACTTTATTTACAAATGCAGGCCATCATGAGTGCCTTTAGAGCTCCTCAAAAGTAACAAAACTGGATACAAATACATACATGTATACCAGTGATGGATAACAGTGATTAAAAGACACAACCATATTTCTATTATAATTTTGCCTAGTATCCTATTTTTTCTTAGCAGTATCTGGCTTTCATTATTTGGCATATACCATATTATTATGGCTTCTGAATTTGGTAGAAATACATTTTCTCCTATTCACTAACTTTAACAACTATTTTAGAAAGAAAGTTCCTAAAGCTCATACTTTTACTAAGTAGTGGTATTTCTTAGCTATTTTACCAAAGCCATAGGAGTACTAAATGCTGTTTTGCAGAATTAATTCTTTGCTGTTTAAAATTTGCACACAGAAAACTTTCTACACATGACTCTGCCTTAAATAATAACATTATTAAAGAACAACATGGTGAAGCGTGTGACTAATCACTTTCACTGCATCATACATTTAATGGCCAAAAACCCCTCAAAACAAAATCACAACACTGAACTAAAAAACCAAAATTTTGTTAATGGAAAATCAAGGCTGTCAGTATCACTTCAGCATATATTAAGAAACTGTGTAGTTATGAAGATGGTAGCAAAGAATGTGCTTTCAGGACACAGAATACAGTACCTTGATGGACTCTTCCCTTAGTTGCTGATTTGGAATTTGAATGAGTGAAACATTTATCTCTGTACCCAAGCACTGGCAGATAACAGTTAAGACAGAAGGAGGAGGAATGGAATGCACATTGCAGCGAGACACATTGCAGGAGAGAAGAAAAGGGTTACTTATTAATTTCCAAAGATCTAGTATATATTGAATTTCTTTATAGTACATGATTTACCAGACAGCACAAATCTTAGTCATCACAAGACAAAACATCAATCAAGCAGAAAACCAATATAAAATTGGAAGGAAGCACCCATTTATCAAAAAGGAGTAATTTTCATTGTCATTGCAATAGTTTCAAACATGTAGCAAAGCAACCAGGTGCTTTTCCATAATTATAATACCAAAGGAAATCTAATGATTAAATCATTCTGCTGAATACTTTATTGAAAGCTTCTATCCAGCTGAAAGTCAGCTTAATTTTAAGTCGTGGGACTTTGTGCTTTTCTAAAAACTGTTTTAGTCTATTTTAGGTAAAGAATTTGATGGACCTCAAAATAAAATCAGAGTGCAAGATGTTGGTTCTATACACCTGGAAACATTTTTAAAGGGCTGTGTAAAAGTATATGCAGTATCTGCCACACAAATAGATTTCCTTTCCCCCCACCCCCAAAAAAAAAAAAAAAAAGTTTCATTTTCAGTGGAAGCCTTATACTCTTATCAGAGGGCATATTTTTGGCTCAAATGCCACATCAACACAAGCAACTTCTTTTAATACAAATATTCTTTTAAAGCATACTCAAAGTGTTAATGCCTCCTGCTTTTAAATGTGTGTTTGAGCTGAGTATGTATTTATTAATTATAAATATCCTAGTATTTTTCCAACAGCAGCAAATCTTACTGAACAAATATTTTATTCTACTAGATTATACAACAATGCCAGGTAAGAAGTGCTGTTCTGTAGAACCACACTATACTTAATAAGGTAATATGAGAGGAAAAGCTATGTATTTTGAGTGAACACAGCGTTCTTATGAAAGATATCAGCCAAGGTGTTGACAAAAAAAAGGTCCAAGAATGAAAATATAGCATGAAATATAAGTATTTGGCCAAATATTTCAGATCAGAAACAACTTAACTGGGCTTTAGGCAAACGCTTTGCTACAGTGCTCTGAAGTAAAAAACCATACACGACATGGATATGGATTATATTTAAAAATAAGAAATACTATTCAAGTGCTGGAACGTATCTTTTAACTTCAGTATTATGAGGATGATTATAAAAAATACATTCTCTGGCACAAAAAATAGAAAATGTCATTTTCAATTGGTGTACCATAGCTGAACCTGGATTTTGAGCCCTGGTATGTGTGAGAATAAAAACAAGAAAAGAAAGAGGGATCCAGAATCAAAACCACAAAAATACTGTTTTTCTATTTTCTATAGTTTAGTGCAAAATCCATAGCTGCTTGCTATGACAAAGTAACTAGCTAACCCCATTGTCTTTTTTTTCCATTTTCTTTTTTTTTTTTTTTGCTTTTTTGAGTTATTAGAACTATGAAGGAGAGAGAAATCACCATTTTAGGCTGTCTGCACAAGCCTGCTTCTTTCAGCCCTGTCTTTTTGGTCCTGCACACAGTCTTGTGACACGGCTTCACATATGAAATATAACTAGCTGAGAAAATCTAGTAAAAATCTTTGCAATCATAAATCGTGTGAATCAACTTCTTTGAGAACAACAGTTTAAGAGTTTCTATATACTTTGTGTATTTTAGAGTTCCTTCTAAAAGAATTGTGCTAGCTAATCTAAAAAAAACCACCTAGTGTTTACTTCTATCAAGGATATATTCCCTTTCCCTGTTGTCTTTCACCCTGTCAACTTCTCACCTTCACTAGGGCTCCCATTGTACTTGTCAAACATTCTTGTTTCAGCAAAGTCCTCATGTATCCTGCTGAGCTGTGACTAGACTGCAGATACTGGGTTGCAATTACACTTTTCAGATATATAGAGCAGGTGTGGCATCAATCCAGCAAGACACAAGATAACTTCTCTGCCCTCTTCCTGATTGCTATTGAAGTTTAGCCAAGAGACTTCAATGTCCAACAAAACGACACGTCTGTGACCTAATACTGCCTTGAGAGTCCTTTTTTCCTTCACTGAGTAGCAATAAACATCTTATCACACCACAAACCAGCAATGGTTATTTCAGTAATCCTTTTATCTTCAAAAGACAACTTCTAGACAGTCAACTAGCAAGCTTTCCTTTACTTATCTGGAGCACCTCCACTGCCCCTCAGCACCACTTCACTGTTGGCACTTTTGTCCCAACACAAGGGTGTGGAATCCAACCAACCACTGCTGTCAGCTATCCAGCACGTTCACTGTTTCAGTATAAAGTCAGGCTGGGACAGCCATCAATTCCAGACACTATCAACTCCTGTTCTCTTAGGTCCCTAGCCATTTTACCTAAACAATTAAAACCACTGTCTTTTCATCTCCAGGTGCTACAATAACAAGACAAGTAAACAGAGAACATAAACAGAACATTTAGATATTAAGTATGCACATATTATGGTTAATGAAAATGCAGTGTTTTCCATTTCTTGGTGATAACTATTTAGCTGCCCTTCATCCCTTCCTTCTGCTACAATCCTCATGTAACTTCTTTATATAGCACTAAGCGTTTTCCTTGCTTCTTTCCTTTCCCCCTCTCTTCTCCCTTCTTCCCTTCCTTCATTTCTCTAATCCTGTCCATCTCTTTTGGATGTTTTTCTCTACAAAATTGTTTTGTTCTTTCCTATACAAAGCTATAGGTTTTCTATCACACAATAATTTAAGTTGGAATGACCTCAGCAGGTCAAAGCAGGTCTAACTGATTAAGATGAAGTATCAAAAAGGAAGAAAAGCAACTTTTAGATGCTTAGAAATACTTGTAGGAGGAGCCTTCAGGACTAAAAGGTAATAAACAAAATATAAAATGCTCCATTTTGGGAAATAGATTAATCCCTATCCTAACAGACATTGATTAAAGGAATTTGATGCACTAATTCAAGCATATATTGCACATAAGAAACCATAACAACTTAATCAGACTAGAACAGTAATAGCAACTGGAATGGACTTCACACAATGAAGGCTTCTGGTAGAAATGACACTGATGAGCTCTTGTACCTCAGAATAACTTATGTCCAAAGAACACACTGTATGTGCTTACTTATTTTGCCTGGCCACATTACTGACTCCCTTAACTATTCAGATTAATTATTCAGATACATTATTTGTAACTTTATGAAGCATCAGCTAATCTTCAGTCAAATGCCAGAATAATCTGTAGTTGGAGATTCTATAGTGCATTCAATCTTAAAATATGCATTTTCAGGCCATACATTTTAGATAAATTAAAAATATGGATGAATCACAAAGTATTTTGAAACATAATTCCTAATTGAGTGCTTATTTTTTCACTAATGTCCAACATGAAACAAACTTTATTTCAATGGTAACTAAGGGACTTAAATAGAAATTAAGATGCTCAATGTTATGGACTGATGCTTATCTGTAATTTCTATTTTGTCGTTTCACAGAGTACTGAATCTATAAGCAGTGTAATTGTTTTTATAACATTTTGTTATAATTTATTACTTAAAATAATAGACTTTGAGCTAGTCTTACTAACCTCCTCGAGCAAAGCTATTGGATAGATTTACATCCAAATGTCCTGGCACTACCTGCTTAAACACAGTAGACATTCTTGAAGCCCTCGTTTCAGTGCCTAAAGTCAGCCAAAAAAAGAATAGAAGATTAAAAAACTACAGTGTTACTCAGACTAACACTTAACATAACTGATAAAATGCTGTATTTTCACACATCAGCTAATTCTTGCCAATTTTGTACTTCAGATTTATTTTTTAAGACAGATGTATATACATTGGCAACAGTATGGAGTTGTTAGACATAGCTAAGCAGGCAGCATATTTTACAACACATGAAGCAAAGCATGCACTCTTTGGGAATGGTGTTATTTTACAAGAAAAGCCACTGTTTGGCTATATTAGGCCAATTACCACCCAGTAAGACAAGACAGACACAATTTAAAGTCACGTACTCCTCTTTCTAAGACACTGGGGTTACCTTCACATAAGCCTTAACAGGTTTCATCACATAATAACTGAAATAAAACATGGATTCATTTCTTTGCAGGTCCACATATGCATAACTCAAACAGTGCATTTTGAAAGACTTCACAGCAAGTAAAGCTCTACTTGAAATGACATTAAAAGTCCCTTATGAGTATGTAATACACATGAAAAATGCTTATATACCTTCCATTGCTACTGCAGCTACATAGTGTATCTGTTAATGTAGCATCTGAGCTTGAAATCTCATGTTTTGTCATTATAGTAAAATAGTAGTCTCAATATAGTACAATACAGCAGTATTTTGCATTCTCTTCAGTTTGGCAGTTTCTTACTCAATATACAGTTTTAAAGACAGTAAATTTGTTATATATTATTTTGAAGTGCATCTTTGCTTTTGATTCTGTTATATAACTTAATTGTTGTATTTTATACTAAAAAACTGGAAAGTTTTGCCACCTTGATGTTCTGGAGCACTGAATTTTACTTGTTCCAGAATCATAATAAATTACTAATGCCTCAAGACTGGTCACCATACTCAAGTGAATTTCATCAAAACTATGACCCACAGGTGGATAATCCTTTAGTGAAAGATTAGAAAAAATTAAAAATATTTTGGGATTACAAAGATCTTCTACATGCAGAAGACACATTTCACTGTAAGAGTAAACAAGCTACCTGAAAAGTGTAATAAGAAAGAAACAAAATTCACATGTGGCACTGAACTTACACCAAATCAGAAAAAACTCACTTTTCAACTTAACCATAGATAAGTACTATATAAACCAGTTTTACCTGGAGACAGAGCAATTGTGGGTCTAACAGTGAGTGTATTGCTACCATTCACTTTGCAGTGGACGGATATCACATTCAGTAAGGCTTGTAGGTATTTTTCCTGTTCTATGCTGCTTGAAGATTCTAAAGAAGCAGGAGCTGGAGTAACAAGAAGAATGGAACATTAAAATACAAGTATGATTATAAATACAGAGAGTAGCAAAATAAAAAGCTTAATATGTAAAGCAGAGCATTGAAAATGTCATGGTTTGTCTATCAAAGGTTCAATAAGCCATTCCTTTGATGACACAGAACATGGCTGCAGAGCAGCACCCAGCAATGTTCTCTTGCATTCCACTCCACAAAACTAAACTTCTGAGTGAGTCTTGTTACCTCATGGTCACTATTTATCATTAGCTGCTGACCAATACAGAAAGAATGGAGATGATGATGTAAGCTTTCCCTTCACTCTCAGAATGAAAAGTAACATTTCTATTTTTTTGTTACTTGTCAGCAAATTTCAGCCTTTTAAAAAAATGCGTAGACAACAGGTAATGAAACTTCCAAATGTTTCTTTAACAGAAGTTAAAACCATGCTCAACCAGCTCTTCCTCATTCCAGTAACAAAAGGTTACTTACTTATAACTGGAGGCTCCCTGAGATACATTGCCAATTCATTGCAAGCATAAACATATCAAAACACACCAGTGTTTGTGCACTCTGCTGCCATTTAAAGGCTTTATCAGACACCATCTAAATGTCCTTCAGGTACCCAACCCCCAGAATCTGACCTTTTTATGGAATAAAGAAGAGAGGAAGGAGGATGGACAGTGCATGCACACTTGGGTAACACACATTAGGGATCTTCAATTATGAAAAGTAACATTCCTGTTCCCTAGTGGACAGTCCACCTGCTCCTTCACCAGTAGGTAACTTCAGGAAGTGTCTTGGGGTGCTGCACTGCTGTGAGAACCACAATTCCTTCTCTGAAAACCTCTGAATAATCCTTTACATACATGTAGTTTCAGGTGACTACTCTACAGATCTCAGAAACAGAACAATTTTCCAATTGTTACTGATGTTGCTTAAATTGCTGGAGACATGGAGAAGGACCATTTCAGAGAGAGAGAAGTGGCTGCAAAAGACTGGAAGAAAGCAAAGTCAGAGAGGAAAGAGAAACAGTTTAAAAACAGAGGGCAGTGAAAAAAAAAGGCATGATGAGAAGGTACAATGCTCTGAGAAAGCACTCAAGTTAAACAGAAAATCCACTTAAGACAATGTTAAAACTTCAAAAAATTAGGCAACCTACCAACAAAACACAGAACCAAGGGGAAAAAAAATCTCAATAATAAGAAAAAAATAATCTTAACCATTAAAACTCCACCCATTTGTGTCCAGGTGCAAGGACGCAAGGGAAGGGAGGGAGATGAAGGTCAGGTCAAGGGCCATACTATAATGACCAAAAAAAAGCCCAGTCTCAATGAATCACATTTTTTTCAAGTAGTGAGCAAAGTTTTTTGAATTCTAGTTTATTATAGCCACCTCTGGACTTGCTATAGGACAAAAATGTCATAGCTGCTTAAACCAGGATTTGGTATCTTGACCACAAGAGCCAAAACTTGGAATAAGAACTAAAAAAAGAGAGTCAAAGGATTTGAATGAGTGTCTTTTTAATGAACCACAATGGCAACTTCTAAATAGTTTTCTCCAGTGATGACCCAATCAGGTCCTATGCTGGAGACTAATAAGACAGTAACCTAATTACCTGGAAGTGGCATAAGATATTTCAAGATAGCCCTGTTATTAGTACCTAAATAGCCCTGCCAAAATTAGTCTAAATAGGAAGTATAATTAGGAAGTGATTAGAAAATGTACATGCAGGAAACATGATGCAGTTTCTGTCTGACAAAGCAGAACAAGCCTGAAGAAAAGCATTATTTCCTCTTAAAGTCTTAAGGAGGGTTTACACATCCTGAAACCATAGAATCACAGAATGGTGTGGGTTAGCAGAGAACTTCAACAATCATCTCATTCCAATGTCCCTGCCATGGGCACCTTCCACTAGACTAGGTTGCTTCACGCCCCATCCAACCTGGCCTTGAACACTTCCAGGGAAGGGACATCCACAGCTCCTCTGGGCAACTTGTTCCAGTGTCTCACCACCGTCACAGTGAAGAAATTCTTCCTAATATTTAATCTAAGTCCACCCTTCTTCAGTTTAAAACCTTTACCCCCCCCTGGTGCTACATGCCCTTGCAAAAAGTCCCTCTCCAGCTTTCTTGCAGGCCCCTTGTTTCAGGCACTGGAAAGCGGCTACAAGGTCTCCCACTTGAATGATCTCTCTGGGTCTCCTAGTCCTTGAAGAAATGACACAGTAAGTCAAATAACTATTTAGTTAAATTAAAATAAATGAAATGTCCAAATGGAAGGATAATGTCCTTACCACTTGCACTTACAAAGTTTTATTTTGTGAAGAGTACTGTGTGTGGTTTAGGAAAGACACTCAAGAGATTATTGACTTAATATGAAAATTTGTAATTGGACTGGGCAGATATTTGAATTAAAGACTGAGGGCAATAATGTCTTTCAAAAGATTATAGATGGAAAATCAATCACCACCAATCTTCCCATCATAGTGCTTAACAGCAGTATAAAGGGCTCAAAGGCTACTGCTGGCTCAAAGCACGAACCCCATACCTGCACAGGTGAGCAGGGATTTCTATAGAATGACTACTCTTATAAGTGCTGTATCATACATAAAGGCTATCAGAACAGCAAAGATTTAAACAAAAGATAGGGATGGAGATCCTGGTAGCAATTTCATAAATCCTAGGGAAGAAATGCATTGCTTAGCAATGCAGTAGGATTGCCTGCTGTGTGCTCTTTATGCCTGGATGCAGGTTGCTCCAGCTTTATCTTATAATAGGCCCTAATATAGTAAATAATCCAGCCTGTATCAAGATAACTGTTCTCCTGGATAGTGTTACCACTTACAAGAAACAAAAGTGGTCTTCCTATGTGACAATCAACCAATACTTGGCAATTCAGGTGTAGAATGACATACTTAGATCTACAATGAAATTCAGAAACAAACTTTCCCATTTCAAACTTTTGAAAAATCCATCTCACATTCAATTATCTGTTAATAATACTTTGTGAACAGACATTAGAAAAACACAATTGTATTGCAGATGTAGTTTAGTTCCACACAGCAATATATAAATTGCGTAATTTCTCTAAAAACATATGTTCTGTGCTTCTTACATAACATATTGATCTCAACTATGCTCTGAAAACTTGCTTAACACACAATGTAAACAGGAGATCACAAAAATCTTCATTAAGTTTCAGTGGGACTTTGCTTCTGTGTATCAATCCAGAACCACCTAATAAAAATCTACTTTGAAATCTCTGCTTAGGGAAGTATGCACCTGTCAAGTCGATTTTAACTTAAGATTATCTTTGTCCTCTTAGTTGGCATCACAGTATGTTTTTCAGTATAGAACTTCATTCGCTGTACACAACTCCTAGTGAGACAAATACACACGTGTGTATAATTATCTTTAGTGATCAATTTCTTCAAAAGATTTCTTTCAACAAGGTTCAACTTCATTATGAAGAAAAGAAATATCCTAGAAATATTTTTAATTTCCCTTGCTGTACCTTGCTGAGAAAAGTGTCCATTTTCCTCATATTTTAAAAGAAGCAGTAACTCCAGAAGCTAATGTCTGATAGATACAGTTATTGTCAATCAGATTATCTATTGCCTAATACACTGCTGGCATATGACAGTGGCAATACAAAAGACTATATAAAATTAAAAAAGAAACTACCTACAAAAGCAATGACATTACACACAAGAAACATGCTTTAATGGGTCAGGCTTTAACGATCTTGATTTGGAAGGCTCTCATACTTTCACAAACATAGAAATGATAGCTACTACAGAAAGCATGGAAGTGTTTGTCTTTATACAATTTGCAGACTATTCCTGCAGAATTGTTTCAATTTATTATATTTATACCAGGTTAAAGATGCCTGGCCAGTATTTTAGCATAAACAATCAGCATTAAATCAGTCTGCAAGACTAACACTAGAATGACCATGCTTACAAGTCATACTATAAACCTGTGGAACAACTGGTATAGCTCACAGCTTTGGCAGTTACTGTGTTAATTATTGGTAGTACTTCACTGATTCATTTTATGAATCTTTTCAACAAAAACTCATTATAAAACTTCATTTATTACCTTGTTCCTCATTCCAAATAAAAAAATGTGCCCACAAAACACTGAAGAGACACACTGAATTAATGCTATAGCTGTGAATATTAAGTAGATAATTAATAATACACAAATTAGTGTTAGTAGCCAGTCCAGACTCTGATGTAAAAAAAATGTTTTTCTAATATCTCTGAAATTTTGGTATTTTAAAGATGAATCCGATATACATGAAACCTCATATAGCTAAACACTATGTCTGCTATAAACTGTTCTTTACAAGTAAGAAAATAGTGGTTTTCATAGAGATATTCTGTGAAGAAAAAATTCAGGATATGCAGAAAATAATGAAATCATGTAATCGTCACACAATTTTTATGAGACTTGTACATATTTGTACAGTATGCTTATTACAGGTTTTAAAAAATTCTATAGAACAAACTACTCACAAAAGTAAAACGTTCTAATTGTGTTTTGGACATTACTGGGGTGAAATGCAAACACAAACAGGATGGAGAATTTTCTTTGCTACATGAATGAGTTCCAACTATTCTAATTCTACCTCACCTTTTCTCAAAATAAATAAGTAAATTAGTAAATACATAAATAAAACCATAGTCTTATTCTAGAATAATTTCTAAACAACTATCAACTTAATTAAAGGGAATACTGAATTTTTCTTCAACAATATGCCAGTCCTTCTTGGCATGAAATTAACTCTGAAGAAACCATCAGCCTAAGAGAGGGAAAACCAGGCAGTCACAATGAGTATCCAAAACACTGACTGGGAATGATGAAGGTCATCTAATGTTCTTTCCAAAATGAATTTTGCTCTAATGTTGTATTGTTTAAAAAAACTAAATATTCTGACAAAACTTTTGCTGGTCCAATCTTGTTCATGCGAAGGAAGAGATTTAGTTAATGCAGAGACCCCTAACTAGAATCTTTCAGGTCTATGCTTTTAAAAAGAAAGATAAAAGTTAAGCTAGTATTACAATGAAAATATTCTAATATTCTATATAATCCTCTACTAAAAGGACAACATCCACCCATTACATAGACCAGTGCAAAGGAAAAAGATAATTTAAGGGAAACGGGGGAAGTCAGGATTGCATTTTAGCAGAGACCAGTTTTTACAAAAAACTTTTGGTATGTTCAAGTTACTCATTGACTTTTTCTGAATCACTTGCATTCCATTCAGGATCTGCTTCTTGACATACACTAATGAAGCTGAATTCATACAATATAAGAAAGCCATTAATTCCCTCAGACTTTTGATTTAATCGTATCACTGATTTACTCTCGAAAAACGAGTATTTCTACATAAAATTACTTAGAAAGAAAGCCCAGCTGTATCAACTCACCTGTAGTATGTGTATTTTGGGATTTGAAGAGGCCAACAACACCTTTTCCATGAAAGCCCCCAGATCTAAGTAGAAGAGTACTGTTTTTAGTGTTCTTCCAACAGACAACTGGTAGGCGATTGTGACGGTAGCAGCGAGCAACTCTCTGCAGACTGCTGTCTTGAACAGCCTGTGGTACTACCAGAAGCCCAGGATAACTGTATGGACAGAAAGGTGACAAAATGGAACTACAATTAAAACTCCTTAAAAAAATTTAAATAGTGCAAAAAATTGCGTAAAATGACAAGTTGAATATACATCTTAGCAAAAATACACTTCAACTGTTAGAATTATCTTTTACTTAGTAACTCTCATTTTTAGTCTAATCCTTGCAGATACAATAATTGGTAAAGAAAACTGCATTTTAAAAACAACTTTAATTATGCCAAATTTGTAAGACTAACACTAGTAGTCTCTTTCCATTTAGAGTTATATTTTCTTTGGTAGTATTTTTTTCTTAGCATATCTCTTATCTGTCAGTATAATAAAGCCATATTTTTGAGCATGACAGAAAACAGAATTTAGAAGCATGCAAATGATGCAGTAGTTTTGACACTCGTATATGAAATATGAGAATTGAAAGGAAAGAATGTTAGATTGCCACACAACTAAAACAGTAAGTTTTGGTTTATGTCAAAATAGATTTAAATTTTAAAATCAGATTCCCAGGACCAGTCTATTTGAAATGGCTTTTTTGTGTATTTTTTAAAACACTACAATACATTGAGAGATTAGGAAATTCAGTAATACCTTTAATAACAGAAAACCCATCATGTTAGTGAAAGAATGAGAGATTATTTTCTATCCAAAAAATATTCAATGCAAGTGACATTTTCATGTGTTTAGAAGAAACTAAGACAAGGAGCAGGGAAAAGTTAGTGCTTACTAATTAAATTCGTTCCCCTACAATATAAACTTCTCCTGTAAGTTCCGTTTTTGACATTTATTGAACTGCCCTCATACAAAATCAATGTACACAATACTTACAGTGAGCTTCATAAAACAAAGTAATCAATAGGATACTAAATAAGTATTTATATCCTGAGATTTGTAGTCCACCCAGATACTAATTACCTTTTCCAAAAAATCCTATAGAATGTTAAATCCCAATGTTTTTTGGTAAGGAAAGAGTTGCCTGCATAATGTTCAAAGCATAATGAGAACGTACAGGTTTAATGCTTTCATCTGCATTGTACTCAGTGGTGATTGAACAAACCCTATTATTATTCTGTTACTCCAGGCAAGTCAGAAAACAAAAAGGATCTAGTATTTTTCTTGTGTGCCTTTCTTCCATGAAGACCTGGGGATTTTATTAGTCATAATGAAAGCAATGACTAGCCAAAACTGGCTTTGGAGAATTCAAATGCTCTTGTAATATGACTCCTGCAGATACGCTTTTGTATTAAAAAGAATTTTTGTGGGTAGTGGTAGCAAACTACATCAGCTTTCACAACAAAACAGGAGTAACATTCATGTGCTAAAACACAGCACATGACAAACTTCTGAAGTAGTGTAAACACCTTAATTATTTTTATTTTAAATATTTTTTTATTATTATTTGAAGAAAACAGTTCTGTGTAATTGTTTCTGAGACTTGCTTTTTTTATTTAGGAAGATATTTTATATGCAAATATATTACATGAATTTCCAGTGCCAACATAGCAAGTAACAGAAACCCTAGTGAGCAACTCAATTCTATCAGCTAACTTTGCTGACTAAGTCAGAAAGTTGAAAAATAGCCTAATGACATCAATGTAGAAAGCAAAGAGAGAGAAACTTCTCCAAAAGCCCCAGTGGCACTGTCTTCCCATGGGCTACAGAAAGAACCAAGGAAGGAAGACTTGTACTGTCTGACAGAGCTGGGGCAGTTCTGAAACCTCACTTCTAGCTACTGTTGCTGGCAGTCTTCCCTAATCTGATGAGCACACATGCAGCCACAAGATGATGATCCCTGAGTGGAATACAAATAGCTTCAAGGTCACTGGTTGTACACTCCTAGTGTAGACAATTTTTCTCTCAGGATAAGCTGCTTAAATAGATACATCATGTGGCATGTGTTAGGTCATCTTTATTTTCAACTACATAACTGAATTGGTAAACTTACCTCCTGCAAAGTGAATACATCCTGTTCAGTGCAGTTATCCTTAAGTATTCTGTTTTTGAGCGAGAAGAGTTACTACTTATGGTCCCTAGTCCCAAACGCTGATAGTCTCTGAAACAGGCTCTTTCTACTAGTTGCTCCATTGTTGATTTTTCTGATGCTTTTAGGGTACCACTTGTGTGCAGCTCACTGTCATCTGAAACTAAAGTTAAAAATCTTTAAGAGTTTGTTATTGAGGCCAGCAGTTACACAGAAAACGATGTTATTTTCTCCTGAATTTGTCTTCATATCAGTGACAAATGACAAGAATCACTATGAACCACAGGTTATAGAAATTTTAAGCAATAAAAAAACATTTTTGTCAGGAAACCTGAGTATTTCACACAGTTACCTACTGCACTTGTAACTGGCATGGCTGACTACTCTCTTGCTAAAATCCTGGAAAAAGTTATCTTGTATATTCATTTGAACTGAAGACAGATGATCTTTCTTTCAACAATTTATGAAAACCTGTTAAACTCACAACTGCTCTACAAAGATGTACACTAGACAGAATAATGAAAAATGTGCACATAAAACCATTAAATGTCCAAGATAAAGTGGACCTTACAAGTCTTTTTAACTATCTTCAAAAGCCATAACAAACTTTTTAAGGCTTGATTCAAATAAAAGAAATGCTTCTGTGCCATAATTTCCCAACAAATGACTGTTGGTTTCTTAATGCCTCAGTTTCAATGTCAAACAGCAGCTTTTTTCAGGCGTGCCTGTCAGCTGCAATTTCCAAAGCAGAAAACCTTTAACCATGAGAGATAAAAACCATGTCACAAGTTCAAACTACACTGAAATTCAAGTCAAGCAAGGTCTTTGTACAAAATCTGCCACCTGCCTGTTACTGACACTTCCAACTATTTCCAAACACTTCTAAAAGCAGATTTACTGCTCACAGCATGTATCATTTACTTGCTACCACCTCAAGCATTAAAATATGTGTGCATGAGAGAAAGTATTTCTTCATGTATGAGGCACTGAAAGGGATATAAATTAAAAACCTGACTCAAAAAGCCTAGAAATTAAAATTATTTTTAAAAATAAAAATTATGATACAATTGTTACTAGCAGCAGACAACATTCACAATTTACAGTACAGTCCATATGCTTTTTTTTTTTTTTTTCCTGCATATCAGCATAAAATCTGAATGAATAATTTTACGGTCCCTGAAGCTCATAAAAAACCCCAACAATTCTCCATTTGATGTAAAAAACAACTGAATGATGTGGATATCTCCTCTTTTTTGTTATATTTTTGTATTTTTCATGGTAAGAAAGAAGCTACAAAACATTTACGAGTATAAAGTGGACTAAGAAGAAAGAAATCTAATGAATTTTAGAAATAATTCTATTTTTTGGGCATACAGAAAATTGGTATTTAACAGTTTTGAATGGAAAGCTACAACAGGCAGATAAGGATACATTTTTTTTTGAAATATTTTTTTAAATGCATTTTTTCTCATGAAAGCAGGTGTATTGGTAATCAGAACTTGCAAAAGATTTTCCTGTGCATAAAATCTAGAGATTGTAAGAGCTCACATTATTGTCCTTAACCTGAAGAGGGAGATGAAGATGTTTTTCTGTCTCAAGTTTTAAATGGATTTAAAAAAAAAAATATTTTTAATAGAAGAGGAATAATCCCTGTATTTTACTGTTCCTGAGATACAGCTGTTTGTAAAAGTGAGTGTTATAGTCTCATGTTTTATACAACATACCAATATGATCACCTGTATGAAATAGAATTTAGTAGTGATGAGATTCTAAACTCTGAAAATGAAAAGATGGAGAGGAATTTGAGGGAAATTAGGTGTTCATCAGCAACTGATAGTAAGTACTGTGCCCAGTATTTGATACCATGTTGCAAGTTCTAAGTGGACCAGGCTAAAGACAACTGAGAAAAGAGCAATGAAGACGGTCAGAATTCTGTGAAGACTAATAAACAAAGAACTGAAAGGCAGATATTTAATACCCAGAAAAGAACGGAGAAGAGAAATACTACAACAGTCCATCAACACATTATGTGCTGCATTCAGAATGAAGGGAATAATCTTTTCTATATGTATATGATGGTAGAATAAGAAGTGAAGGCTTTAAACTGAGGCAAGGAAATGTTTTGGTCTGAATATCAGAAAGTTGCTTGTTCTTCTGCAGCATTAAAAACGGTTACAGCACTAGTACAAATTCCCTAGAATTGTGGAATCTTCATTTTTGAAAACTTCTAAGAAAAAGTTAGGTAAACATCTGTAAGAAACAGATTAAGTATGCTGATCTTGCCTTGGGGCAGAGAGATGGAGTAGATGATCTTTTGAAGATCCTTCCAATCCTACATTTAATTTTTATTTTTTTTAAGAAAAACATATCACCTGCTCCAGACAATTCCTGTTTGCTTCATTGTTGGTATAGCTGCAGAGTTTCCTATACTTCAGTTTCTGAGACATGGAAAAAGGAAGTCATTCACAGCAGGCAACATAAAATAAATGGCTGTGGTCAAATAGCAAATTTTCTATGGCTATTTGTACTCTTTCTGAAACAAAGAGTTACTGCTGTTGACAGTTGACTATACCTGAGTCAGTGCAGCATGCAGAGAAAACCGAACTGTCAGACTTTGATCACCTTACATGTCCACACTCAAAATGTTTGGAAAACAGCAGGTAGGGAATCCTACCATTTATATTTTTATATTCTTGATAGGGAAGAAAATAAGTGGCTATCACTAACATTTATATTACACCTGTGTCCATAGGAGAATATAGTTGTTTTGTACATCAGCCATGCAAAAACTGGTAATTTCTTCATTGTCAGGAGAAGTACAAATACACAGGTATGATTGTGCTTGGTGTCTCTGGGTGAAGGGCACAAAATCACTTCAAAATCACACAGCTACAGCCTGCACAATTGCTTCTGAGCCAAAAAGCCTGAAACATCAGAACATGTAATAACTCAGCACTTAAGGAAGATGCTGGAAATTCAATTAAGAATGTAATTTTTCAGCACTGTAAAGACATTCTGTATTTTGTCATCCTTTCTTCTTGCCATTTTTGCACGAGTTTTATCTTGAACAAAATAACAGACATTTTAGCTTTCCTGAAATGGTTTTCTTCCATTCTGGAGAGAACAGATACAACGAAGTAGCAAGTCCTGCTTCCGACAACTTTTATTATCTGCTCATAAGTCACGTAAGTTGCCTTGCACACTGATGAAATATTAAAAAGAAAAATCTGACTTGTTTGATGTTTTGAAGAAATTGTTAGTGTTTGATGAACACTTAGCTATCTGAAATGCCTTTTTTTTTTTTTTTTTTAAGGAAAGAATGGTATGACAAAACAATACCAGTTTATGTACAGGAGAATCTGGTTCCCTCTAGTGGTTTATTATAAATTAGCACTGGTCCAGATAAGGATATACTGACATGGTAGGAAAAGAAGTATTTGGAAGAAAGTAAAACTCCACACCACCACATGAGCTATACAAAGCACTCAAATCACTTTCTATCTTCTGTTCCCAAATCCTTTCAACCAAAATTTGGAAAAATTGTATTTTCAGTACTAACGACTTTTGCCGCTTTGAGAAATCATGTCACTTCAACATCTGGAAAGGTCTCCCATAGTATTTGCTCTTCCTTGAATCTCACCAATTACTGCTTTCTCATCATGGACTAATTGTAGGTGTCACGATGCCTAAAGAAAAATGGAAGCTACAGCATGCTTCTGCACTGTTCCATCTACACTACTATGATGTAGAAGATCATTAAAAGATACTAAATGCAAACATTTTTATAATTAAAAAAATCATAATCTAGTATTTTGCTTCACCACTGAATGAAGTCAACTTCCTCTTTTGCCTCATCATCATGGAAGAAAACACTTATAAATGTACATATTTGAAACCTTTTGCTTTACTGTCTAGGCAGACTCTGCAATTTCTTTTTCATAGAATCATAGAATCATAGAATCCTAGGGGTTGGAAGGGACCTTGAAAGATCATCTAGTCCAACCCCCCCTGCCAGAGCAGGGTCACCTAGAGTACATCACATAGGAACGCATCCAGGTGGGTTTTGAATGTCTTCAGTGAAGGAGACTCCACAACCTCCCTGGGCAGCCTGTTCCAGTGCTCTGTCACTCTTATAGTAAAAAAATTTTTGAAATTCAATATATTGGAATGGAAGCATAATAGGATAGACTTATCAACCAACAGAGGAAAAAAAAATAAATTACTATTACCAGAGATATCATCATCTTCATTCCAGCCCGGACGATTCCCTCTTTCTTCCACTATTGTGCCCGTTTTCTTCTTTAACAAATACTGGCGTCCAATTGTCATTTTCCCAGCACGTTTTGCTCCTTTCACTATGCTTTTTGAGAAGGTACTATAAATTCAGAGCAATAAAATATTTAGAAAGATGCATATAATTCTCCCCGATACAAATGAGCAGATTTTTATGATTAAATGAATTACCCAAATACAACGTATTCCAAAATTTTTCTTTTTATATCATGACAAAAAATACAGCCCACCACAAAACTACTTCCTATGTTAATTTTTAAATACCAATGTATTATTTTGAGATAAATTTGCATCTATTATGTCTAATGGTAATGAAAAAGCATCCATGATCTTTCCTCAGGTATTGATATTTTGCTAGCAATGTGATAAATCTACGAAGTTGACAAAGTAAAGACAGAAGTTACCTTAAAGTTTAAGGATTCCGTTACTAGCTTGAGATTCTACTTTCCTGTGTCAACAATGCAATAACAAATACAGAATCACAGAAACTACCACTTCAGAACAGACTAATGATTCATCTAGTCTAGTAAAAGTTAACATATAACATAAACTTTAAAAAAGGACCCAAACCTCAAACTCTAGATTGAAAAGTCCTATGACAACTGTACAGATTGTACTAAGGGTAAAATTAATTTTAACCCACATTAGGTTATTAATCTGTAAAGAAATACACAGGGAGTCTGGTTTTTATGACAGCATAGTTTGCATAGCTGGAGATGTAACTTTACATTGTCTATGTTTCAAAATGTAGTGAGATGCTTGTTCAAATTCATTGCAGCCAGAAATTTCAATATATGATATATACAAACATATACACCAAACGTACTTGTCCATCTTATTAATCAACCTTTTATTCAGTAGATATAAAAAGATGTAGAATAGCAATCAGTTCCTTCTAATTTCCTGGGAACTGCTTTTGCATGTCTGCAAAAGTGTCCTAGTGTTCAATGTATTTGACTAATAGTAAACAAGAACATCAGAAATAAAAGTAGAAGAATGACTGTACCGGAATGAAGTGTTCTTTTCTTTTTGTTTTGGCAAAATTATCTGTGGAGCTGTTTGCCCAGCTGCAAATGCAAAAGTGCTGAAGATAGACTGAGGATAACGGAACTTCATTAACTGTTTCTTAAATATTTCCACCACTTCAGGACTGACTTCTTCATCAAATGCTACTTTAATTAACTGCATATTAAAAACATGACATGTTAGAAACTGAAAAAAAAGATAAATCACAGAATTAAAGAAATTAAAAGATCCTAAAATATATTAGCGAATTTCCTATACATATGCAGTACAATGCCTATTAGAAAATATACAAATATAAGTGCATATATCTTACTGATTTTGAGAGTTATTACACAGCTTATTAATTTTTTTTTTACTTTTATGCCCTAATACTAAGGTATTTTCCCCAAGAAGCATCTAGAATTGTCATAATATCAAATACAAAATATTTTGGTAAATCCAAGTAGAAGTGCTGGTACTAAGATGTCTACAACAGTTCAGACTAGTCATGTGCAACAGCTTAGCTTGGAAATGTTCTGCCAGCTCTGCCCATACGCAGTGGGATCTAAGGCTGGTAATGCACTTGAAAGACTCTCTTCAAAGCAACGATTTCAGCATTCATATGTCACAACCACTTATTTCCATTACTTAGTCACTCCAATTTTTGCCCCACCTTACAAAGTACAGAAAACTGCTAATAATAAAAATGTTAGAGTGAAATCTGATCCTTAAAAAGGATCAACCTTGTGCTATTCAACACTGACCAATCCATCCTGCTAGAAATCCTTTTTGAAAGATTTTGGGGAAAAAAAATAAAAGCCATCCCATCATCCTCAGCTAAAAGTATGACAATCAGCAATTTGGGGAGGATGGGGAGGGGGAAAGGGAAAAAAAATTATAGAAAACAGGAAATCCATAAAAGAGCCCAAAAGAATTTTAGGAATGTGGAAAAAGCGAAGTGCTTTATTTTTCAGTGCATACCTATACACCTTTTGAAAGTCTTTTGTTTGCCATTTAGAAGGCAGATTTCACCATTGCTTTTTTAATTTCACTTGTTTTGCAAATACTTTCCAAATGACTAATAAATCTGTTGTACTAGGACCTCCTTGAAAGGAGCTTTTGAATCTTTAGGGGTTACACTGATCTGAAGCTTTAAGGACATTAAATAGCATAACTGCAGTCAAAACCTTTTGAAAGTTATAATTAATAAACAAAGAGGAGGGGCCATTTCATACTGTATTGAACTCTAGCTGTTACAAAAGCAACAGAAAGTAAACTGTTTGCTGATTGTTTTTGTTCTCTTAACCTATTACAAAACTATGCTAAACAAAAGCAAAGATGATGTTTGACCAGAATCCAGCACTAAAAACACTGAGCTGTGTCTGTATTTAGCACATCATCGAAACATGCTAACTATTCTGGTAAAACATTTTTGGAAAATAAAAGTCCTTGTGAAGTCCTCTCAGAAGTCCACAGGAATAACTTCCTTTTGGTTGTTTTAGTCAGTTGTATTCCTAATCTTATGCTTTTGAATAGGATGCTGAAGGATTTCTATTATTTTAAGGAACTAGTAAAATTCTCATGATCTATTTTACTAAGTTTTCAAATGCTGGAGTTATTGTTGTCAGTGAAAAGACACTTCTGCAGTCAGCCAACTCAACAAAATATTTTGTATCTTAAGTACTGCAATCTACTTAGTCCATGATACTAAATTATTTCCCTTCAACATTCAGTCTCTTAGGGTTTAACTACAGTTAAGATCACCACCAAGAAAACAAAAAATTAGGGAAGATTTCAGAGACTTCGTAATTCCTTATTCTTAGATCTGAGTCAGTTGCCCTGCAGTACATGCTGAACACACTGATGATGATCCTAAAGACAGGCAAATACCAGGATCTATGCAGAAGTCAGTGAACTACCAGGATTCACGCAAGTCATCCAGAGGCTCATTGGTTCTGGCCAATCATAGAATCACTTTGCTTGTGCAGCAGGATGCTCTATCTGTCAGTGTGCCTCCATCTGTTTCCCTCTACAATGCACTTGCTCTCTGTCTCTCAATTGCACAGGCCCAGGCCTGGAGTGGGAAGATTCCCATGGGAAAGGGCCTAACAAACTCTGAGCTGGTAGCAACCTCGAAAGTGCAAAGAGAAGGCCAAGCTGATGTTCATAACTTCTCAGGGTTTTCCACTGTTTTCCTTTTATTCTCCAATGAGAGTTTGGAGGTATGGCTACATAATTAAATGACAGCAGTCAATCCACTTTATAAAAGTGGTATCCACTTTGTAAAAGCCTGGTCCCATCTTTGATCAGAGGGGCTCCCTTATACTTTCCAGAAAGTGTGCTGTACCTTCCCCTCTCCTATCTGGAAGCCTGCCAGAGGGATTGTTGAGGAGTGCGACAAAGGGACACCTGGCTGTGGTCATAAAAGAGTGAGAGATATTAACTCCCTTATTGTCTTTATTAGTCAACTTGACATTAAGCAATCTTCCGTTGTTAAGTTTAAATGTCTAAGATTTTAGGATCCTTTTGGATACAATTATTGTATTATTACCTGGTCAGGTATTATTTAAGTAATTATTTTAGGTCTAGTATAAGACCTATTACTAAGTTGCTAGCATGTAAATGGTTAATAGTCACTTATCAATGCGACTGACTATTAGTTGTGCATTTTATTGTTAAGATGCCTTTTTGCATTATTGCTTTGATGTTTTGTTCAAATATCCCGCATAATCTGGTTGTGCTTGTGCCTTTTTAGTTCTATAGATAAGGCCCTGGTGCTGTTTGCAATAGATCTTGTCTTGTGCACATCTATCTCATCTGCCATCTCACCTCATTTGGGATATGTTAAAGAAGGCCTTTAAGATCAAACAAGTGCAACCATTAGCCTAACACTGCCAAGTCCACCATTAAACCATGTCCCTAAGTACTGCATCTACAGGACTTTTAAATACCTCCAGTGTTGGCCACTCAACCACTTCCCTAGTCAGCCTGTTCCAGTGCGTGACAACCCTTTCACTGAAGAGTATTTCTTAATATCAGTTTAAAACTATCCTGGTGCAACTTGAGGCTGTTTCCTCTTGTCCTATTGCTTGTTACTTGGGAGAAGAGACCAACACCCACCTCACTACAACCTCCTTTTCACCAAACTAAACAAGGCGAGCTCCCTCATCTGGTCCTCATCAGACTTGTGCTCTAGACCCCTCATCAGCTTTGCTGCCCTTTGGACACACTCCAGCACTTCACTATCTTTCTGGTAGTGAGGGGCCCAAAACTGAACAATGGTGGCTACCCTAAAGATTCCTGAAGTGCAACTTCCACGTGAGACTCCCCATTACTTTCTCCCATGTATTTTTACAGAAAGCTGATAAAGTTACAAGCCTTGAGAAGGAAGCAGTATTTATAGCTTTTCCATATTCATTCCATGTAGCTGCAAGAGAGAGAAAGTACATTTCCACTGGCCTGCCTAGGCCTCTGCTTACTCATATTAGTAGATTTTGAACCCAAAATAGCTCTTCAATGGATTAAAAATAGAAAGGTAAGGAAAGGAGTGAAAGAAATAAAATATGAAAATAGTAACCCTCTGCAAATAACAAGAAAAGCCAGGGTTTCTGTGAGAGGACTGCATTCTCTATTGACTTTACAGGGCAGAAAATGTAACTCTTCAGAAATAGCAGAACAAAGTGCTGCTTATAAGTATTTTGAGCTGTGTTGTCATACACATTTTTACAAAACTCCCTTTTACCTGAAATGTAGCTGAAGTGATCTGCAGCCCTTCCTGCATGCTCTGCTGCAACTGGTTCTGTATAGTGATCTTCTTCTCCTTTGTAACAGACGCAATAGGAAAGCTCCGGATCACCGTCTGCTCTCCAACTGCAGATCACAGAATTGTATTTACAGATACTTGTTAGATCACAGAATTAGGTCTGGTTTGGTCATGTTGTACTTTGAATAGATAGGAATGAGCAAGTACAAAGCAACACAAAATTAATGGTACAGAACTAGTTTTGGGAAAAATAATTGAAAAGTCATTCAGTTCTTATAGTACTATTTATAACCTGAATTGGTTAGGAATGTCTGTATTTTCTTCTCAAATTTTAGGTAGTCCATAAAAGCCCATAATGCCATGTGACAGTCTAGTGAAGTTTCCTCTAAGACAAGTACGTATTATTATTTTCATTTACATAAATTAGTAAAGGCAGCACTCTAAATATCCAGTACACAGGAACAAACATTTAGCATCTAATGCCTCATCTGAAATATTAAGTTCTAGTTCAGTTAAATGCAAAATCATAACCAGTTATATCCAGTTATACCCAGTGATAAAAACCTATATGAAGGGATTATTCTTAGCCAATAAACATGAAACATGCTATGAGGTATATATACATTTATATTTTGATGCCTGCAGAGGCAGATAGGCCAACTCAAAGTACTGTCAAGCTGACTGACCACAATTATCACTGTTTAATTTTTCTCACCCAGTTGATCATGAGGAGTGCCTTTAAATATAATTCTGTAAGTGGTAAGGAACAAAGCTCCTTCAGCAGGGAGGATGTGAGGACCTCCAAGCAGTCCTCCTGTAGCTTCCTCTCTGCCATCAGGATCCAGTAGCACACGGAGTCCTTCACAAACAAATTCTTCTCCTGGCAGTAAAGTTGGTCGTAGAATTTTGGGCTGATGCAAATAAATGAAAGCCAAGTTTAATAGCAATGCCAGTGTTATACCTCAGACTAGTTTTAATGTTTGGCCTAAAAAGCTTCAAAACAAAATTGTTAGGAGACTGCATCCAGAGAAAGGGAGATGGAATTTGGACTCAACTAAGAGAAATGGGTCTGTAAAAACAGTGGGCATGCAACATCTTGTTTATGATCAGAAGTTTGGCTCTACTAGTTTCATAAGTTCATATTTCATGAAACCAAAGCCAAGCACTTTATTTATCACTAGTGGAAATTTTCCTTCAACGTTTTGATGTTTCCTCCAAACATTATGAGTGGGGAAAAAGATGACTAAATTGCATTATTCTAATACTTGTAAAGAATACAAATATGTTTCGTAATACTTGCCTTTTGTATTGGTGGAAGCCGCCTACTCTCACGATGGACAGCTTCTAGGGTCTCTATGTGCATTGCTACAATGCCTGGAAAGCAGTAATACCATAAATGAAGTCTCATATAACACGAAAGAGAAAGAAACAAGAAAGACTGCAAGCCCCTTTATTTGTCACAATTCTTACCTGGTATCATGCAATGAAGACCCTTGATGTGATCCTGTGTAACTCCACTCTCCGTGCACACCTTGTCAATAAATCTGGTGATGAAGCGCACGACTGCATTTGCAACATCATTGTTCTCAGAGTCCTCAAATCCACTTTCAGTGTCATAACTCTCTGCAACACTCCCTGCAATACTGCAGACATGAATGAAAGAAATTGCAAGTGTGAAAAATTCAGTTAGAGACACACATACCATACCTGGCTAGACACAGACAAGCTTCCTTTTTTATTCCTAGTTACAATACATAAACTTTGTTAAAAGCATATGGTGACACAACAATTACATTGTATTTTCTCTGAATTTAACACTGTCAGAACTGCATGGATGATGACACAGGAGAATTTTGCCTCCATGAGTCCAGCACAGACAGGCCCACAAGAGAAAAAAAGCTGCCTGTAAGTAAGCTCTATGTCTTCGTTTCATAGAGTCAAGCACATTATTTTCAACCTGTGGTAAACTAATCTCCAGTAACATATAGAAAGATGCATTAAATGAATATTTTGGTTGCACATCAAAGAATTCAAAAGCCGAAAAGACTGTAAGAAAATTTTTTTTGCGCATCAGAAAATGCAAGCAAGTCAGTGAGAGATGTACTTTGAACATCTAAAGCCATCTCCCATAATACTATTAAGGGCCAGATTCCTACATTGCAACATATACTATGACCTCTCTACTCAGTATGTCCTAATGCCTGAGTTTAGAGGTGTTTAGTCAACAGAAATGAGTAGCCATGGGGAGGCTGATACTGATAGCTTGCCTGTCTTCTACTTGATGTCAGTGTTGTCACTTAGGTTCCACAATTTTATCAGGTGGGAATTCTGACGGACCATAGGTGATAATGAAGTCAATTAATAGAGAGGGAACGAGGCTTGTTATGAAATGGCCTGAATTTGCATGCTATGGGACTGTAACTGGCATTCATACTCCTCCTGCCTCATAAATAATTTAACCTTTGCCCCAGTGGTTTAGCCCTCTTGCTTGTTGTGACTTCAGTGTCTTTCTTCCTTGCAGCTGTTGCACAGAAATTGTGGTTTTATGGATGCTGTACAAATGCTTTCTTGATTACAGGTTCATGCACTGTTTTTTTCAAGTTACATAAAGCTATCAGAATAGTTTTTGGGCTGCTGTTTTGTTTTCCTTCAGCATTTTCAGTACTAGATTAAAAATTCTTACTGTGACAATAAAATGTTTATGTTCCTTTAAACAGTACTAAATTACTCCAGATTCTACTGGAGTAGAGTTCTATTATTTAAGAGAAATCAATTTAGACTTCTGCTCTCCTTAATTAATGAACTTGAAGAGAAGATACTGAAATAATTGGGTGTTTAGCTGAAGTCCTGAAAACTAAGAAAACTTGAAAAATATGGCCCATCCTTACTGATTACTACCGAATTTGTGTACCCACCTGTTTGTGACAATACTGTTGCTTCCACTCTCCCAGTCACCAGTAGCTGATGTTCTCAATAACTTGTTCTTACTTGTATCCAGCGGTACTAGCAGGTAGACCATGAGGTTAGCAAAATGAATTGCCTGACTGAAAACTGTACTTTCCTCATTCTGGACTAGCTCCTGCTGTGTTTGTTTATTAAGAGTTGGCCACAATCGCAACTGCTCAGCAGCCAGGTCCATTGCTGTCTTATCCTGGTCTGGACCTACAGAATTTTTCTCCTAGAAGACATATAGAAAGAAATAAGACGACATAGAAGAAATAATAAAGCTGTAACTTAAAAAACAATGTTTAGTCAAAAATCATTATCAAAAGGAAATAACTGCACCCAATAGGGTTTAAGAAGAGCTATGATTTTAGTAACTGAACTCTGAAGGCAGTTTCCTGAAATACACAAGTTGCACAATGTGGACAGATATAAGTAACATAATTTCTTTCTAGATCTTTTTTACACTGTATGATCTTCCATGCTTCCTTTTTGCTTTGGTTGCAAAAGACCTTTAAGATCAATCAAGTCCAACCATTAACTTAGCACTTCCAAGTCCACCACTAAATCACTGTGGTACCTAAGCACCACATCTACACATCTTTTAAACACTTCCAGGGATGGTAACTCAACCACTTCCCTGGGGAGCCTGTTCCAGTCCTTGAGAACTCTTTTGGAGAAGAAATTTTGCTAATACCTCCCCTAGCATGACCTAAAGCCATTTTCTCTTGTACTACCACTTGTTACTTAGGAGAAGAGACTGACACCCAACTCGGTACAGCCTGCTTTTCAGGTAGTTGTAAGGTCTCCCCTAAACCTCCTTTTCCCCGTGCTACACACCGTCAGTTCCCTCAGCTGATCCTCATAAGACTTGTGCTCTAGACCCTTCACCAATTTTCTTGCTCTCTTTGAATGTGCTCCAGCACCTCAATGTCCTTCTTGTAGTGAGGTGCCCAGAACTGAACACAGTACTTGAGGTGTGGCCTCACCACTGCCAAGTACAGGGGGACAATAAGTTCCATAGTCCTGCTGGCCACACGATTCCTGATAGCCTTTTTGGCCACCTGGGCACACTGCTGGTTCATTTTCAGCCAGCTATTGACCAACATTCCCGTGTCCTTTTCTACCAAGGCAGCTTTCCAGCCACTCTACTCCAAGACTGCAGCATTGCTTGAGGTTGTGATCTAAACGCAGGACCCAGCACTAAGCCTTGTTGCATCTCATACAGCTGCCCTCTGTCCATCATTCCAGTCCGTCCAGATCTCTCTGTTGAGCCTGCCTCTATTGAGTTCACTCAATCCCCTTGTCCAGATAATTGATAAAGTTATTAAACAGAACTGGGCCCAGTACTGAGCCCTGGAGAACACCACCTGTGACCAGCTACTAGCTGGATTTTACATAGTGTCATATTGGAAGGGGCTCAATGTACATGGTTCCACAGTCATAGAATCATAGAATCTTAGGGGTTGGAAGGGACCTCGAAACATCATCTAGTCCAACCCCCCCTGCCAGAGCAGGGTCACCTAGAGTACATCACACAGGAACGCATCCAGCTGGGTTTTGAATGTCTCCAGAGAAGGAGACTCCACAACCTCCCTGGGCAGCCTGTTCCAGTGCTCTGCCACTCTCACAGTAAATTTTTTTTTTCGGATATTCACCTTGAACCTCCTGTGCTCCAACTTACACCCATTAACCCTTGTCCTATCACTGGTCATCATTGAGAAAAGCCTAACTCCATCTCCTTTTCTCTTTATCCCTGATACGTCTTACCCGCCTTTTCAGTTCCTCATTCTGACTACATTTATGGGAATACCTTTGTCTATTTTACTTCCTCTCTTTACAATGCTTGTAGGACTTTGGGAAGCATCCATCAACATAGTTGATAACTGTGTTTTCATACAAGAAGAGAGATAACAAATGGCTTTCCTACTTCTTAAAAAAATAAAACAATTTATTTTAACATGCTGCAAAGCTTTCCATTATACTTTCATTTTTGCATTAAAGAAGTGCTTTCCTTCTGCTGACAATTTGTGTACTGAAGATCTGTCCAATTTTAATCAAGCAGACTAGAGTGCCATTCAAAAGAAACTACCCTAGGGTTGGGCAATAATCTAATACTGGACTCTAGTACTGCTGTTATCTTAGGTTGTTTGCATAAAAGAACTGTTGCTAGTTATAACATTGCTTTATGTTAAGTTACTACTCTCAGGAAAAACATTTACCTTAAAGTGTGGAAAATTCTACAAAAAGTTGTTTGAAAAACTGTAACAGCAACATCAAATTTAAATTTTTGTTATTTTTTGTGTTTTGTCTGTATGCTATTTAATATAGGGAAAATTAAAGAAAAATAAATAATTTAATTGGAGAAACCATAATTTAGCTCTCTAGAATGTAAGAAACAATTAAAATGCGAATAAAAATACTACCTTAATATTTATTTTAATATATTCTCCTACCTTTTGTCTTAACTGTACTCCATGATTGTCGTCTTTGGCTGTAAGGTAAAGGGAGCGCACTTGATTTTGTACGTTGCTATAAAAGGTTGTTTCCCAAAACTGTTGGTTAGTCCAGATAGGATGGTCTTGTACACAGGTGTAAGCAAACTGACTAACTCCAGGTGCTAATTTCTGAAAGGAAAAAACATAATTTCATTTCCTTTAAAGGTCATAGCTCAAGTATTGAAATACATAGTAATGATCAGTCGTACAGACTGAAATATGCAATATAGACCATCTTCTGTACTGCAACATTGGAAAGAGAAATTATCTCCAGTATTTTTAATAACCTAGTCCAACAACATAGAAATTAGTATTCAAACAGATTTAAATCATTCCTCTTTTTATTTAAAAGTCTGCATGACAGTAATGACTTGTAAAATAATTATACATGGCAACTGAGTCCTTCCAAAAAGCTGCATTTATTAGAAAAATTGTTATCTTCATTGTTATATACTGCATGACTCAAATCCAGCTTCTGAAAGAGTACTGACTTGGCTGTGTGGTTTGAAGTCACAAGGATATGGATCTCTGTAAGGTCTCAAGCAAACCCAGAATTCTTACAGCTTATGAATGCACCATTTTTTTCAAGTAAGTCTATTTTTTTAGGTTGCACTAGTGTCCCAGTGAGTTGTTTAATATCCCTGATAACCCCACACAGTTAAAGGAAAATTGTTTCAATGACCTGATAACAAAGAATGAAATCTTGTATCATACATTCTTACTTTTTAAAAAAAGGCCACCAAAAATTGGTCTTGTATACTGCATATAGCAAAGAAGCAGGTAAGCTAAATAACCTCTTATGATTATTTCTGCAGTAGGATTGAAGAAGAAAGTACATTACTGGGTGCTTCATTTAATGACTCTGACTCAGAATACTACCCATACCTGAAATATACGCTATAAATAGAAGCTATATTTTACTTCAATGATTATGTCATAATCCACTTTTCTATAGAGCATGAATAGCACTTGTTTTAATGTTTCCAACATTACAACAATACACAGCAGCCAGTACATATCACACTTCCGCAGCAGGCACTCAGGCATTCAAGTGGAAGGCTATGAAATTAAAACTGAAATTTTTCAAGTCTGGTTTAGATTTCTGGTTTTGCAATTCTTCGAACTGTGTTTTCCACAATATGCTCTTCCAAGTACATCATGAACTAAATGTCCTGATTGTGTGCCATGAATTAATTCCCTATCAAAGACAAGGTCCCTTGAAATGGTATGTCAGAGGAAATGATACGTGATGTACTACTAAAATTCACCCAACTGAAATACCTTCTCATGATTAACCATCAAAAAGTGAGCTGTAGGCAATCCAGGAGTCTTGTGGAATACATTGATGATAACTACTTAAACCAGGTAATAGACAGCCCTACCAGAGAAAATGTGATACTGGAGCTAATGGTAACCAACACAAGTGAGCCAATTGGTGACGTCAAGCCTGGGGGCAGCCAGAGCTGCAGCAATCACCCATTGGTGGAATTTGCAGCCCTGAGGGAACAGGGATCAGGCAAAGAATTGAGTCAGGATCCTGAATTTTCAGACAGTAAAATTCCAGCTGTTCAAGGAGTTAGTCAATGGGAGCCCCTGGGAAACTGCCCTCAGAAACAAGGGATCAGAACAGAGCTGGCAGATCCTTAAGGATGCTTTCCATAGAATACAAGAGCTCTCCATCTCTGGTGTAAGGAATCAGGCAAAGAAGGCGAGAGACCAGTAAGGCTGAGTCAAGACCTGCAGGTCAGAATAAAAGGCAAGAAGGAAATGCACAGGCAGTGCAAGTAGGAAATGGTATCCCAGAAGAACTCTAGGGACGCCACCCAGTTGTGTGGGAAAGGGGTCTGCAACGCCAAGGTGCAGACAGAGCTGAACCTGGCAAGGGATGTAAAGAGTAATAACAAGGGCTTCTACAGGCATGTCAGCCAGAAAAGGAAGGTCAAAAAAAGTGTACCACACCTGAGGAGAAAGACTGGCAAAATGGCAACACTGGACAAGAAGGCTGAGGTACTCAGTCTTCACTGGCAACCTCTCAAGTGGATGGATGTCAAGACAGGGACAGGGGGAACAAAGTTCCTCCCACTGTAAGATAAAATCAGGTTTGTGACCACCTGAGGAACCTGAATATACATAAGCCTATAGGGCCTGATGAAATGTATCCCAGAGCCCTGAGTGAAATGGCTTCTGTAGTTGCCCACCTACTCTCCATGATACCTGAACAATCATGCTAGTCAGGTGAAGTCCCTGGTGCCCGGAAAAAGTGAAATGCTGCACCCATTTTTAAAAAGGGTAGAAAGCAGGACCCTGGCAACTACCGAACTGTCAGCCTCACCTCTGTGTCTGGGATGATCATTGAGCAGAGCCTCCTAGATGCTATGCAAAGGCACATGGAGGACAGGAGGTGATTTGAGTCAGTCAGCAAGGCTTCACCAATTATAAGTCCTGCCTGACCAACCTGATGGCCTTCTGTGATTGACTACATCAGTGGGCAATGGAAGAGCTCTGCATGTTATCTGTCTGTACATCTGTAAGGCCTTTGACATGGTCTCCCACAACATCTTTCTCTCTAAATCAGAGAGATAGGGATTTGAGGGGTGGACTGCTCAATAGATGAGGAATTGGCTGCATGGTTGCATCCAGAAGGTAGTGTTCTAAGCCTCAGTGTTCAAACAGAGATTGGTGACAAGTGTTTCCCTCAAGGGTCTGTACTGGGACCAGTACTGTTTAATATTTCATAAAGGACACAAAGAGTAAGATTGAGGGCACCCTCAGCAAGTTTGTAGGTGACACCAAGCTGAGGGGTGCCTGAGGGACAGGATGCCATTCAGAGGGACCTGGACAGGCTCAAGAGGCAGGTCCATCTGAACCTTGTGAGGTTCAACAAGGCCAAGTGCAAGGTCCCGCACCTGGGTTGGGGCAACCCTCACTATCAACACAGGCTGGGGGATGAAGGGATTGAAAGCAGCTCTGAGAATAACTTTGGGGGATTGGTGGATGAAAAGCTGGACATGAGCTGGTAATGTGCACTCATAGCCCAGAGGACCAACCACATCCTGGGCTGCATTAAAACAAGTGTGGCCAGTAGGTCAAGGGAGGTGATTCTGCTGCTCTGCTCCACTCTGGTGAGACGCCATCTGGAGTACTGTGTCCAGATCTGGAGTCCCCAGGACAGGAAAGCCATAGACCTGTTGGAGCAGGTCCAAAGGAGGGCACAAAAATGATCAGAAAGATCTCTGCTATGAGGACAGACTGAGTGAGGGTTGCTCAGCCTGGAGAAGAGATGGCTCCAGAATGACCTATTTGTGGTCCTTCAATACTTTGGAAAACGCAGACAATCTTTTTAGCAGAGCCTGTTGTGATAGAACAAGGGGTAATGGTTTTAACCTAAAAGAGGGTAGACTTACACCAGATATAAGGAAGAAATATTTTAGGTTGAAGTTTGTGAAACACTGGAACAGGTTGCCTACTGAGGTGGCAGGTACTCCATCACTGGAAACATTCAAGGTTAGGTTGTATTGGGCCCTGAGTAACCTGCTCTAATTGAAGATGTCCCTGCTCACTGCAGGGGAGTTGGACTAGATGACCTTTAAAGGCTCCTTCCAACATAAACTATTCTATGACTCTATACATAAAACTTGTACTACAGAGGAAAGGGAATTAAAGGTAAATCATGGAATATAAATATGAACAACACATCTTGAAAGCAACAGTTACTGCAAAACTTGTATCACAGCTTTTATTTTTATTAATTATTTTATTTTATTTTTATTTTATTAATTATTTGCATTTATTCATTTTTTTTTCCACTGGCAGTAATTCCCAGTAACAACACACCTGCAAAAAGGGAGTATGATGCCACAAAAAGGAAAAGCAAAAAGGAAAAGGCAAAAACGAAAAAGGTCAGTTCAAGCCTGGCTAGTTGATAAAGTTCATTCATGGCACTTTGTGTAATGAATGCCACACAAAGGAATGATTTTACTATCAATCTGTCCAGCTGCCTTTGATGCCTCAGCCCAAGTCAGGTAATTCTGTTAACTAGCTAAAGAGGGGGTGATATTGGGCACAAACCTAAAAGGAAGTTTAAACTCACAACCCTGCCTCCACAGTAACAGTGTTACAGAAACAAAAATGAACCAAATTATTTTCACATGAGGACAAATACGACATGAAAGCTGAGGGGATTTTCAGTGCTATTCCTATGCTTGTAATTTCCAACCATGAACAGCCATGTACTAAACAATTTTTAACAATGGAGATTTATGTTCAAATATAATTACATACATCAACATTGTCAGTAATTCCTAGGCAAAGTAAAAATAGTTTGTTTACAAAAGGCTGAAAAAAATCCATCAAAAAGCTAAGTGTTCATGAACACTATCCTCATCATCTGCATGTGCTGAAACAAACGGCAAAACCTGATAGTGGCTGGAGTACAGAACCAAAGTCAGGACTTGTAGTTCTGTCAGTAAAACCATTTTGGATTCTCAGCTTATTTTGGTTAGTTTGTAAAAAAGTAAACTGAATACCAACCTTAAGAAGCACACTGCTGCTCTTAAACAGACAAAGTCCATGGACTAAAAATACTCCTGGTGCAAATAGAAGCATTCCATGAAGCCTGTAGTGTCTATACTCTCTACCCTAGGAGTGCTTAGTCAGCCTATTTGACTAAAATGGAAACTTATCTAATACATCAAAAGGGCCCCAATGTTTACTGTTGTATTCAAAGGAATTTGCTCAGGATTTCTCAAATTTAAGTAAAACAGTAGTTCAGTATTTTTCACCAAGCAATACTACACACATAAAACTTATCTTCACCTATCTTTCCATAGGATAGCTAAACTATACAGATATTTATGTTCTTTCTCCCTGTCCTGATAATGCATTTCTGCAAGACAGAATGAACTCAGGCGACAGCAAAAGAATTTCCTACTTACAAGGGAGGATTTAAGGGCTGACAGCTTAAAAAAGAGCCCAGGAAAAAAAAAAAAAAAAAAAAAAAAAAAAAAAAAAAGTTCAGTACTGATTAAGTCCTGATTCTAAAGCTGACCATATGATAGCTTAAATGAGCATATAGGTGTAGATTGTATTAAATACAGGAATAAAGTTAACTTCTGCAAGACACCAAGTTCTTTCAAACAGACGAGTAACACTTCAAAAAACCCAAACACTCCCCTCCCAAATTATGTATGAAGCAGGCATTACCCAGATCAACAGAATGAATTACATTCTGCATATTGTGAAAACACAAGATAGATCTGGGACTTGCTATGTGTGACTATATGCAGCTTCCTGGATTCAGGAATTATATTTCCATTATCTCCACCTTACTGAGTGGATAATACCTGTCCAGAATTTTTTCTCTGTTGCCTGATACTGGATACTTCTGGTTCTCAAAATGACATCTGCAGCTCATGTGCACCACCTCCTCAAAATATGTGCACCAACTCCAAGACTCCTAAAGTTACTGTGAGGTGCAGGTCCCCCAAAAAATTCTCTTTGACATAAAATTTAGATTGCTTGCTACTGGAAAAGAAAAACAAGCTTTGTGCTGATTACTCATCAGTCATTATTCTTTACAGCACAAGAGCTTAAAGATGAAAGCACGTTTATTATAGCAAAGGCAAAGGATCCAGTTATTGATTGTGAAGTTGGAAAAAGAGTTACAAAACAAGAAGGGTAAAAGGTGTATTTACACCTGAGACTTCCTTTTTTTTTTTTTCCCTCACAGGATTGTGCTGCATATCTCTTGGCTATGGAAATGAAGGGACAAACTCAATAGTACTCTATTTTTTAGGGAAATTCAGTTTACTTCAGTAAACTAGGATTTTGTCTCCAACATTATTCTGCATTGGTGAGGCCACATCTGGAGTATTGTGTCCAGTTCTGGGCCCCTCAGTTCAAGAAGGACAGGGATCTGCTTGAAAGAGTCCAGCACAGAGCTACTAAGATTATTAAGGGAGTGGAACATCTCCCTTATGAGGAAAGGCTGAGGGAGCTGGGTCTCTTTAGCTTGGAGAAAAGGAGACTGAGGGGTGACCTCATCAATGTTTACAAATATGTAAGGAGTGAGTGTCAGGGAGATGGAGTTAGGCTTTTCTCAGTGATGACCAGTGATAGGACAAGGGGTAATGGGTGTAAATTGGAGCATAGGAGGTTCAAGGTGAATATCCGAAAAAATTTTTTTTACTGTGAGAGTGACAGCACTGGAACAGGCTGCCCAGGGAGGTTGTGGAGTCTCCTTCACTGGAGACATTCAAAACCCACCTGGATGTGTTCCTGTGTGATGTACTCTAGGTGACCCTGCTCTGGCAGGGGGGTTGGACTAGATGATGTTTCGAGGTCCCTTCCAACCCCTAAGATTCTATGATTCTATGACTTGCATCCTGGATTATCAGTCTGAATATTTTTGGTGAGAAGAGGAAGGAAAAGAGCGGAGAAGGAGGTTGTTGCCGAATGCAAATAACAGCTTCCTCCTCAGCTCCTGGAGGAATGACCATGCTATGTGTTATCTGCATACATATCACTATTTGTCACAGTGCACATACTCAAACAAGAGTAAGTGTATATGAGCATGTTTTCAAGTCTGACTAATTCTGCATAGACAACATCAGTCAAAAAATTCAACTCAAGAAATGGTTTTCCCATTTGGTCTAAAACATAAAATTATACTCACAAGTGTTGTACCCACAAACAGGGAGATAGGTCATAAAAGCATTAAATAAGAACTGTGAAGCCCCATTACTAATTTTTTTAGTTTCGATTTTTACTGCTCTAGACAAAAAAAGATTAAATACTAAATCAAGTTTCTTCTCCAACCTGAAAAACATCAGCAACAAAAAAGAAAACAATTTTCCTCTCCTACCTTCAGAAAACCAAAGTTGAAGTCAAGATTAATTTATATTTAAAAATACTTTCAAATGTGAGTAGCAAAACACTTCATTACACTGTTTATCTAGTATTATTTCACCATGAAAAAGAAAAGAAAGGCATTCACTTAAAATTCAGCACTACCAAATCCCAGACAGGTATACTAAGCCAGCAGAGGGCAATAGAATTCTAGAACTTTGCAAAATTGGGATGTAATTCTGGATAGAGCTTTATTTATTGTATACTTTTTTTTTTCCCTTGCAAAAGTGACTTAAAACTTGTAACTACTCATGATCTTTAATCCTCAATTTCCGAGGAGCATTTATAATTTACTATACATTAAAGCCAGATCTAGTATCTCAAGATTTCTATATTTAGATGTTCCAAGACAGAGGGATATACGCTAATGTTACGTGTCACATTAAATAGTGCACAATAATGTGCTTCTCCTTTCTCCAGAGATAACACAAAGATTTACAAAGTTCTGTTTTACATGGAACAGACTAAGGAAACTAAAATAATATAAAATGAAGGATGTTCAGAACCCTCAAGAAAAGAAAGACATTTTCATGCTAGAATTTCACACTTCTAAATAAGGTTAAGTTCCAAGAACTGGATAAAAAATAGGCTGATTTTTTCTTCCATGTCTACAGAACACTAAAGCTTTCTTTTATTTTTTTAAACCTAATATCATGATAGAGTTTACCGTGACCCTCTTCACCAAAGTTTAAGTCTATTAGTTAAGTTGCAGATTTCACAAGTTCTCAGTTGCAGTGCTGAATCCATCTGAAGATCTTTTGAAATTGTGACATAGCTATTTTGAAAATCTTCTAAAGTGTCACCATATTCCTTTTGCATTAGGTGGCTCAGCAGTGAGTGTGCACCTGTGGAACTGCACTGGAATGGTGGGATTGGCTCAGCCCACAAAAATAAGCCCCCAACAACAAAGTTGTTATTCAGATCTATGCTCAGAAACAAACAAACCCTGTAAATCTCAGTTTGTATGTTCAGATAGTGGTTCTCAAAATTATTGATGACCTGATATGAAATGTAAAGCTTGGTTAAGAGTGCATCTAACTAAGCCCAAAAAGGATAATAAAGGAATTGTTTTTCAGCTCTTCTGTCACTTAATTCTAGTATTTCTTTAGTTACTACTTTCCTTCTCCTATGGCAGCTTTCTCTGTCTTCAATGGTAGAATTCCCTCCAAAGTTCTCTTAATATAAATCATTGCTGTACCTGAAGAAACTACTAAAATAATAGTCCTCAAGTAGCCAACTGCATCCAGTTCTGGAGCCCCTAACACAAGGATGTGGACCTGTTGGAGCACGTCCAGAGGACAGCAATGAAAATGATCAGAGGGCTGGAGAACCCCTCTTATGAACACAGGATGAGGGAGGTGGGATTGTTCAGCCTGAAGAAGAGAAGATGCTGGGGGAACATTAGAGCAACCTTCCATTACCTAAAAGGGGCCTATAAGAAAGCTGGGGAAGACCTGTTCACGAGGGCATGTAACGGCAGGACAAGGGCTAATGGTTTCAAGCAAGAGAAGGGTGGATTTACGTTGGACATTAGGAAGAAGTTCTTTAATATGAGGGTGATGGATCACTGGAAGAGGTTGCCTAGTGAGGTGGTGGGGGCCTCATCCCTGGAGACATTTGAGGTCAGGTTTGATGGAACTCTGAGCAATCTGTTCTAGTGTGAGATGTCCCTGCTTCCTGAAGACGGGTTGGACTAGATGACCTTTAAAGGTCCCTTCCAACCCAAGACATTCAATGGTTCTATGTAAAAGTAAAAACATATATAATATAAATTGCAAATTAATTAAAAAAAATAAAATAACCGTAGTACAGATCTCACCGTGGCAATATAAATTATATACCCTGTATGATTAAGATGAACACGGAAAAAAATGGGAAGAGCAGCATCATGAAGAACTCAGAAAATAAGAATAACTAGCCTAAACTTATTGCACACTTGGGTAAGTCATTTGACAGATTAAACAAAACTCCAGTCTGACCAACAGGCAATGAAAAAGACTGTAGAGATGCTGGATGTAAATGCATTACAGAGCAGGATATTGAAAGGAACAGCAATGATAAGATCCAGAAACAGCATGAGCAGTGCATGAGGAAGAGGAGAGCTACAGCAATTGCCTGGTAAATTCTTTTCAGCAACTGTTTAAGCTAATGACAAACTGCTGATGTGATATTCTTATGTTCATAAAGCCAGTAATGAATCAGAGGAAGTGTAAAAGAGGATCTTAGCAAGAATTTAAACTGTAGGAACTATTAGGAAGGATAAAGAAGGAGCAAGTGGATGAAACACAGGGATGTAGATGAAAACAGGAGTAGCAGATAAAACTTCAACTATGGGCTTGAATCACTAGGAGAATAATAATGTGCATGAGTGAAGAGGGAAACTGTAAGACAGGAAAGCACTTATGACACCCCAATTCTTTGGACACATCCAGTTTTAATTGTTCATGAAGTATCTAGGAAGGCAACACAGAAATTCACACGAGCAGGCAATACACATTAGTATATCAGCAACTTATCTTCCTTAGCATCTGTAAGCATTTGCTGTCTTCTGGAAACAGAGTAATACTGCTTGAATCATGCTAAATAATAACCACAGAATCATCATGGTTGGAGAAGACCTCTGAGATCACGGAGTCCAACCATCAACACAAAAACCCCCACAACCTTGGCCTCTAGAGCATGTTCTGAAGTACCCAACCTACATAGCTCTTGAATACCTCCAGGCATGGTGATTCCACCACCTCCTGGGCAGGCTGTTCCAGTGCCTGACCACTCTTTCAGTACAGAAATTCTTCCTAATATCCAATCTAAACCTCCCCTGCCGCAACTTCAGGCCATTTCCTCTGGTCCTATCATTATTTACCTGGGAGAAAATGCCAACTCTCTCCTCCCTGTAAACTCCTTTCACGTAGTTGTAGAGGGTGATGAGGCCTCTCTGCAACCTCCTTCAGAGTAAATAATGCCATTTCCCTCAGATGCTCCTCAAATGACTTCTTCTCTAGACCCTTTACCAGCTTGGCTGCTTTCCTCTGGACACGCTCCAGCACCTCAATGTCCTTCTTATAATGCTCCAATGAAACTGAACTTAATAAAAGGAATTGTATTTTATGCAGAAAACTAAGTTCCATTCTACTGGAATCAGGATGTAGTGATCAGGAGGTGAATATATGGAAAATTCATGCAACTCTGTTGCTTCAGATTTACATTCCTTCACTTTAAGGTCAGATACTTTACCAGAAATTTTAATTAAACCACCAGAAATTCTTTCATGGTGAAAATTCTGAATGAAGCAGTATTTCTGTAACACTGCAACCCCTCCAAGAAATAACTCCATAAAGAGATGGGCTACAACCAAATTAAAATTGTTAGAGTCAAACCAGAGTTCTGTATCATTGCTAGAAAATGAGTTCAAGTGGAATCATGAAGAGTTACGAATTAGGTAATCTACTGCTTACGGGAATACAATGGAGAGATTTCTGTTTATTCTAGGAGATAGTGGATTAGTTCCTCAGTTACAGAACTAAACATTTACTATAACATTTATCTTTACTTCTTACTTTAATTGGGGGGATGTTATTTTTTTTCCCCCCAACCAAGTACTTCCTCCCATAAATCACAAAGAAAAGGAATTGCGAAGTTCTCTTCAGTGCTTCTGAGGTTGTTATCATTCTGGGAAAGCAAGCTTCTTCAACAGAGTAAAGCTACTACAGTAACTACTATTCCAAATTTCCTTGTAAAGACACGTTAGAAAATTCTCTAGTTACTCTCTCACACTAACGTGCTAAACTGCCATACTTTCCTGTCTTATTTCTTCCAGAGTTTTTTTCACCTAAAAATAGTTTTGGAAGTGAGATATGTTCTATCTGCTAAGACATAAAATCTGCTGTAGAGACATGTACTATGTACCCATTCAAAACCAAAGTACACCAAATAAAATCTTAAGGATCAAAGAAGACATTTCGGCACCTGTGTTTGCAAGTGATACTGCAAACCCACTCAATAACAGCTAACAAGAATCCCCAGATTCCTGTTTTAACTTTAAAGTATGTTTGGTTTTATAAAAGTAATTTACTCAGCTATAATCTTTGTATGAAAGGAACTTTTAATGGATAAAATGAAAGCTCTTGACTGGAGAGCGTTTGGAAATATTGACAGAATTTTGACCACCACCTTACTATTCTCTTCCATGACCCCACTCATATTCTTAAGCACCTGACAAGCATCCACATTATCCTCTCTCAAAATTCAACAAAATACTGCTTTTGTGCCATACCTATAAAAACTTCAGACATAGTTAACCTACTCGTAGACAGAACCACCACCGATAATGATGACTAATACTGCTCCCCAGCTTCCTTGCAGTACCTCGAACTGCCTGGCTTCAAGTATTATTACTTATTTCAAATCATACTGTAAGCTCTTGAGGAAAAGGACCTTTATCTTTGTTTTCTCTTGTATGAAAGGAAGATCAGAACTTCTGGTCCATAATTAGGGCTCCTGGATTTCCCAGTAATGCAAATAATGCTAATATACACACTTGGCAATATTGTAAAATACACTTACTCAACTTGAATATCTGCAAAATTACTAACATGTCTGGAGGAAAAACTTTGAAAGAAGATGATATATGGAAAAGATATTTACATATGAAATTAATTTTAGATTTAGAAACCTAGCTTATATAGCAAAGTCTGCATGATGTTTTAAGTTGCACTAGCATCAGAAGTCTAGGAACTGACCTCATCCTAAAGGATAAAGGTACATTTCTTCCTTACAAAATATTAATAACTTGCAAGGATTAACATCCAACCCCACCCCTGTAAACAGGGCATGTGTGTCACACCCTTTTACACTTTTCACCAACATTACCAAGCTCTTCTGACAAGCCAGACTGGTATCTGGAGTTCAAACATTACAATCTGATAATACAAAAAAGCATGAGGGCTCTGACAGTGAAAGAACAGAAAAATTCAACGGTGAAAGCTAATAAGTGTTCTTTTGATACTTATTACTTAATTTGAAGTACTGCAGAAAAAGCTTAAACAAAATCTACTTACAATGAAGGAGGACTAGCATCTTTTTCATCTCAAAAACGCAAGTAGGATAATTCTTAAAATGACCTGATTAATTATTCTATAGTACATTCAAAAGTTTTAAGTAAAAACAATTTATCAAATGTTGGTAATCTTTAAAAAACACTGAATAAAACAATTGTATTTTATGTAACTCATTTCCTTCGCAATAGAGAATGATATAAGAATATGGAGTAAAATGATAAACAGGCAGACATGCAGATGATCAACCACACAACAGCATACCCTGAGGACTTCAGTTAGCTCTACTCTGCAAAATACTTATCTGATGCTTCATTGCAAGTTCAAGAATACAATTAGCATAAAAAATTTGGTGGCTTACAAGCATTAAAATATATAACAAACACATTTAAAATTGATCCTTCTCTGCATTCCTTCCATAATTTATTCACTTAAAAATTATGAAGCAGTCTCTGATGCATCTCACTGTGTGACGCTAAATGACAAATGTTCTTTTCAGTCCATCCACTCTATGAGACAACTTACTACATTTGGGTTATTTTTGCTGAAACTAGATCAGCACTGTCCAAGTGTACATCAAACAACTAAAAACAACTGACTCAGAAATACAAATCAAATATTTGTGATTCTGAAAAATAAGGTTTCTTTGGCTACTGAAATCTAAAGAAATGTTAATCTACAAAATATGGAAGTCAATTACTCATTTCTACACAGAACAAACTTTACTTTCAGAACAGCATATTTTTATTATGCCATTTCCTTTACCCAAACAGGTGATCAGGACTGTAAATTCTGAATGCTGGATAACAAAAATGGGCAAGTGAATTACTATCTACTATGAAACATGGTAGAATAGCTTTAAAATTTTATGGGAACACAAATGATTATACACAGTTTAAGCATAAAATTTAAATTAAAAAATTGAAAAAAATCTCCTGTAAGTGAGAAAATTTTATTATAATCTGCACATTCAGGTTCTGCAATGGTGGAGGGATGTAAGAAAAAATGTTTGATCAGACTGCCCCACATTTCCTCAGTTGAAAAGGGAGGGAACAGCAGTGAGGAAGAAAGCTTTTGCTCTGCCTGTTGTCTAGTGGGGAAGCCAAAACTCATACCTGTCCTTGATCATCACTCTTGCTGCACACTAAACTTTAAAGAAGTGCAGCACAACCAACAGGACATCTTGCCACTTTGGCAAAGAGACGTAACTGAGAGCATCCAAATCCTGTGAGTTCGATAATGCCAATTATACGATCATCAAACTGACTTCCTTTAGTAAAATGAAAATATGATTAAAATACATCCTTTTCACCTTGTCCTTTCTGCCTACGTGTAGAAAAAGACCTCTTTTTCTGCAGCACCAGGGAATACTACAGCTCTAATTTATACACAGAAAAAATGACAGCCTACCAAATACACATGGGTCATCTGTAGCAAAAAATGTGGAAAAATTCTTTTATCTTCATGCATAAATACATTTTATTTATACTGTTTCAATTCTAAACCAAATTCCAACAGTATTACTAATGGTAAACTAAAACCTTTTCCTAACCCAGAAGCAACAGTGTTTGTTTTTGTGACATTAACAGTACACACCAAAGTCCACTGTCACTGATGAGTCACATTTTGCTAACAGCTTGTGTCCAATATTTAAAATTTTAAAAAAACATTGTGACTATTTCTTCTAAAAAAATTCAGTTATTTATCCAGGCCACAAATATGTAACCAGTACTGACTTCCTGTCTATAAATTTAATCCCATAAGCTATGAGTTAAGAGTGCAATCAAATCCTGCCTGATCAAGTTTCACAAGAGATCTCTCCTCAGACTTTAGGAGTTGGAATTCCGAAATTTCACCAGACATCCCAAAAGTTGATAGTGTGCTGTACACAGGGTGTTCCTTCTTGTTGCTTTAATTAGATATATGTAGAAATACCCTAATCTTTACGCAAGCAAACACATGTTAGATCATGCAAGCTTATTCCTTTCTATACATTTTTTACTGTCTTCCCAAGAATATTTTAAAATATCTTGAGAATAGAGCACTGACTACTTGATGAGAAGACCACTCCAGAATCTTATCAACATCACCTTAGGAGTATGTTTCTCTTGCCGCTTAGTTTCCTGGTTTAATCTGCTGGACTCACAAGAAAACACATCTTTCTCCTTATTTATCCATCTCAAACACTTGGTGTCTGCACTACGTGTAGCCATGTACCGTAAAGCTACTTAGGGAGAACAGGCAGTTGCTTCATTAGTGCTCTTTGTGCTAGGTAAATCAAATGAAACCTCAGATTTCACACACACAACAGTCCTTTCACAAAGGAATTGCGATGTTGCATAACTTCTTTTCATTATTTCATCTGAAGAAACAGGAATGACGTTAACAATAAAATGTTGTCACATGAAATCGCATCATAATTTCCCATTAAAAAATCTAGAGCAAGCATAGATGATAAAAAATATATTTGGCAGATGTAACTCTGTAACATTTTTAAATGTACTACAAGCTTTCTCACAGCTAAATCAATTTGGAATACCACTTCTCCAGTAACACCAAGGCGCACACAAATGAAAACTCGTGTCACCGTTGAGAGTCCCAATTCCTGTCTATTCCTGGCTACCAAGAACACTGTGCTGCTTCAACAGGGCTAGGCAAAATAATACTTAATATGCAGTTGGCATTAAACATGGTATTCTGATAATGGAAACATCAATAAAAACAAGTGCCAAACATGACTTCACCATGTTTTGGAAAGCAGAAACACAATCACAGTGATGGCAGAGGTATGACAGTCCAGCATACTGAGGCAAGAATATTGGAATACCTGTGCTCTGCTGACAGAAGAGTGAAATACAGCTTGAAGTGTGTGTGTCCCTGTGTGTGTAAACTACACTGCATATGGTAATTAAATAAAATTGACAAGCAACCCAGCTGAACGGGCCATGACATAGTTTGACAGTACAAACATACCAGTTTTCCTGAAGGTATTTCAATAGAAAACAAATAATCCCCCAAATGACCTTAATTTTAGTTTGTACATTCCTCTGGACTTATCAGAGACAGAACAGCAATATGCTGTTTCAAGCAACAAAACTTCAATTTTTCTATCTAAGATTTCAGTGAAGGGAAACCCAGAGAAAAAAGAACTTATAAACTGTTGGTACATTAGAAAGCAGAAAGCTTAACGGAGAAAAGTAAAGCAGCAGGAGTTGACATTATTTCTCCTCAAAACAGGGGAAAAGGAACACTAGTTTAGTGTAACTTTAGAGCACGAATCCCTCCAAAGGGTTGTAGAGATGTTAATGGAATAGAAAAATTACACCTATTTTTCTTAAATCAAGAATACTGATACAGAAGATTGTTTCTACACAGGTTCATGCCAGGTAGAGCATACTCTAGTCTAGGATACAATTTTGAAACATTCTAGAGAAGCTGAAAAGTGCTCCAAAAAGTTTGGAACTCAAGTTCCAAAAACAACCTTAAACTGTTAATTTTAACTAATCACTGCAAAGTTTGTCTACTGATCTTATGTCCTGAACAACACATCAGTTTGTGTTTAGTATGAATAGTTTCATACCAAAATAAGTACTTTTGCCAAAGAATTGTATCTAATGGGACATACCAAAGGGGGCCATCACTGAACCTGAGGATTAGATCTGGGAAAAACAAAATTCTTTTTCTATTATGCATTAACAGCTGGCTTTTGCGAGCTAACAGTCAGGTTACTTCAATTTTTAATTCAGGTCTGGAAAATTTAAAAAATTGTCATGCCTCTTACATCCAGGTACTCAACAGTTTCCTGAGTGTATAGCTTTAGAGGTAAATAGTAAGTATAGGACTAGGTCATTATACAAAAATTGCAGGGAATTCTTTGAGAGAGAAATGTTGTGAGGTCTCAACAGTCCTGCCAAAATTACAAGCGTGCACAAGAAATGAATTCAAGACATTCTATAGTCAAATCTAGCTTTTTGCTCTACTTATTAAAATTAAAACTCATTAAGCTTATTTCAACACTTATGACACTCCACACACACACAAAGTGGGTTTTTTTACTGGCTTTTTTCCCCCCCTCTACTTGATCAAACTTTACCAAACAAGGAATCAAAACCACACTGCTGCAACTCTACCTAATCCTCTCTACTTTCCAAGGTAAAGAGATATGTGGAATCCCTTGGCCATTTTCATTAGAGGAACTGAAAATAAGCAAATAAACCAAATCTGAACTCAGGCTTTCTTTGTAACACAGGATTAATGCAGTAGCAAGAATACAATAGGGAATGATCTCAAGCTGTGCCAGGGGAGGTTTAGACTAGATACTAGGAAGGTCTTTTTCACTGAAAGGGTTGTTGGACATTGAAACAGGCTGCCTAGGGAGGTGGTTAAGTCACCATCTCTGGATGTGTTTAAAAGTTTTCTAGAGGTGGTGCTTGGGAACATGGCTTAATGCTGGACTGGGTAGATTAGGGTTAATGGCTGGACTTGATGGTCTTAAAGGTCTGTTCCAACTTAAGTGACTCTGATTCTATGAAATGGAAAATCTCTATAGCTCATTAACTCTTTCTCCAAATTAAGTATTAGTAGCTGCAAAAAATGACAATATGTGATTCTGCTACTCAAGGACTCAAAAGAGAGGGAAGACCAAAAAGATTAACTGGTAATTAAAGATGTCAGAAAGTTTATTTGCTGGGAGCGAAAAATGGAATGTCCTACTAGCTTATATAAGAGGATGAAAATACTCTGCAGACCCTTCCTAGAAAATAGTCGTGGGGTATTATATACAGATCAAAAATAAAGCTCATTTAAATACAACTTTTTCATAATTCAAACCATCAGAAGAGAATCTACCACATTATGCTATATATATGTAGCAAGTACTGACTTAAACAGGAGATTTCAAGAAACTTTCTATGCATATGACTTAGTAAAAATTGCTCTTCAGCAGATATTTCTGATCTATGACTGGGGAAGTTCCACATTTTAAAAAAAACTACATAACCGACATTTTAATGTTAGAATGTTTAGGGTAACTGAAATTAGATTTAATGAAAAAGCACTGATTTGATTTCTCAGCACAGAAATCTTAGCTTCCGTTCAGTCAAAATAAGAATCTCTTCACATTTTATTTATGGCTAATCATAACTGCCTCATACACCATCTGAAGGATGAAAGGTTTTATTTTTCTTTATTTCTATCACATTATTAATGTCGAGCTGGACTGTCACAATAACTACTATTTTGCTGTAGCACAATGATGTATCAATTACCAATGACTAAACACTTATATCCCAAACTGGGTTATATAATAATATTCACATTAAACAAAGATTATTTAACACTGCAAGCAAGTCAACATTCTGAACTTCTGTCCCCACAGATGTACATCCTAAAAAAGTGGCACTTGAGCTAACCAGAACTGATGAAAATGCTACTGTATTGGGAAATGGAAATAACTACAGCCACACTACAAAAGTTCTGCTTTTGAATTAACTGCTTGCAGAATTTTCATTGTTTACTTTTTCATATTTACTATCACATTATGTTTTAGTACTGTCAAACACTATGCAAAAAAGAAAATAAAAGCCAACACAAACAATTGAACACAATTACACAGTTAAAAGAAGCCATTTCCAATATTCTTCAAAGTCAACAACTACACAGACTAATAAAATGTAACGTTTTGGCCAGTAGTTAATATGCCAAATTAAACAAAAAAGTACTCTAAGCTTTTACACAATAATATGAGAAATCACTCTTTTCCATAATTTTAGTGACTACTTATAATTAAATGATAATTCTCTAATCCATCATGTAAGTCTGCATTTATTTGTGGGTCAAGTAAGTCTAATTCTGAAGCAATGTTCTTAATAGTCTATTAAAAGACTTCCACTGACATGAATCCATTTTAGAATGAACCTTCCTACCCACCTGTTGTCACTTTCAATATTTTAACAACGTACATAAATGTAAAAAATTACAAAATTGGAGTGATTTTCAAGAAAAACTTACCCTATAAAAAGCAGTTGTCAGTGGTAGCAACGCTGCAGCAATGCTATACTCCTCTGAAGATGAACAATCCTTCAAGAAAAACATACAAAGAAAATAAGCAAAACAATTTTTGATGTTATGCACGATTATTTCATTTCTGCCTTATGAAGCCCCTCTGACAAACTTCCCATACCCAATGTAACCTTTAATCCCTTAATTTCATGTAAGGATAACATACATTTATGTATGTGTGTATACATATACATATCCTCCTTTGATTTCTGCTAGGTAGGTATTGCTATAATTCTTCCCACTTAAGGAATTTATCAGCAGCTTTCTCACACCTGTGTCTGAAATACAATTTCACCAACATAGTTTACATATAAAAAGGAAAACACTCCTCCAAAACAATAAAAAGGCAGGTTGCTTCCATTTGCGTCAACAGCAAATCTGACTAAAATGAAATATATGCGATGACCAAAGAATGTATTTTCAAAAAATTTACACAAAGAAAGAGACATTTATTTGGTGGTGAAGTGATGAAATAATGACCTCCACAGCCTCTGAAATAGTTTGGCACAAGGTTAAGTTTAAAAGAAGATGAAAACCTGGATTTTCAGTCTCAGAATGGCTCACTCAACAGTCAGTTGTGTCATTCATGTCTCTCTAGGTTGAAAAGGGTATGCCAAAGTAAATCAGCTCCTAATTGCACTGATGAAAATAGTGATTTTTATTACAAGTCTTTTAAAAGAAACCAGAATTGGAATGTAACTTAATATTTAAAAAACATACTACATTAATTTTTTAAGATTTAAAAAAACTGAGAAAAAAAATAGAGTTAAAAAGATCCTTTTTCTTAGTTACAGTTTCAGTTATTTTAATCACTTTTTTTTTTTTTAGTTACTAAATTTTTTTCATTAGCTCCTTTGTCAACACTGAAGAACACAATAATGCACATAGTTCTACTAGACAAATGCATCACCATTGTGCCCCTGGATGACAAATGGCACAACAGCATTTCCATTTGAACAATTCATTTCAATATTTTTCACATTCATTCTTATGACAGGCACACTACAACTCAAACCACACTCCTATGAACTATCTCCAGCATCTGACCTAATTCCAAAATGGAAATATCTCCAGTGTTCCTCTGACAAACTTTCCATTTATGCCTTCATGTCATACCATAATTTTCTAAAACACAGAACTGTAGCAAAAACTTGGTACCAGCCAACTGTGCTAACAGATATACAAAAACTGCATCACAGGAACAATCACACTAAGGACAACTAGGATTTTCTTTCTATTCATCTCACTCTTCTTTCTTAAACGGTTGCTGAGGGCTTATGGACTGCAGGTTTAAAACAACAGACCAAAAAACTCATCACAAGACTACCTTGCTTCTCCTTACTTTCAAAGTCCATTTCACCCTTTAAGATTTTCTAATAACAAATACTTAATCTTCTATTACTTTAATCAAGCTCACCTAAACACAATACCAATGTCCATACACAGTTCAATATAGCAGCATTCAGAAAACTTCTTACATACATATTCTGAACAAAAGAGGTGTACAACAAGTTCAGAGATGTGAAGCTTTATTTCTGCACAGAGTTGCTGAAGGTTTTAACACGCATATATGCTCACTGCACATGGGAAACAAAAGGTGTGCAAGTACTAAGACGTCATAACACATTCCAATCTGGTAGGGGAAAACAGTAAGAAAAGTGGACACTGAGAAACTCAATATATGTTTTAATGACGCCTTTCAGTACCGTGACAGGTATATATAAAAAAAAATTAGATTTTAAGATGTCAGAAGAGTTAAGACTAAAGGACATAGCCTCAGCTGCTTTTCATTTTCAATTTCTGCATAATTTCCTATTGTTATCTGTATCTTTAACCTCAGTTTGGAATTTAACACATGGATTTGTAGTTTAATATAAATATATGATAAGTATTGTTATTATTTTTTCATGTAACCAGAAAACCTCCCATTTAAAGTGAGACTTCACGACCTTTAGGAATGTTGCACAGTTTTCAAAGAAATGCCTATTTCTTTCTGTATGCATTTATTTATGACCAGGTATAAAATGATCCATCCTCATTGTTTCTAGTTACCTACTTAATCCCTTAGCTCAAATTATTTGTCAGAGTTTTGGCTTTTACCCAAAATATACATAAAAATATCTTTATAAAAACTGAACAATGTATCTTCACCTAGAGAGCATTCAATACTCCAAGAGCTAACATATGTCTCAAAGATATATATCATCACCACATAAACAACACAGTAGATTATTTTTCCATTCCTTCTTGCAAGTATGAAATTCTCCACATACTCAATGTCAGCAGTACCTCCTGGACTTGCAGTATGGATGAATGATTTGTATATATTTTATTCTTCTCCAGCATAAGACAAGAAATGTAAAAAGATGTCATTACTTAGGAATAAAGTGTAACATTACTGTTTTAAGAGTAGTAAAATTAGTTGCTTACTGCTTTGTAGCTGCAAGAGGGAATGCCATTGTTAACAGAGATGTGGCACTAAAATCTTACCTTCTCCATTTCACAGACAAACTCAAGTACTGGAAATGTAATATATGTATTGTATGCAATTAATTTAGACTCCCAAAACAAAACAATCCAGCTGCCTTTACCAATCTTACTACTACTCCAGAGGTAGATAAGTCAAATACCATAAAATAACTGAAGCTGCTCTCCTCAATTTGCACCGAATGTAGCTGAAATGTATTTGGGAAACAAAAAATTACAGTTCTCAGCAAATTAATTTCCTAAAAACAAGTCTTATGAAAGTGAAATATGGCCTACTTTGACTCAATGCCTGAGTGAACACCTGGCACATTATTCCAGCCATACTGATCATATATCCAGATAGTTGCTGAACTGTGTAGCAGATTGGAAGTGTTACAGGAATTCATGCACATTTAAAATAGTTTTGCCATACTGAATTGACAAATGAATAGTAAAATGAGAATGCTTTTCCTTACACTACATTGATAATACATGTGATTTATGTTCCGCTCAGTTTAAATACACAGCAAAAGTTTGGTGGTTTGATATTGTCATTACATTGCAGAACTGACAACTAGGAAGTTAAGATTTTGATCGCTTTGATGGACACATGGGACTGCCAGCATCTGGTGAGACACTGATGGCTCTTGGAAGCTGGTAGGCAGCTTAGACTTCTGGTATTGGCGAGGAGAGGCAACTCTCCCCATTCTTGACTTCAGAACAAGTACTGGGCTGCACTTCCATTTCAAAATGAAAGTTTGGAAAATAAGTTATTTTACGTCAACACTAAGTTGAGATGCCCTCAAAAATCTGATCCTAGCCATGAACAGCTAAGAAAAGTCACTCCAGGAAAAGGATCTGCTACTGAAGGTGCAGGCCCAGATGTAACAACACCCTGAAGCACTCTTTGATGTTCCGCTGACCACAGGAGCAACCCGGTCTGTGAAGCACAGTGACAATTTAGCACAAGCTTACATACCTTTCTGAACAGGCTGCTGCAAATAACACCTGATACTTAGGGATTTCTACTTTCTCCTAGTCACAGTATAAAAAGATAGAAAATATCTATAAAATATCTGTTAACATCTGGAGTCCAATATTCTTTTTAAATGCATCTTGATAGTCTCTCTCATTAATTGCTAGCTGACACGGTATGTTTCCTGTGTTAAGCCACATTCTGCTTTGGGCAGTAAGCTTTTCAGACAGACACAACATTTTTAATATTCCACAGAAATCTGAGTATGCTGAAAACTTGAGACCAAATTTTGCTTTACATTCAGCAGCACTATAAATAAATGGAATTACCCTCAGGCCTGACTACCACATGAAATTAATGCAACATGCAGTGAATGCATTCAAACTAAAAAGCTAAACGTGGCAGCCCTTGATCTTGCCTTTTTTTGCCGTACAGTATGATGTATGTATGCTTTATTAAAAATACTGATGAAGTCACCCTCAACATTGCACTGTCCCTCTCGACAATCATTTCATGTTGCCCATTTTCATGAAGACCAAGAGCATTCATTACCACACAATAACCTCATAATGAATCATGAAAAAAATGCCAGAAACTTTAGTGTTGTATGTGTTCTTAAAGCACCAGGAGAAGAATTATTAAGGCAGGAAGTGCAAGGCAACCATAAACTGTAAATAAACAGTACACTGGTTACAAATTTACAGGTGACACATTGGTTCCAAATTCAACAGATAATTTCAATGGTGCCAGGATTTAATCCTTATTGTTACAGATATAGTATGTAGACAGAGTTTTACTGAATCACATTATTTTTATTGTTGATGTAGTTTATATTTTGGAAATGTCAACTGTCAAACCTAACACATAAGCCTATTCTTTTTGTCTAAAGCAGTAAGAGAATTCAGCAATACAGTTTAGAAAAAATGCTTTGTTTGTTAGAAGGAAGAGGGATTCACCATGCAGAACTGCAAGGTAATTCAAAACTAGAACTGAATTTTAATGACACAGTTTTCACTTTCAGTAAATAAGTTGAATAAAGTTCATGCACCCACAGATAAATACAATATCAGTGTAATTGGAACAATTAATAATTATACATTTTATCAAAGAAAACCTATTCCATGTTAACGATGTTGTGACCACTGTCCTTTATACTCCATTTCAGCAGTTAAAAATCCAAGTAAACAAACCAATGTACTGATTTTATCTAATATAATTATATTCTGCCTTGAAAGAAAGGTGAAAAAAAAACAACCACATAGTCCTATTTGTAATTTCCAATGTAACTTTTAAAAGTATTTAAACTACAAGTATGAACTTCACTGATAAATCCATCTGCTGGAGCAACAGTTATGACATATTTTGCTGGAATAAGTACTAGTATGACAGTAATTACTCACATTACTGATCACTAGCAGCATATAATTAACATAAAAAGAAACTCTGGAATCTTCTTATTGAAATAATAAACAAAATTGTTGTGTTTTTTTCAGTGAAAATTATTCTACTGTTACTTTCTAACATTTTTATACATTTTTGGCTAATGAAGCCAAATCTTGTTTAACCACTGCTCTGCTGTAATGGCATCAAAGCATTCTGATTTTCCTGTCATCAAAGGCAAAATCAAACCTTTTTGAGACAGCTACAGTGTTGTATGCAACTCTTCTGGGTCTTGAGAAGCACCATGACATGCCTAGGAGGTCCCTGCGGCTGACTACCTGTGGACTTCCCTATTGGCAGAACTACAGGAACACAATCAAAGCTTGGAATATATAGCCTTATGTAATTCTCATTATTTCTTAAACTCCTTATTTTGATAAGGATATTTAAAATTACTAACTCGCAAACCCCCTCTTCCTTCATAAGTGACCCTAGCACAATTTGCTCCTCATTAACATAAGCTTTTAATTTAACTTTTTATTCTACCCAAATACTGTTGTAGTGATTCCCAGTAAATAAAAATCACAACAAACCAAGCACAAAACTACACTCTTATTGTGTATTGTTTCCAGGTTTAACATTGACCAGAATCACACTTTTGAGGAGCAACTTCTCAGATTGCTACCTCGTTACTATCTGACAGCAGTAATTCAACACAAAATCCATATCAGAGAGACTTAATCTGTGCTCTGCATTATGCCAGATATAACACCTTCTTCATCCTCTTTGGCCATTCAGAGAATCACAGAATTCTAGGGGTTGGAAGGGACCTTGAAGGATCATCTAGTCCAACCCCCCTGCCAGAGCAGGGTCACCTAGAGCACATCACACAGGAACTTGTCCAGGTGGGTTTTGAATGTCTCCAGTGAAGGAGACTCCACAACCTCCCTGGGCAGCCTGTTCCAGGGCTCTGTCACTCTCACAGTAAAGAAGTTCTTCCTGATATTCACATGGACCTCCTATGCTCCAGTTTGCATCCATTGCCCCTTGTCCTATCACTGGTCATCACTGAAAAAAGCTTAACTCCATCTTCCTGACACTCACCCCTTACATATTTGTAAACATGGATGAGGTCACCCCTCAGTTCCATTCATATAAGTGCAAAAGCAGAAGACAAAGGAACTACACCCAACCCAGATGAATCCCTACCAATTTGTTTTGACTTTGTGGTTTTTCTGCCTGACTAGAAGCCTTCAGAATGACCATTTCATTAAGGAACAACAGGATGCAAGATGCTGTAGGTCTGCCATTACAGGTAGCAAAAGATTCAGTTTCATTTTAGAAGTATTTACTTTCTGCAGAGCTTTCCATTTGTCTTTATCTCACCCTTAATTTTCATAAGTTTGTCAGTCCTTGAAACATGGTGGCATAAGGGACAGAATGAAACTGATGCAATTCAGACTGAATTACACAAGCACGTAAGTTTCCTTCTGCTTTACTCTGCACATTCACAAGTTAACAAACGCAGCACATTTTCTCGATGCAGCTCCATTGTACTTCTGATCTCACAGCAAGCCAAAACAAGAAGCAACATTTACTCAAAGACAAGCTGTCGAGTCCCTACCCCCCCTTTCATTCCCAATAAATACATTTCTGTCTAGGGTTCAAATTAGTAATTTCCTCCTTCTTGTAACAAACTATGTTTAGGAAACCAGAAAATTCAATTTTTATGCACATAAATCACACATTTTCCACTATATTTCTCCTGTACCCCAAAAGCGTAAAAAAAAATTAACTTTTTTTTGCAAGATACTGATAAAGACAAGAATACCATCCCTTGCATCTAAGCACATCTGAGTTTCTTTAACTGAAATGCCATGCATGTTTCTGAATACTGTCATGAGGCCCATGGCAATAAAGTTCAACATACTCAGGCTGTAATCTTCTCCCAAGGAAATGGTTGGGATGCCAAGATGCCTTTTGACTTTTATTTCACAGCAGGGCTTCATTCACAGTGACTCTGTCCAAACCTTAAACTACACCAGCTGTGATACAAGGTCCTGCACAGTAATTCGTAAAAATATTTGACTAACAACATTCAAATGATAAAATACATTGCAATTAATAACAAAACAGAGATCAATATCCGTTAACTACTCAGCTGGAAAGAGGTGATTAATTCATAATATATCTACAGTCTGCAGTGTACTCCTAAAGCCCTGGTAGACTGAAGCACTTACACAGCAACTGCAAAACATAAATACAGGATACTTTGAAAACCACTTTACAGACAGCCTGGTTAACTGAGTTAGGGAACAACAGAGAAATACTTAAAATATTAGAAGATCTATTAAAATATTCCTATAGAGTCCAGTTATCTGTTAGCAAATCAGCTCACAAGTACACAGTATACATTCTTATGCATTCTGAAAATTAATTTGGTGTGCAGCAGCATCTCTTCTAAATTATAAGCTAAGTCACAAGCTTTCAAACATGTAAGAATAGAGTTATCTTACTTAATCTTACTGTTCTTCTCAAAGTTTCATGCTATTTTCTAATTTCATATACTTTTAATAAAAATACTTCACATCATCAGTGCACAATCTATATAATTTTTACAACTTAATAGGAATTAACACCTTTTAAAAAAGAATTTCCATGGGCATGTAAAGTGATTCACTGAAAAATCAGTCTTTCACTTTAGAAAAATATATGGTTTGGATAGAAGTAGTAGAATTTTACATCTGTCTTCTGAAAAGCAGAGTCAATGCTCAGCGCAAATCCATTACTTAAAGTTTCTGGGTCTCGTTCATTATGGAGAAATTGAACAAACAATGGCTGATGAAAATTAACTTGGAAGTAGGGCTCACTGAAAACTTTCCACTTAATATAATGTGATGAGAAAATATTTTTTTATTTATGGCAAAAGTCCTCACTCATATCATCTTAGACAAGAGAACTTCTGAACACCAATGTTTTTCCTTTGGCACTTCCCTAGTCTCTTCTAGATACCTTGTAAAACCTTGGGCAACACCTCAAAGAAGGCAAAGAACAGGTATGAGGAATCTACAGGCTGGACTGTAGGGGGCAAGTCCTCATAGAAGGCATTTCCAGAAACATGAAGAACACGGAAGTGATTGAGAACAGAAAGCACGGCTGACCCAGAGCAAATGTGTAACTTCTGTGATGAAATAAGAAGCTCTGTAGCTGAGGAAAGCACAGCACATCTCATGTGCCTTGGCTTTAACTGGGCTTTTGACACTGGCTTCTTTATTATCTTTGTAGGCAAGATGAGAAGATATGGTCCGGATGAAGGAGTGGAAAACTGCACTGTCAGACTCAAAGAGAGTGGTCAATGGTTCCAAGTTTAACAGGAAGGCAGGCAGGCATGATTTTTCAGGGGCTGATACTGTGGCAAACACCACCTAATGTTTTCATTAACAATCTGTAAAATGGCATGAAAGTAATTTTTGCCGAATTTCTGGATGACACCAAATTTGGGGGAGTGATGAATATGCTGAAGGGCAGGACTGCAATGAGCTGGCATCACAGCATGTCAGAAATAGACTGACAAGAACCTCTTGAACTTCAGCAAAGACAAAAGCAAAGTTCTGCACAAGGGACATGGTGACTCCATGCAAAACATAAGCTACATATGAACAGCACTTGCAACTATGTGCTGTGTTATACATGTTAAAACAAGACCAGGCCCTGAAATTCAGAAAAGAGACAAAATTAATTATGTTTTGCTGCTGTTTGCAGATACCAGCAAACTTTGTACAGCTCCAAGGAATTGCAAATATAAGTAATATTGCAGTTGAATTGAACAGGCATTCAACATGAGAAGAAATGGAAATATTATGAAGTACTTTGATGTCAGAAAAGAAGCACTGCCAGAACAGCAACAGGCAGAAGTGAACAGATTCACAGCAGTGATGTTAAATTTCTCAAAGAAGTATGTGAGGTAAAGAATAAATAATTGGAAACAAAGTGTAAGACTGATGGGAGATAGGAGGGGAAAGAGTTTTTAAAATAGCAAATGATGAAAACATTAGTCTCAACTAGAGATAGCTCATAGCAGGGGCAAAAGAACAACGTAATTAATGAGTTTAAGGATGTCATCCAAGAGATGGAAACTATCAGGAGAGTGCAGAACTGAAAGAAGCATGGAAGAACTAAGCAAGTATATGAAAGGAAAAAAACTATGCTCAACCAGCACAGACAAAGATTACCAGAGAGAAAGTTGATGCCAATATTTTTCTATTTATTTATTTTAAAAAAAATATATATTGAATGCATCTGCAGGGTTCTGGCAGGTGCCCCTGGGAACTGAAGCACATGCTTGTGAGGATATCACTGCCTCTGGGAGATGCAGTTTTCACTAACTGCCAAAAGTGGAGTCCCTTTTCCATACATATTTGACATCTTGTTGCTGGACAGCTTCAGTTTTTCTACGCCAACCTTGATAGCGCTGAAAAGCTTTGCTACAGTTTTGGCAGAGGCACCAGTTAGTCTGTGTACAGCTGCACCAAAGGACAAGAAGAACGACAATGACCAGCTGCTTCTGGAAGAAGTTTTCTTGGATCATATGTGTTGGTGCAGCTCCATTTCTGGATTCATGAAACAAGTGTCAGCTGCTGGAATAGGGTATTTCTGGGATGACCTGCAATGGCTGTAAAATTTCAAGGATGACAAAAGGGAGTTCTGTGGTTTTTTTGAGGTAATTCTACTTATTTTAAGGTTATGAATCTTGAATTTAGCCAGCAAGGGCTTTTCCATGCTTAGGAACGAATGATGCATTCATTGTATTAGCTGAACTGGTTGTCACAGTTTGACTCAGGTCCGACAACAATGCTCTCGATCCCCTCCCCCCCCCAACCCAGGTAGGGAAGGAGAGAGAGAAAAAGAGAGAGACTTGGCTGGATTGAAAACTAAACTACACAGCTTTAATTAAAACACTAATGAATCATACAAGAAAATATATACAATTATATACAGATATATATTCAGGTACGGGCAAAAGCCTCTCGACTCCCCCCACCCCAGCAACTCCCACAGCACTTCCCTGAACTGGGAAGAGTCCCGAGGAATCCCGGAGCTGCTGCTGGAGAAAGCAGAGAGTTATGGGGGTCACAAGAGATCAAGCCTGAGGATCGACGGTGATGGATGAACAGAGTCCTCCCTGGACGCTGGCCATGGACGGAAGAGAAGGGGAGAAGAAGAAGGAAGGAAGTTGTCTTCTGTGATCTCTGACCTTCCTCTGAGCTTACGTAGATATATGGAATGGAATATCTTTGGCCAGTTTTGCTGTCCGTCTAACTGAGCCTCCTACGGGGGGGTCACAGATCTCCCCGTAGTGTCTGAGCCGGCAGAGTGCAGGTGCGGCCTTGAAGCCTCAGTAGTTAGAAAAACATTCCACTGTCTTATCAGCCTAGCAGAACACACTGTTGCTAGCTACAAGAAAGCTTACTGAAGGAAAAAAAAATCAGTAAAAAGAAAAATTGGCTTCATCCTGGCTCAAACCAGGACACTGGTGAATTTGATAGAACCTAAAAACCCTTGTTGCCAACCCTGCGGCCAGATCTCTCAGTTCCTTAATAGACTGGAATGAAAATTTTCTGTTGCCTTTCAAGAAGTAATTGCAGTTTTAATAACTTTTATTAAAGTTGTTATACAAGTTGCTTAATAAAAAAATCAACCTTGTAACAACATCAGAATAGGCCCATTCAATATCATAAACCAATCACGCTACTAAAGTAACTATAAGAAATACCCCATTTTTCTGGAAGAAAAACTACAAGCAAATTTAAGGCCTTATAACCCTGGCTGATACAAAGGATAAATCATTCATAGAAAAGAATGCCTAAAGCAAATTTGGGAAACTGAAGGACCTGTGGAACATCTCCCTTATGAGGAGAGGCTGAGGGAGCTGGGTCTCTTTAGCTGGGAGAAAAAGAGACTGAGGGGTGACCTCATCAATGTTTACAAATATGTAAGGGGTGAGTGTCAGGGGGACGGAGTTAGGCTTTTCTCAGTGATGACCAGTGATAGGACAAGGGGTAATGGGTGCAAATTGGAGCACAGGAGGTTCAAGGTGAATATCCGAAAAAAAATTTTTACTGTGAGAGTGACAGAGCCCTGGAACAGACTGCCCAGGGAGGTTGTGGAGTCTCCTTCACTGGAGACATTCAAAACCCACCTGGATGCGTTCCTGTGTGATGTTCTCTAGGTGATCCTGCTCTGGCAGGGGGGTTGGACTAGATGATGTTTCGAGGTCCCTTCCAACCTCTAGGATTCTATGATTCTATGTTGTGTGTGATTAGGTAGCATGTTACAGAGCAGTGTCCATCTTGATTAACACATCAAATCTGTGTGATCAAGGAAGAATATTGTTCCAAAGCCTGGAAAGCCCAGGAGATTCAGAGATTTCAAGAGCTGCTTGATTTAGTAAAGTTATCCTTCCAAGATAACATTAATCAATGAAATACATACATTCTAGTACAAATATTTAAAATATGGAAAAGAAAACTTAGAAAAACCTAGTATTTTTATTTAACCTAATGTAAGGTGTCCTACATGTTCAGACTGTACTTTCCAGTGCATGGGCAGCATCTTCTTTAATATGGATACAGATTTTATTTGAAATCTTATACTTTTTGTTATTCCATAAGACAAGTATGACAAATGTGTGCGAGATGTGGCAACTTTTTCTTATGAAACTTAAACTGTTAAAAAAATCCGTTCCTTTAATGTTGGTAAAGTGCTTGTTTTTCTAAGAATACAAGCAAATATAAAGCATTTTATGTAAGACATAAAGAAAGACAATGGAAGAAGCAGTAAACCAATTTTGAACTGGCAATTTTAAAACTACCCCCTGAATCTTTCAGTCTTAAAACTTGTTGTATTGATGCTTTTTCTCTGAGATTTTCAAATGGCTTGAGGATATCTGAAGGCTAGAATTTCATGAAGTAACTCATCTGACTGGTTACAGAAGTGAAAAAGTAAGCTCCCAAAATATATTGGTTTGTCATCCAGCTGAAGAGGCATGCTTGGATGTCATTGAAGCAAATTCCTGTTGTCTGTAAAAATAGATTTGCAGGGTAAACACTACTAGAGGAAATGATAAATCAAGACTTCCAATTCAATTTGCAATAGCAAATTAACAAATTAGTGCAGGACAGAATTCTGAAGATCAATAGCTAATTTTTTTACAGAATGGCATTATTTAGGGTGTATATTGAAGGCAACACACCATATCAGCATCAACTGTCAGCCATATACAATGAACATAAATGCAAGGACTCCAAAGATAAATATTTCCAACCCTAACAAGAAGTGAAGAGCAACTGATGTCATCTACCTGGACCTGTGGAAAACCTTCAACAATGTCCCACACAAGACTGTGGTATGAAAACTGGAACGATACAGATTAAATGGATGGACCACACATTGGGTAAGGAGCTGGCTGGATGGTCGCATTCAAAGAGTGGTGATCAATGGCTTGACGTCCAGATGGAGACCTGTGACAAGGGGTGTTCCCCAAGGGTTGGTACTTGGATCAGTGCTATTTAACATCTTTACTGGGGACATGGACAGTGGCATTGAGTGCAGTGCACCCTCAGCAAGTTTGCTGATGACACCAAAGTGTGTGGTGAGGTCGACATGCTGGAGAGAGGCGATGCCATCCAGAGGGATGTTGACAGGCTTGAGAAGTGGGCTCACGCAAACTGCATGAAGTTCAACCAGGCCAAGTGAGAAGTCCTGCACCTGGGTCAGGCCAATGCCAAGCACAAATACAGGCTGGTTGGAGAAAGGATCGAAAACAACCCAGAGGAGAAGGACTTGGGAGCAATGGTGGACAAGAAGTTCAACATGACTGAAGTGAGACAAAATTTATCTGGCAATACTGGTAGTTATTAAGTGATCACAACAGAGTCTACAGTACTGCAACAATTACTGGAATATGTAAAAGCACCGTAACCCCACAGTGTCTCAAATCAAGGCATGAAGAAATCTTAAACTAAGGAAACACCTCTGAGATGAATTGCAGAAAGATTCCAACCATCAGGTTCCCAGATACATCTTTTCTTACATAGTGATTTCCTAAACATAGTCAAGAGATTCAACTATTTTATAATAATAATTCATAAAGCTGACTGTCTGTCATGATGAAAAAAAAAGTTGGGAGAAATCACTATGTAGTGATGATAAGATAAATGCAAGAGGTTTAATACTAGCTAAAATACTGCTGCCAAAGGACAACTACAAATGCAGTGTAAATAATACAGAAAAGAATAAAATGGAGATGAAGAAAGCTCAGAGAACATTGCTTAAGCTGCTTCCAGGGTCATCTGTTCTGAACTGAAAGCTGCATGCTGACTAGGAAAAATTTATCAACAGTTTTTGTTAATAATATTGATTTTAAGCACTGCTAACCATTGCTCTTGCATACATTGCTAACTGAAATTACTAAGTACTTCAGCTTTTATTTCTAAAAAAGTTACATATTCATGTAAGAGTGTGATAGAACCAAGCTTTACAGTATGGTACAAGCTAAAGGTTCCTGGTGTACCAGATATTGAAGTTTATGATCAAATGTTGATTTTGGCCTCTTCAGTAAGTTTTTAAAAATCTTTTTTCAATAAAATATTTACTGATGAATTTTGAAAGTATTCAGGTTATGACTTAAAGTTACTTCACTGAGAATGAATTTGTTCACGATACCTTTCTTATTAGACTGTTGCCTGAGTAGCCAAAGATGTTTCATCACTAACATGGAGACTGCAAGCTGCACCAGAATTTCAACTACACCCCAGGACCTGTGAGAACAGCCTCTTTTTACTGACCAAATTTTACTATGTACATAATTATGCTTCAAAATTAAAAAATTAGAGAGATGTAGAGATTTTCATTTTTTTTAAAGACAGATCATATTGAACTTAGCCCCTTTACTAAGAAGTAACTGGTTAAATATGTCATTCCCTGTACCACTCCCTCTCTCTCTTAACAAGCTGCTTTATTTCTCTTCATGCTCCCAAGAGCATGTATTATCAGTAACTGAAATTAAAAAAAAAAAATCAAACTGTAAAGGAAATATGTTGACATAGGTTCAAGCTGACTAGGAAAAAAAGGAATTTCCCCCCAACAAATCCTAATCCTCTTCTCTAAAAACAGTATTTATGGAGATCAATAAAACCTGAATGGACATGTAGCCTCTAAAATGTTTGTGGAATATTTAGAAAATTTCTGGCTGCAGAAACAATCTTTCATGTGCTCTTGTGCAAAAATGTAACCAAGAATCAGCAATTCTCCCAATAGTTTGGATTACTCGTAGGTGATCTCAGATGAGATTAATTTCAAGTAGGCTATTGAAGAAAGTGAATGTTTGCACAAAAGAGACAATAAGAATGTTTATGTCTTAGTATACCTATTCTTACTTTAAGCACAGAATGCCCCCAGATTTGAAGCCACCACCAATGGCACTCTGAGTAGACTTCAGGTAGGATTGTTCAAGTTTCTGTAAATTGGTATTTCATTAATAGAAAATCATGGCTTGGAAAAGTTTATCATGGTCTTCTGGATTGACTTTAAGCTAATAATTTCTGAAGCCTACTATTTTCATATGCATGTTTTATCTTCAATTTGAAATCAGACAAGGTTGGTGGAATTCAAATCTTTGTTATATGGTACTTCTACTCCAGATTATCCCAAAGCAGTTCTTTGCAAGAAGCATGTGTAAAACGCACATGACAAACTGAGCATCTTTATTGAAGTTTAACTGAAATATGGACAATCAAAGAAGTGATTCTCATAATACCTCTTAGCATCCTGGTTTGCATTTCCTCTGTAGTTATGGTTTTATGTTTTGATCCATGCAACACTGCTGGTAATGCTGGTCTACTGACTGCCTGACAGGTTGTGAAAAACAAGCTAAAAACCCCAAGTTTACTGTCAGTTAAGTTTTCTTCATAGAAAATGCTTTACAGGGTTTTGTAGGGATGCAGGTTTAACAGATAGTGGATTGAGATGTAACAGATATATCAAAATCAAGTCTGGATCAAAGTCTATTACTTTCTTAGACAGGCAATGCAGAGGCTGAATAACAAACTGTGTTAACGTAACTGTAGTTGTGGCCTGTGGCTTTTAAACGGAACCACCATATGGTTGGTATTTCAGCTATTCTCCAATGATAAAAGCAACAGTCCATTAAAATATATATTCTTGTTTAAATTGTTTAGCACAAAAGCAATTATACCTTTTAACTTCATAAATATAACAGGCTGAATTCCATTAAATCAGTAGCCCAGAATCTTGAATTTTTCCTGAAAACAATAAATTAAAGGCCATTTTAGTCCATTGGCTTTGCTGGTATTAAATTATTACCTCTTCTTATGAAGAAAAAATGTCCAAAACAACAACTTCTTTTGACTCTGTTCTAATATTTAAAAATATTCAATAAAGTCTTTATTTGACTTAAGGATGTTTACCTTAGGTTCTGCTGGCTCACTGGCAAGACACTGATCAAGAAACATGTCATGTGTAGCATCATGCTTTGCCCCAGCTGTGAAGCTAATGCTAATACTCTTGTGCATTATATTTACAGAAGCAAAATTCTATGTGACTTGAAATTGCACTAAAAGATAAACCATTAGCAATTACATTAAGGTATTAGAAGTGAAGAAATGTGAAAACTTGTTGAGAATTAGAATGAACAGTACTGTAGAAGGTATACATAATATATAAAACTGAAACGCCTATGGTTCAGAAGTAGATAGAATATTATAATGCAGATAATGATAAAGATTCAAAAGAAGTGCTGAAAATCATAGCATACTCATAATCCAAGCTGATTTATGTGCATTATTATTACTACAGTTAGAGTAAGAGATGATCTAGTATATTTCATTCCGTACACCTGGAATGGAGAGAGAATTTTATATGCCTATTATATGCAACTCATTACATATAGCTAAGGATATGCATTCTTTGAAGTGAAATGTAATCAATTAACAACAAAAGCAAAGGTTTTACAAGATGTTCAACTGACCAGAGAAATTAATTTAATTGAAATAAGTTGCTTTTGTCCTCAAAAGTCAAATACTCTATACAGAAAATTAATTCTATCTGTACATTCAAAAACATGGTGAGATTTTAAACATGCCATTTAATTTTAATTCCTAGCTCTCAAGTAAAGTTTTGGAGTTTTGAGTTGAAAAAGTGGGGGAAGAGGCAGGGCAGACTTTAAGAGAGGGAGTGTGTTTATTTTATCTACAGACATTAGGTAAAGTTATTTTTAAATACTTTGTATACCAAAGCCTGCTTCCCCACTGTGGTATTACTAAATATAATCTTCACCACAGCACGCTTAAGTGGCATTCTAAAAAACAATTTATGTAAGTCATAAATATGGGCTATAATATTGAAAATGAATGTCAAGAGCTGTTGGGAATTTTTTAGAACATAAATCGATTGTCAAATGTTCTTTTATTACACCTTTATTTTCTGGTTTTGTTCTATAACTTCACACACTTTTTGAATAGTATAGACAGGTCTATTACTGTAAAGAAATTTTTTCTTACGATTTTTTCCTTAAAAATAATTCTATAATTCCCCATACATTCACCATTTTAGGTTTGTCATATTAACGCATTTGTCAACATGTGCACAAAATATTGACAAAACCCAGAACTGGCCTATGGTTTATGGTGTTTATCTTAACATCACAGTTCCACTTTTGATTATAAGCTGCCAAGACTTCAATTGCTTAAACCAAAGGTTATACAAACATTATAGCAACCAAATTATTAGAAGATTTTGAACATATTTCAATGTTCTTTCTGTTCTAGAAATGACTGCATGTGAAAAATAAAGATAATGAATTTACAGCCACCTATTGGCAACTTTTATGCCAATTCCTGCAAAATAAAGCACTTAAAAGCAGACAGCTTCATAAATTCATTATGGAAACAACAAATGAGTCTTCCATATGGAATGTTTCTTCCAGTAAGTTAAGCACCATCAGTGATGAAGGGAGCACATACCTTGCTCACAGAGCAGAGAAGGATTCCACTTCAGCTCTTCTGCTACATCTTGGTTTAACAGTTATTTGAAGGGTGAAGTGCAGTGAGGGAAGACCAGAGTGAGACTACATTGACAGCCAAACTCTTGTTTTTCATTTTAGTAATAAAAGACTGAACTAAAGCTTGATACACGTATGCATATGGTAGTCACAGAGGTATCTTCACTAAATAGATAGAGTGTATCGATGCTGTATAATATTTTGTTACTTTACATTAAGGGTATGTAAACATAACCTGTTATACACAAATATATGTTGAATTATGTACCTGGACTGAAATGCACATTATATACATACATAACTTTTTAAATAAAACAAAAATTCCATGCATACTTTTCATAGTTTTATTTAATATAAAACTTGTAATAACAGAAGTCACTGATTTTACGTAATTAATTCTATGAGCAAAATGCCTATTCTTCCCAACATCAAAGACTTTTTTTTTTTTTTTTTTTTTAATTTTACTCCCTTTCATCAGTCCACCTCTTTAATAGGCAGGCTGGAGAGCCACTGCACAGCAGTATAACACAATTCCTAAACTAGACTTTTATTTACAGCAGTAAGTAGCGTACAAGCCCATGTCTGCTTTTCATCAAGACGACCAAAAATATTTAGAACACAGAGCTATTAGGAACACTTGGCAACCACAAGGCCACAATTAACAGTAATGAACACTTCAGAGCAGTCAGAGCCTACCACATCAACACTGCATGAAGCTACATGGTTTCAATAAGATACCTATGTGTGAACAAACACATGGGAAAGCATGTCCTGCATTAACAGCAATACAGGACTGAACAAAGGCCAGTGACAGTTGTCCATTAAGACTCAAGACTGTTCGAGCAGCCAAACGTCTCCAAAACCCAAGTGGGTTTGTACCATTCTCCTTAGAGAATGCCTAGGGCTTAGAGTAGCCCAGGGCTACTTGGTGTGATACCTTCGTTTGGTGCTTCATGCTCTAGTGCTCATGTTTGTGTCCAAAAGGCTATCACATTTTTATTTATCTATCAGTAAGATAGACAGTGACCTGAGGGAAATCAGTGTAACCCAGACACAGACCGGCCATCTGCAGTTTGGATAATATACCCTGTATCCTTTTCTAAAATGTCTACATCACTATGTAAGTGCCATGTAAAGTCTGCTAAAATATGCTAAAAACTCTTCAAGATCATCACAGCTCTTAATGTACCTACATTTGTTGCTGCTGTTTTGCTTCAGGGCCTTGACTTGGATTGCACAGCACCCCTGTGAGGGAGGGACTGAGGCTGTGGACACCCAGGGTCAGTCACAGTCACGGCTGGAAACCCCATGGAGAGCCTCAAAGCTGCAAGCAACCAGAGGAGGTCCATAGCACTGCTGCTCACATGTATTTCTGCTTCCTCTTGTATTAAAAATAATACCATTCCATCATTTGATATTTGTAAGAAAATATTTAGCAGAAACCCTAAAACAAGGCTGAATTTCTAACTGCACAGAAACCTAATGAAGGCACAATCAATATTCCCACACCTAGCAGTCTCAAAAACAAGTTGTATCTTTAGTAAGTTATATCAACAGAAAGGAAGACACAATCACATTTATCACATTTATATTCTAGCATTTTTTACCCTTTTTCATATTAGCAGCAAGAGACCTGGGGCAAATCAGGGGATTCCCTGCAACTGGAGCTCTGCAGATGTATGTTTGAGATGCACATTCATTCACACTTCAAACGGGCTGCTCTGACCATAGCAGGACTTGGGGATTATTTTAACTTCTACATTACTAGTGAGTTTATATTAGAAGAGGAGGAGGTAGTGTGTGGACACAAGACATTTTGGTGAGAAGCCAAGAGGGAGGGAGGCTGAAGGCAGATGTAGGCATGGACAGCACAGCATGGGACTCTTATTACTGCTAACCCTTCTCTTTAAGTAACAGTCTTGTGCAATAGCTGAAGGGTAGGTCCAAGCAGAAGTCACAAATGCTTTGAGATTACCAGAAGCAGGGTCTCAGGAGTCTGCAGGGAAACAGCAATTCAGGAAGTGCCCAGTCACACATGAGCTCACTCCTGATCACCTTCACTGGCACAGTGCCAGCATAAAAAGTAGACATGATTTTCTGATGCCTGGTCATCCAAGAAATTCCCACTTAAAACCACAGATGCAGTTTACAGCAGCTTGAGACAATCACCGTGGTGCCTGGACACACATGCAGAATCAACCAGACACCTCTCTGTGGAGATCACTGCACAAACAAACCTGCCTAAGTGATGTAAAAGGAATTACTTGGACATTGCCACCACCACCGGCTGAGTCCTGGCCCAGAGAAGAATGGCTACTGCTATGTCAAGGTGGTCATCTCCATCAATCCTGGGACAGCAGGTAGCTAGCAACAGCAATAAAACTAAAAAGTCTGCAATGTTGAGTGACATAAACAGGCAACCAAACTGTATTTTCTGGATTTTGTAAAAAGGTGCCTGTGTATAGATTTTTCCTGGACTGTGTGGCCATCCAATGATATCTGATAACAGTATGCTCCTCAGAGCAAAGAAATAAAAAACAAAACCTTTTACCATCTTCTACAGTGTACTTCCATTTTTTTTTCTAGGAAAATTATGTGTTCCTCATTAGTTCAGCCATGTGCAATGATATTCAAGAATCTTCCAGTTTCTTGGGAAAGAGACATAATCAGAAAGACTGAGAAATAGCAGCTTCTTTTATGAAGCCCAGAACATTATAGGTGGAACTTGTGTTAAGTTAGCAGGATGGAAAAAAACCTGTTATTTCTACATTTTGCGTAACAAACCATGGACCAGAGAAAAAACTTGGTGTGCCTATTGTGACAAAAATATCAGTAGTATAATATGGAATTAAATCTGGAAATTTCAAGTCCAAGCATTAAACACTGGAATCTCCTTTCTTTCACTTTAGTAATACCATGACTATGATCAACAGGATAAAATCCATAAAATTGATAGTAATTGAAGAATTAACAGAACTAAGAGTGGCCCTGTTAAGCTCCCATGGTTTATTCTCATGGTATTTCTATATTGTAATAGATCTTAAAATATCAAATACTGCTGTTACTCAAACACTACCCTGATGGTCTCCACTTCCACAAATGCTAGTCAAACCGAGTAACAAAAGGCAGTTCATGAAATAAAAAGTCTGAAAGAAGAGAAAACTACTATAACCATCTAAAATAAAGATATTTGGCAAGATAGTTTTCAACATAAAATCTGATCAATGCCAGCTCATTTCACCTTTATATTGCCAAGAATTTGAATCATATGACCCACACATATGACCTTCTCTCAGGAGTAGTAAAATCTTTCTTGTTATTGCAGAGTATTTGCAACCTTTGAATTCTAAGACATTACTGACAACTTTATCTGGCGGCAGAATATACTACACAATTATTTGCATAAGTAAAAAAGTAATAATTTATAGAATGCCATTGTTTTTAATTTTGCATATTAAACTTTCTTTTACAACAGACTGCATAGTAAGTGCTAGAAGGAGACCCTGATTACACCGAAGTGATACAGAAGTGTCACAAGCAAAATTCTAGAGACAAAATTAATCAATACTATCTTTCACCTGCTTTAGGCCATCGATAGAGAACAGATGCTGTCCCAGATGTACCTTTGCTGTAACCTAACACAGACTGAATTTTTAATTTTGCCCTGGTTGCTATGAAGACTTCCTACCATTTTTTTTCATACTATAAAGACTTTGAAGCAAACCACGTCTTAAAACCACACTGATGACTTTAGGTTATCAGATTAAATCCCGTAATTCAAAGATCTCACCCCTTTCCTTCACATGATGACCAGGATTTTGAAAGTATTTATGTATTTAACAGCTTTATGCACCTTATTCCCACGTCAATCACATCTAGATTAAGTACCTCAGATATCTGGGGCACATATGCTTTCCAATTTGGGCCACATTTGCCAAAGAAAAGCATTAATGTGCTTTTAGGCAACATTACCGGCCAACTCCTTCCAGAGGAAATGTTACATTGCAACATTGTAGTTTTGGAGGTTTTCTTTTTAAGTAAAAAGTTGTATCTGTTCCAACTATCAAAGGAAGCTAGTTCATAGTCCTGCCCTATCTGAAGAGAATGACCCCAGAAAAAAAAAACCAAACATGTCAGAAGCCTTACTGTTACTATTAAGTATTTCATGCAATTGTTTAGAATGTCTTATTAACATAAAAATTGGTTTTGGTTATCAAGTACTCTCCACCTACACAGTGAGAGAACTTGCCATCTTCAGGCCTTTTTTTTTTTTTTAACTGATATTTAATCAAATTAAGTGCTATTATGTTTCAAAACACAGTTCACTTGCTACTGCCAGACATGACTCTGAAAGACAACTGAATATCTGGACAAGCCATGGTGTTTGTAATAAATTAATGAAGTAAAGTATGCACATTGAGCCTTGAGATGTTTTTTTTGCCATTATTTCTTAACGAGTATTAAAAATACACTGTGCTGGTGGAAACATAAGAAGTGTTTCTCTGGTAAAAAATGGGCTCTTCAGCTGCAAGAAGTTTAGCAGTTTTCTGAAAGGTCAGTGAAAAGCACTTCATAACAGAAAATGAAAGAGGAAAAAACCTTCTAAAATAGGAATTTACATGTAATTGCAAACTATTATTCTGAGGTAACCACAGCAGCAGATAGCAAACACCACAGCAGTGATGTTATTTCTAGAGAAATAATTTCACATTTTTCTCATTTCAGTGCTAACTGTATTAATAAGCTGTCAATCAATGTATTAACCTTTCACAATACTGTAGATGGTTTTTAACAGTAATTTAGTTACATTACATATGGAACAGGACCTAATGCTTCTGCTTCACTATCACAGATATTAATCACTGCTGCAATATATTACAGGCTGATTTAAATGTTTGTCAGAGTATATGATTTGTCTGGGGAAAAAACCTTAGTTAGGGCATGACAATACAGTTTTTAGTAACTGGCCAATGACAAGTCCTAGCAGAAATAAAAGCAAATAATAGGGAATTTAATTGCCCTCATCAGCCTTCTGCTTTAAACAACAAGCAATACAATCTCCATCTCATTTTTATTTTCCTAGTACTACAAAACTACTTGTTTCATTTTTATTTCAGCAGCGGTAGCATATCAACACTTGCCAGACATAAAAAGACAAAAGCATGTTTTTAACACTCCATTGTTGACTACATTATGCCTTACCTTACATGTATTTCTATAGCCACCTCAAGTCTACCATTAAGCTTGACATGCAGCTGCCTAACTGCAAAATAGTGCAGATTAATATGAATTTCTGTTGTTTTATTCCATCGATCATGGGCCTATTAAAAAGTTACAGTGAGGTCCTGCCCAGTAGCTTCAGACTATGAACAGTCTGAAGAAGACTCAAAAGAATGCCACTCTTGGACTGAGAGATTCAAAATGACAAACACCAGAGGTCTGGAAAGCCCAAGTTTTGCTATCTCTAGAGAAATCAATGAAGTATCACTCTCCCTTCCTCCCAGTTGCAAAATGACTAGAGATCAGATACTGGGGGAAATACAGCCAAACTATTTTTTTTCTAAAATAAAAAAAGCTATTAACTTGAAGCAATGGTTTGAATATTTTATTCCTCTTAACATATTCTCAAGCACGGTGGTAGCAGACATGCCACACCAGATCTAACGAGACCAGTGAACATGGTGGGATTATTACTCATACGCTGTTAACATACTGCTCTTCAACTACAAAACCAGTATACAGAAGCTCTGAAAAAGCATCTGACCTTTATTTTTATGGACTCCAGTAAAACAAGAGAATACATTCTATTACAAGAAAAAAAAAAAAAAAGGACACTAAACAACCAGGAAAATCTTGAATAGTAACAGAAGGATCTGCAATAAACTTGCAGAATGCAATCTTCCTCTTTTTTGTAATACCTGGCTCAGTTCCCAGTAAGATAAATAATACAATACATGCCAATAATAGAGTTTCTTGTTCAAAAAACACTTTCAGAAATGGCCAACCTGTACCTATTGAAATACACATGGTTCACAACAATTCACTCTAGCAGTAAGCAGAGGTTTGCTGGTTGGGGAGCATCAGATTTGCTATCTGCATAAACAGGGGAGCCAGCAGGAAAAACCATCGGGCTGGGGCTTGCTGCACACAGATTCCAGCTCAACCCAGCACGTACAGTAGAGAGCCAAGGCTCCGCCCAACCTATCAGCTAAGCCCGGGGACTGCCCTTCTTCTCAGCTTTTTTATCAACTGCTACATGCTTCCTGCTCACAGCAATGTTTTATTTTGTATCTTACCGACACCAATGAGAACAACAACAACAGAAAAATCTGTGACAAGAGGTTTGGTGGTACAACTGAGATAGATTGTACAATTCCAACAGCTCAGTGATGTGTTAAAGCAATACTGCAACTCCCTTCTCCCTAAAAAATTCCATTATAATTACTGTGGTATTTCCCTAAAGCTGGAATACATGCACAGTTAAGACGACATTTCTTAAATTAGATTTTCATATGCTCTTGACAGGCACTGTTCAAATGACTTGGTCTTCTGACCTGCAGCTAGCAGAATTCATGTCACTACAGCAAAATGCTGACCTGCTGAGCTCTACTGCAGCAAGGGTAAGCTTAAGTAGGTTCTTGATAATGTATTTTTTTCTTGAACTGATACAGGGAAGCTCCAAAATGTCACAACTCACAAATTGTTCCAAAGAATACAGCTGAACAAAGTGCACAGACAAATAATAAATTATGCTTTTATCCTAATATATTATCTCATACATCATTAAAGCAGATGTATTAAATACTTGCTTCTAACTAGCTGCCCAATGTCAGGAGTTCAGATGCTTTCATAGAAAACATTCTGGTACATGCTGTGCAACAATTTTAACCAGTCAACTTCAGTTTTTATTTGCTACCTGCAGGTAGTTTTACTCCAAAGACAAGCAAAGTTGAATTTTGTTCAAACCAGTAGAAAAGTATCTACTGAGAACAAATTAGAAATACACCACACAATTAAACTTTGATGGTGACCTGAGAAAGCATCTGCTCACTCAATCTTTATTGATCTCTGCACTTAAGTAAAAACTGCATTTAGCATCCAGTTTTTAAAAATATGGGTCAACAAACTGCTGCAAAATAATTTAAATTATTTTTAAGTTAGAGAAGAGTGGTGTTAAAATATGGATGTCTCAATCAAATCCCTAATTTGATGCAATAACTTAGACAGGAACAACACAGGGCTAATTATAACCAAATGTGATCACATTACGAATTAAAAAAAATACTACTGCATTCTCAGATATCAGACTGAAAACACTGACATCCATAAAACATTTCTGACATTGAATTGCCAAGAAGTAAAGCTAAACCAGAACAATTACTCAAACAGGAGTCAAAATAAGTAATTCACATATTTTACTCTCCTAAGTAGCCATCTTTGTGATGACAAAGATGACAACCATATGGGTTTTTTTAGCAGAGCAGTGGGTAATACACATTTTAGGGGCTCACAGTTGAAAACAACCTGGAAAAGCTAACACCCATTCATTTAAATAGTACTTAAAACCACCAAAATAAATCACTTCAATACATACCCAAACTAAATGATACCTAAATCACAAATAATGGGAGTTTTCTTTCTTTTTTGTGTATCAGGCAGATCTGCATAGACCTGAGCATGTTGTCTTTTGTCTTTTCAACAACAAAAGATCTTAAATCCACCCTCAAGTAGTATCTGCGACAACACTGTAGCATGTGGTCCTATAATTTAATTAATTTGTCTCTCCACATGTCTCAAAATAATATTTTGCTTATCATAAGGACAAACCAAAGAATAAAGACTTCACATGCTATACCTGCAAAGCACAGTTCATCATTCGCACGATGTAGTCAAACTGCTGATGATCCAGGATCGCTCGGTTCTGTTTCACATGCAGGCCCAGCTCCTGTGTCAGGCAGTGCCGGGCTGCCTTCCCTTTCAGGGCTCTTAGAGCTGCAGGCAGGGTCTGGAGACAAGAAAATCTAACTTCATGAAAGTGAAATCTTATTAATCTTACTGAATATTATTCATGCTTTATTCAGAGACTGCAAGTGACAGTAAAGAATATCTTTGGAAATAACATGTTAGCTTGAATATTAAATTTTCACATTATGGTTGGTTTAGTTTGACTTATTAAGTACTTATTTTTTCCCAATTTTTTTTTTTAAATGCATTTAACAGCATTTCTCACCTACAGCTGTAAATAGAAATGACTGAATACAGACAGGCATTGAACGGATCTGAAATCAGAAAAGGATTACTGTGCATAAAAGCAAGTGCTCTATTCTGTACCAGCCAGGCCAGGTCTCGAGTTACCATATCAAGGCCAACCAGCATGTTTTTTGATAAGCAGTGAATGAGAAATGGCTTTACAAGTGACATACCTCTCATAGCAATGAGGCCACAAGACTGTTAGGCAGCTTACCCTAGAACAGTGCCAACATAATATTTATGCCAATGCTTTAAAAATGCAGCCAGAGCTGCATCAGTGATTATCAACTATGGCCCTGTAGACTAGACCTAATGGGTGGTAACATAAATAACATAATATTGCCCAAGAACAGACAGAGGGACAAAAAACTACTGAGATTTTCCAAGTCCCTGTAAGTTGAAAGAGTTTAAAAACTACTGTGTTACACATGCAACAAAACTTTTTAACAAAAGCTACACATTTTATAAGGACTTTTCCAACATATCAGGACTTTTCCATAACATAAAATTGTAAATCAAACATTTTCTATTTGAGCTGCACAACCTGACAGATTTAGAGGTGATACATTTCTGAGAAATAAAAAAAAATTCTTAAAATAATTTTGAAGTAATTTTCATATGTAGAATTAGATTTGAGAGTAAGTTTGAATTATTGTTCTAGAATCAACAATTTAAAACTCTATGAATAAAAACTACAAAATGTGGCACCTTCTCAATGTGAAAAAAAGAATCTGAAGATGACATCTCACTTGTACATTTCAGAGAAGACGGACATGCAAATATTTACATTAATCTCTTGAGTTCTATCAAATTTATTTTTTAAAACCAGCAAAATCTACTGTACTGAAAATTTCAAACGAGCATTGGTTGACAAACACTGAAACAGCTGTTTAAATTTTTTGTTTACGTTCCTCCTAACCAATACTGCTAGACCAATATGTACCTTTTAAAAAAAAATTCATGTGGACAATACTTTTTTTAATGGCAATATAAATTAGCAAAAAGGGCATCAACATACCCAGATAGTATTACAAATATATTTTCAAATCCATTAGCTTCATATTAAACACAATGTTGCATTTAGATGATTATTGCTTACTTCATTCATTTAAATGGTTAAAATAATCATTAGTATTTGAAACAAGACTTCAAAATGTACTTTGTGATAAGATCAGTCTCCAGCTGCTCATCAACAGAACGGAGGCTTATTTCAGAAAGTTAAAATTTTAGTTTGTTACCTTTTCAGTCTCCAAAAATTTGTTTTCAAAAATGAATGAGATGCAGTTTCTAACAACTTCCAGTCTTTGTGCACTGTTGAAAACTGTGCTTCCTTTTTCCATTATGGAAACTACCAAAGAAAAAGAACAATACACATCTGTGAAACGTCTCCTGCAAGAGTCACAAAGGATATCAGAAAGTTTGGGTTTTTGTTTTTTTTTATATTAAAAATGTAGCATGTCCTCCATTTTGTTCTGTGAACCAAATACCATTAGTAGGCATGTTCAGAAGCAAATGTAATATCCTAAAACATTGATTTTCCTGTTCTATCTGAACAAGAGTGTGCTCTGAATTTTAACTAAAGCAGTTGATTTCCCTTACTGCTAGTTCTGTTTGTCTCATACAAGCACAACGAGATTCCAATCTCTAACATACTTATCAAATATATAAATAAATACAAATTAATTGGGGAAAAAAAAAGTGTGTGTGTTCTGCAATGAACTACGTAGCCTTGCATATTTTGTAGCAGTAGATAACTATTCTGTACAGAATTCATTTGCCATGCCAAGAACGCTGTGACATGGAATAAATCTAACAAAGCTGTTCTCTTATCTAGATTCCAATTTGCTGAGATCTAAAGATTACTTTCTTCATGTGGTGTTTTCACTCTGAATTTTCAGGAAAACTCAGAATGGAACAACTAACATTCCCTTTCTGTTATCAAGTAAATAGAACTTAAATGCAAAATGTGCTCTTTTTGTGGATAACAATGAGGTCTGTATATCCACGGATTATGACACACAGGACAGCAGAGAGTGTAAGTGTGAAAGCTGTTCCTTGAAAAAAAACAACCACATAAAACTCTGACATAAAAATTGACTTATTAAGAATGAATATCTTCTCTTTCATCTAGTCATTTAAAGAAAGACAACAGAACACAAGCACATACTCTTTAAATTTTCTATAAGTAACAGATCCAATGATATAGTCAACAGCAAAGGCAGGTGAATGGAACTTCTTCCATAAACCCAGAGAGAAACAGGCCCAAAAGAGGCCTCAAAAGGCCATCTAGTTCATCCTGCTGTCCTTAGACAGATCAACTGTATTTATGTTATTTCTCATGTTTGTCTAATATGTTCCCAAAGTTCTGTGATAACAGGGACTCTATGGCTGCACAAGAAATCCATTCAACTGCCTCACAGTCCTCATGTTACCAAGTTTTTCCTAATAACCCTAGTTTTATGTTGCAATTAAACCCATTATTTCTTATCACTGCAGATTATTCCATTTCTTTTTGCGACAGCCTCTTATGTAATTGAAGACTGCTATTATGTGTTCCCTCAGTCTTTTATTTTTCAGTCTAAACAACTCTCCATCTCTCCTTGTAGGTCACGTTCTTCAGACTGCTGGTCATTCTTGTTGCTTTCTTCTGGACTCCCTCCAAGAGCACCAAAAATGGAGACAGTCTTCCAGTGTCCAAAACTGGGTACAAACAGTCCAGCTGAGGTCTTACTGAGTACAGCAAAAGGATTTCTCCATGGGGTTCACTGACTGTACTACTGTTTATATATCCTACTAAGATGTTTGCCTTTTTTTGCAATAGCTTGATATAGTTGGGTCATGTTTGCCTTACCATCATTATAATCCCCAAATTAATTTCTGAAGAACTGTTGCCTTGTCAGCTGATTCATGCTTATCCATAATTGTATGAAGAAAACCAGTAAAGATGAAATTCAACAGAGACTAGATCTCTAATTTTTCAATATTGATTTGGTTCCTAATCCCATCCTTAAGAAGTTTTGCAAGCTCTGCCAGCTTCATGTGCCCTACAAGTTTACTAAACATACTTGTTTAGGCCATCATTCACATTGATTAATATGACTAATAGATTTATTTCTGGCATTAAAGTAAAATTTACAGGCTTAATATGTCTACATCTGTTCTTTATATTTAAATACAGGTATATTTATTTTGAGACAGATACTATGTTTGTTCCTTGCATTTTTCCAGTAATTTACATGTCTTCCAGTAGTGCCAAAGGAGAAACCCTAACATTTCAAAGCTTGGTTCAGTCAGTCCTACAGGTGATATTCACCAGATCTAGATAAGCAGACAGTATCTAATTTAATAGTTCAGTTTAACTCAAGATCAAATCCTTTTCTGTGAGTAATTATGCCACTCACACTCTAGATATTTGGTTTAGCACAAGCTGATGCAAAAGGGCTTTTAAAATTGCCAAGGCATAGGCAAGTCTATGTACTAAAATTTGCTACAATCATATTAATATGAAATTGGGAGCAACACATGGCAACCATGCTAATTATGTATTCAAGTAATGAAATAGGTAATTTAGGGAACAAGTAAACATACCAACAGGGGGACCCGCTGGAACAACACACTTCTTGTCCCCCCTGGTGGCAGGAGGTGCACCCTGACTCCTTGCCAGGCCTTCCTGGAGCAGCTCCTGCACCCGGCACTCATTGATCCGGGGGAAGGGGAGGATGTGAACGCGCAAGTGGGAGCCCTCGGTGGGCCGTGGCACTTTCTGGAATGCTATGTGGGGATTGGGATTCTCCTGCAGGTCAGAAGCAAAACATTACATGCAGATGTCTTACATAATGTTACCAGCTGTCTCATCCAATTTTATTGCTATTTCACGTATCTGTTATACCTGAAAGATTAAGAAGCCAAGTATCTAACACAGCTGACTAATAAAATGTTTCATAACATCCTTGATTCATTATCTGTAATATTTCCAACTTTGTTAAAGGGTTTTAGAAAATTATTTCTGTCAACATGCAAAATTCAAAAAGAAAGAGAATAAAAGAAAATCACTGCCTAACTTAGGTTGATTTTATGCAGCTTAGTGAATATTTAGCACTTGAATAGAAATTAGTTCGATAATCAATCTCTTAATTAGAGAGAGAAAATATGAAAACATAGAATCTCTTCACAAACTACTGAGAAATATTCTCATCTTGATCACAACTACAAAGTGAAAATTCATTTTTGTACCATGTTGTATCAAAATATGGCCATCCCTCATTAGGGACCAATTTTCTATCTTCTGTATGTCACACAGCTCACTGTTTGCACTAAAAAACATGAAAAAAGTTTGTATAGGTGATTAGAGAGATTAAATGATGGGCCTAAACTACAAGGAAATTAAAACAAATCTGTCACATCAGATTTCTGGGTGTTCTCAAAGGAAAGAAAAGTTTTTTGCTCTGGCAAAACTACCAGAATTTCCACAATGAAAATAAATGTTTGCTTACGTTTCATTTACTCTTTTATGATCTTTGTTTTATTTTTCTTTTTAAAAAAAAGTAAGAAGCAGCCAAAAAGAAAGGCTTTATCTTTGCTTTTGGGTTTTCTTGCAGAGGTCTTCAGAATGAAAAACAATTAAAAACTACTTTCACATTGTAGAACACTGTCTTATTTGTTTTACCAAACTAATTGCTCCATCTGCTCCTAAGTAATTATCTTTGTCTTGATCTTGGTATGATCAATGGCAATACTGCCATACTGAAGACATTAGTGAAACATGCTATGTACCATATAATAGAGATGCAACTGTATATAGGATATTTGAAGACTTTTAGGTAAGCTTCGCTAACATTTGTGAATATCAGATGCCGTATCAGTGCAATATGTGTTCCTACATGTGGACATGCATCTTCTGCCTCTGGTGTTCAGCAGCTGGAAAGAAGATGTACATCACAAACCACTAAGTTTAACTCAACTGCCTCCACTTTGCTTTCAGCTTGTTTAAAACACACTTTCCAGAATGATATCTTGAAGAGAGAAAATGTGAAAATTCAGCATTTATTTTAATTTTTTTTCCTCAAATGGTTGATAAACTTTCCTGTTTGAGTTTTCCTTCTGGCTTCAGGTTGTACCTTTTCCAAAATACAGCTGAACTCTGTAAGTTCCATGAGGATTCTACCACCAGTCACTCAATCAAACAAAACTGGCTATTTTAATATCTTCATTCATATACCAGGGGTTATTATTAACAATGTTTTAATTTATCTCTTATCTAATTTGACTCTATTCTGTTATTTATTACTGGCTATGTACCTCTGCCAAAGAGTGCTACTCAACCAAGCACAACTAGCTTGCAATAAAACTTGTAAACAGGAGCTAGCTTGCTACTTTATTTTATGGGAACGAAAGATAAGAATATCAAATTAAGAAATAGCAGTCAAAACAAACCATATATGGAGCCATACACATTCTCTGCAGAGGCAACTTTAATATAACAAACCACAAATCTGGGCAGGAGGATGAGAGCAGCAGAAGAGGCAAGGAGCAGCAAGGCAGGGAAAGGGAACACAACCTCAGCAAGGGCTAACAGATGACACTTAACAGGAAAAGAATCATGATTCCACATTCCATTTCATGGAGAAGAGAGATCCAGAACGTTACTTCAATCTTGGCCATCACAAACCTAATCTTCAACTACTGAAGCAGCATATGCCAAAAACTTGCCTAGATTTTCCACTTGTACTAGCTAGACTAATAATAATAATAATTATCCCTCCCTAACAAACGTTGTTTCTCACATGTATCTAGACTGTCACAACAACAATAAACCCACTACCCGAACTATGAAACAAGGTGTCAAAATGCATCATGCAGTGAGTTTAAAATCAGGCAGCTCTAGACATAATTTATAGAAGTAATGTTACTCATCACAGTGCTTTACTCAGCATAACCACTAAAAATGGGACTTAAAATACATTAAGTCAATTGACTTAGTGGTAATGAAGTAGCAGGTCAATTACAATGGTAAAAATAAATCTCATCATAAGAAAAGACTAAAATTGATTAGTTTTGACACTGATTTTAAGAAATAACATAAGTGAAAAGTTGCACATATGCATATTTACTTATGTTTTACAGGCTCCTTCATTCTAAAAAGGATCTATATCCACAAGAAAACAAATACAAATGTTCACCATGTCCTATGGAGTAATTTGGTATCATAATACTGATGTGGCATGACGTGTCATGACATGATATAATGTGACGGTTGGAGGCTGCCTTGGGCACAGCAGTCATGAAATGTCGGAGTTGGGGGGTCAGCTGAATGGCCACCCTGGACTTCCAGAGGGCAGACTGTGGCCTGTTTAGGAGCCTCGTTGACAGAAAATTGCCTCCCCTTGGGAAGCAGTCTTGAAGGGCAGAGGGGTCCAGGATGGCTTGCACATTCTTCAAGAAGGAAATCTTAAAGGCACAGGAGCGGGCTGTCCCCCTGTGCCGAAAGACGAGCTGCAGGGAAGAAGACTGGCCTGGCTGAACAGGGAGGTTTGACTGGAATTTAGGAAAACAAGGGAGTTTATGGCCTTTGGAAGATGGGGCAGGCCCCACAGGAAGTCTCAAAGGATGTTGTGATGGTATGCAGAGAGAAAATTAAAAGGGCTAAAGCCCAACTAGAACTTAATATAGCTACTGCCATAAAAGACAATTTAAAATGTTTCTACAAATATATTAGTCTCAGAAGGAGGACTTAAGAAAAATCTCCATCCTTTACTGCATGTGGGGGAAAACATAGTGAGAAAGGGTGAGGAAAAGGTTGAGGTATTTAATGCTTTCTTTGCTTCAGTCTTTAAGAGTAAGACTAGTTCTCAGAGTACACAGCCACCTGAGACAGGGATGAGGAGCAGAATGAAAGTGCTATAATCCAAGGCAAAAATGTTGGTGACCTGTTACTTCAATTACACACACACGAGTCTATGGGAATGGGATCCATTTAGCGTCACTGAGGGGGCTGGCAGAAGTGCTCACCAAGCATTTTTCCATCATTTACCAGCAGTTCTGGCTAACCAGGGAGGTACCAGTAGTCTGGAGGTTAGCAAATGTGACCTCCACCTACAAGATGGGCTGGAAGGAGGATCCATGGAACTACAGGTCTGTCAGCCTCACCTCCATGCCAGAGGGGGTTATGGAACACACCATAACTTAGCAGTAATTAGTAATTCTTGTGATTTTTTAATAGAAGCATAGATGTAAATAATATTTTTGGGGAAGTGGGATATAGAAAAGAAAGGACAATAGATGTGTTAATTCAGTGTGTAACAGCTACTGCTCTCTGGAGTCTGATCAATGGCAGGAAGTGTAGGGGAGGTAAGGCAAAGATCAGCTGATGCCAAAATAAAAATAAATAAAAACAACAGCTAAAAATTGTAATGGAATGGTAACAGATTTTACAAAAGCACCATGTAACATAAAGGCATGATAGGAAGGCAAGAATGAAACTGAAAATGGTATTCTAGGAAATGAAAAGAGTTTGAGAAATGGGCTGTAAGAAATAAAGTAGTGCTTGCTGAGCACACAAGCCATGGGGACTGGGTTGCACAGCAGGAAAAATGTGATGAAAGTTACATTATGCCAATTAGATGTATAGTTTTCATATGGAAAAGTGGTTGACAGGCAAGAAAAGAGATGAATTTGGCACGGATAGGTTACAGCAGAGAAAATAACAGCTTATATAAGAAAATGGAATGCTAAGCAGCACTAGCTATACATAAATCAATACTAGCAATAATAAATCAGTATTACTATACTGAACTTCCTTCACATGTACAAAATTGGTGACATTTAAAGTTCTGAAGTCTTTTGCCACAATGTAGATTATGACTACCTGAAGCACTCATTTCCATTTTCAGATAATGAATCAATCTCAGAAACGACAATTTTCAATGTTACTATCTCAAATCTAAAAGTGCAGCAGGTATAGTAAACTTACATTTTTGAAGAGCTGTTCTGCAAGTTCTCTAACATGTTTTATCATTTTTGGTGGATTACCTTCCTCAGCTTTAATTCTTTCAACTTCAAAAGCTACCAACTTAAAAAACAAAAGAATAAAAATATTGGTCATTGAATGGAAAATTACTTCCTTTCCTATTCGAGTTACGAAATGTTAATCTTAAATGGAAACTGAGCAAAGAAAACTGAACACTGAAAAACATGCAACATCACGTTGCTCTGGACCATGAGGCATTTTCAGTTTCTTACACAACTTCCTTTAACAAAATTTTAGTCGTACCTAACACAAAGTCCTACATACCTGAAATTCCTTTAACACTTTAATACACAATCGAGACTTCTCATACATACTACTATGCAGAATTAACACCAAACTCTGTTTGCTCTCTACATTCAAATAAAGTCAGCACAGTAAAATATGGCATTACTTTTTTAAATGAAAAAAATGTTTGTCCCACCTTATACAGTTGGGTATTTATTCAATTTAATATTTATTAATTGCTTTTACAATGTTTCTAAGGCTATAATTAAATTACTCAAAATAATCCTGTACAAGTCCATGATACATTATGAAGTTTGAACCCTGACAATAAGAACAGCATTACCATTATTTATACAGCTGTTTAACTTCATATATATGAGTAGGGCATCATTTTATGGAAGTAGAAATGTATGCATAGTAGAAAATGAGAACTGAGAAGTTTAGTATAAACTTCATATCATAAACAGTGAGGATCCAGAAGCATTTCAACAGTTTTTCACATGCTGAAATACCATAGGTACATTTTAATTTCCTTGGTAATAGAGAAATAATTTTTACCTCATCAAAAAGATCACATGTTCTGAAAGGAGGACCCCTCTCTGACACAAAACCAGCAAATGCCATTCCATTGAGAACTTTGGTTAGAAAGTCATTCTCAATTAACCCTCGCTGCCCCAAGAAGGCTGCCTGCAATAAAGATAGGAAAAAAATGCATGTATTTTATCAGTATCAAAACTATAACCAATTATTTATGTACTACCAGCTAAACATTTTCACCAGCTTATAGTAATATGAGGTACTTTCTAATTAAATAGAATCTTTTATATTGCCTAGTATCTTTTCATATCTAAATTCAGGAGTGATGCAACAGGAAGTTTGATGCACACATCTTATAAATCTCACAGACAGTAACAGAAAACTAGCACTTTGAATTATCATTTTCAAATTATATATATGCTTTCAAAATTCCTTAATGATTCCTCAAATGCTTCTTTGTATTAAACATTAACGTTAACTTTGTTTCACATTTCATCATTGTCCCTGCAACTATTCCCACTAAAGGTCATCAACACAGTGCTATGTCAAAATTATATGCTTATCACATGTAGATTATTTTTTAAAACTTCTACACTTGCTCAAAAGGCAAGCTTGTGGGAATAACATGACACAAGCAAAAATACATGAACTACCTCTATTTTACCTTATGGAAATGAATTACTGGTTCAGCATGAATTCTGATCAGCTGAAGACACGATCGATATCCTTGGAAAAGTTGTGCAAATAGCCTAAGGAAGATTGCTCGCACTTCCTTATCCTGTAAACAGTCATTGAATATGCTGTTAAAACACTCATTTTCTAAACTTTTCCATGCTTTGTGTAAAGCTGAGAAACACCTACAAACTAATCAAACAAGGCAGCAGTGTGGCATACCAAGTGGAGAAACTTGTAGACATATGAAGTTATCTTACACAAGGGCACAGTTTTGCTGACATGTCCTCAGATGGCAATGACAGGTTCAGTACATATTCACCCTTTACTCCTGCTGCTTTTTCCTATGCCTGTTCTACAGCTTCTGGGCAAAGCAAGTGTATCTGTTGGAGTTGTCGTATGATGAACCACATAAAGGAAAGCAGGTATTTTAGCCTGGATTTACTCCCTAAAACAAGTGTGGGTGTGCAGCACTACACCAGCAGTGCCATTGGAGTGGGCAGGGGCAGCAGAGAAGCACAGGAGCCTAAGTTGGCATTGCTGCTGTGGTGGGACCCAGGCTCAGAGCATGACATGCATCACCACAGTCATCTGCTGTAGCTCTGCCAGCTGAGGAGACTGCACTAAGTGTAATCAGCTACCTGTCTAGGACTCTTCCAACTCACATCTCCACTTGTCAATCTACTAGAGCCAAAGTAAGTCAGGGTTAGTTTACAAAGTTTAAAAGCGTAGCTCTTGTAAAGTCCCAGCTTATTTTTATTTAAATTAGTATGGGACTGCTTACAAAAACTTCTACGGGTAAATAGAAATTATGTGAACAGTTAGGGGTAGACTTGAGGCAGTGATATCTTCAGCTGGCCTAGGTGCAACTCAAGACTGATCAAATCCCATTCCAACCATATTGTTTTTGCCTAGCTAGGGTACCTGCTCAGACTGCTGCCATGTCTAAAACCTGAGGTCCTAAAAACTGTTTTGTGACCTCAGGTTTTACAGTATCTCAAGGACTTTTAAAACAAATTCTAACTTCAAAATTTACAAGCAGCAAAGAATACTAGATGAATGAATCAGGTAAACAGCTGATCAGGTAACAAACAAGCAAATACAACTTAAACAAGTTAAAGTTTGTAATGATTTTTTAAGAAATAAGTTTAGGTATATACAATAATCTGTAAAGCTGTCCTATTAGAATACTTTTCTGGATGTCTGTTTATTCTGCTATGGAACATCACCGGTGTTATTCTATTTTAACTCAATTTTGTAAGGGTTACTTTACTGAAAGATATTCTCAGTTTCTTTGGGTCCAGGCTGCTCTCTAGGATTTTAACAGGTATATTTGTACTCTGACTTTTTGAACTACTTGAAAATATGGTTGCTTCTTTCAGATTTAACAATATTCTTATTTTTATACAAAATTACATTGATTTATAACTTCATCATTCAAAGTGAGATCTTAGCTAAATTTTGCCATTAGTTGAAATGACATTTGAATGACATTTTCTGTCTTCAGCAAGAAAAGAAACCAACCTTAAAGCAAGAAATAAGAAGAAATAATAATGTACCACTTCAGAGTTTCAAGTTTTTTAATATATCTTAACAAAAAACCCAAGATATGTTCTTAAATTGAATTTGCTTTTGGATTTTAGTTCAAACTATCAACTCACGATCAATTCTAGACATGCCTACAAACCAAGAAAAGCAGCTTTGCTGAGTTGTTATCACAGCTTCACAATCACTTTTATCTAAATCAACTAGTTTTTAGTAGAAAACCTTCTACAGACTTATTTTATTATAGACAATTAGATATTGTTTCATGCAGGTTGATGTTCATTAAAGCCAAATCCAATGCTAAATAACCTATAGCTCCTTTCCCAATACATCCAAGCATACAATGCATAATAATTATCACTATTATTGTAAAATCACTGACAATTGTTTTATTGACACAGCTACCACTTCTATGTTTACTCTAACATCTAGATCTTGAATGACCTTTTTAATGTTTATTTTTTCTTGAGGGTGTGGGGTGCTAAAAGAGAACTTAATTTTAACATTTACACACATATACAAAAAGATCACTTTTTCCATTTCTGTAACGTTCTGCAGCTTTACTGGTGTACAAAACAGAGAAGGCACAGATTTAACTTAATAAACAGCCATACTAAAAGAAAACAAGGTGCTTCCATATAAGTATGTTTATAAAAACTTCTAACCCACAGAATGTTATTAGAGGGCAGAATGCAAAGTCCAGTGGCATTTCTCTGCTCCACCAGCAATACTCTAAAGGATATGGAAAAAAATCCACAAAGCAGAAATTCCTAGAAGAGAGTTAGCCTAAAATTGTAACAGCTTTCTACTTAGAAAGTCAGACATAACAGGGAAATCTTACCAGCATTTTTGAATGTGATAAAGCTGTTCGTGGTGGAGGGAATGCATAATCAGCAGTTTCCAAATCAGGATGCAGAACCTAGAGAATTAAAAAAAATACATGTTCCTCTCATTTTGCTGAGGAAAATACAAATCACAGAATAGTTTGGATTGGAAGAGACCTTTAAAGGTCACCTAGTCCAAGTCCCCCTGCAATGTGCAGTCCTCCTGTAGCCTTCTCTTCTTCAGCCTGAACAATGCTCATTCCCCACAGCAGAGGTGTTCCATCCCTCTGATCATTTTTTAAGCCCTCCTCTGGGCTTAAAACAGGTCCATGTCTTTCCTGTCCTGGGGATTCCAGAGCTGGACACACTACTGCAGGTGGGGTCCCACCAGAGCAGAGGGGCAGAATCACCTCCCTTGACCTGCTGGCCACACTTCTTTTGATGCAGCCCAGGATACGCTTGGATTTCTGGGCTGTGAGCACACACTGCCAGTGAATGTCCAGCTTTTCATCCAGCAGTCCCCACAAGTCCTTCTCCACAGGGTTGCTCTCAATCCCTTCACCCCTCAGCCTGTGTTGACTGAGGGTCAGGACCTTGCACTTGGCCTTGTTGAATCTCACACGACAATGATACAATGATAGTAAAAAGATAAATAGAACTATTTTGTTTTAATTCCCTAATGAAGAATCAGCCACTCTTGAATATTGATATAGGAACATCATACGAATAAACTTGAAACCTTATTGGTTACTCATTTGTTAAACTTCAAGAAAATGTACAGGTGAAATGAATTAATGAAAATGGAAAAGAAGCTAAAATGAATAGTAATAATGCTGGTCAAACACCGAGGTTGAACTCTTCTTAAAAAATCATTATTTGGAAGGAAAAAATCACCAACTTTCTCTTGAATAGCGAAAAAAATATTAGTAGTAGATTATTGATGATATTATCTCTAACTTCAGATAATGCATTCTTCTAAAACCAGGAATGCTGGTGGGAATCATAGCTTTAAATCTCACATTTCCAGTGTGTTTGAAAGCAACTTAATACTGAAATTCATTTTTCATTCTTTAAATATATGTGAGAGGATAGAAAATGGGGTTGTATGGAAACATACTAAAGAAAGCGCCGTTTGCGTCTGATGTAGCAGCGGCTCTGGCAGTTGAGAAAGATGAATACATTCAGGAATTTTAATTGTGCCTCCATCCAGGTCTGCTATGATTACATCTAACTGTAAGGAACAAACAAAAAAATAATTGGTATTATACACTGTGAGCATAGTTTAAACACTCAACAGTTCAAATTTAATGATATGCACGTAAACAAAAATAAACAACTTAAAAGAGCATTAACTTAAATGTACAGCATGCATCTCGTAAGGGAAATACTCCAAATACTTCATATTACTGAATCAAGCTCTGAAAAATTAATGTAAACCAAAGAAGGTGAAATTAGCCAAACTTTCAGAAGTGAATTTCTGTTTCTGGATGTTCCATGTTCAGTCATCTAATACACTGTTTGCCAAAAGGACAAGGTGAGGACAACTGTAAGTTAAATTATATGGTTTTAGGTACCTCTGTAACCCTGGTTCAGTTTCTCCAAGCACATGCTTAAGTAAGGATAAAATAAAATAATTGAGGATACATTTGAGAATTGTACGTGAATTATTCCAACTCATTACAAACACATGACAAAGCTGGAAATGGATCCACTCCTTCCCATCCTGCACTAGAAGCAAATCGTTTCTCTTGTCTACTTTATTGCCCCAATGTATTTACAAAAGAATTGAGGCTTCTTTTCTCCTCCTGATTGTCTTGCCTTGCCTTCTATGGTAATATTTTAAAAATACACGTATTATTCATCTAAGTATCTCTGAACCACAGAAAATCTCTGCAAGTAAACACCACAAATGACAGGGTGGCTATGAATATGTTGGGTAGATGTACTTACAAGCTCATGAATGTCATTACGAAAGACAGAATGTACGCCAATTATGAAAGGTGTTGGTGAGCTGAGAACTTCCAATAGCTGTGCAGGAAGAATTGGAATATAGGGATAACTGTGAAAAGAATAAATAAAAAAATAAAAGCTCCCAACTATCCCTTCACATAAGGCAGCTTTTTTCATTAAAATTTAAAATACATAAATAAAATCTTTGTTACATTTTAAATTTACTATAAATACCTGTATTTTAAAGATGCAAAAGGTGAAAGCATGTATTGATTATTTCTTTATAGTGTGAAGCTGCTAAAAGAACACTGGACAGTTACACTCCAGAAATTGTAATATTATAGGGTCTACAATTTATTGTAAAGAAGAATATTTTGCAAAATAAGGAAAGACTACCCACAGTTGTAGTACTTATGTTACATGGATATTCTATTTGTCCACAACTTTTAGGTAACTAGAAACATTGAAGTGATACATAATGCTTTAATTTTTAAAAGATGGGTGTTTTTTTGTTCAGACACCTACAACTCAGCGTTTTCTAAAATACCATTAATAAGAAATATTTAAACAACATATTTTGCTTTGATTTTGAAATGACAACTAAACATTACATACATAATTCTGTATCTCAGCTTTGTTTACTTGATAATTTTAAAAAGTTCAGTCTTTTCATCAGAGCAACATGAAGATCTCTATCTAAATTGATCAATTCATTTCAACACCTCATTTACAGTTATTAAAGACTTACATCCCTATTTTAGCAATAAGAAACACATTCCAAAACTCACTTTCCATTTTTTCCTTCTTATTCTATAATGAGGCTCATATCTGAAATATCTAAAATATAAATGTGCTACTAAAAAAAAGCTACTGTAGCTGTTATCTGAGAACAAGAGAAACTTTTGGGTTGTAAAGGTGATCACCTAAGTGCAATCTTCTGCTCAAAGCAGGGTCAAGACTGAATCTGAATCAAGTTGCCCTGGGCTCTGTCCCGTCAGGCCCTAAAACCAACAACGAGGGAGGCACCACAGGCTCTCTGTTCTACTAAGTAGATAGTCTCATAATAAAACATGGTTTCCCTGCACCCAGCCAGAAATCTCTTTCTCCCATTTCGATTCATGACCCAAATCTCTCATTCTCCTGTCATTTGCCTCCTCTTACTTGTTGGCTGCTATCAGGTCTCCTCCATTTCTTTTCCACAAATTTACTTTTGGATCATCACTGTCAAGTTTTACCATCCAATTTTCATTGTGGGTGAGGTTGCTATTGTATTTATAGATAGGATATTTCTCCTTTGTTTCCACTGTTGTGATGCAGTCATCTTATCTATTAATGCTCTATACAAACTAGGACTTGTATATATCATTATGATCACCTTTGCTTATTTGAACAAAGCACAACTCCTTTGGTTAGGGACAATGTAATACAAGTTACGAAATTAGTTACAAAATTAGTCAAAGATTTCACAAAAGTCATAACACAACTCACCTATATTTGAGGGGAAACATCAAAGATTCCAGAGCCCTACAGGCATCACTGAGCCTCTGGAAGCTTGCAGAGTGAAAAAGAACCTTATTTTCTGTAAGCACAGCACAGAATAAGCTGAGTACGTTTTGGATTCCTTAAAAAAAAAAATATTAAAAAAAATAAATAATTGTAACAACATGCCAAAAGAAGAATCAAAATTACATATCTTCTGGAGAAATTTTCCAAAAGCATAGGATAAATACATAAATTGCCACACCCCAAATTTTCTACCTTTTACTTAAAATAGTGCAGTTCCCTTGGTATTTTTCAGGTTTTAAAGTATCATCTGAAGATATTTTTCCGTTTCAAATATATTTCATTGTATCTCCCTTTCACTACCACTTTCAAGGATTTCCTCTTCTCAGCACAAAGCAGAGCAATGCTTCAAACAGTACAATGTTTATCTTCTGCATAACCTTCTGTGTATCTATCATTCAATTCTGGTCACTGATCCAAACTTAACTTCGAAATATTTAACTATCTCCATGGGGAAAAAAAACCTAACCATATAACCAAATAACCATAACCAAAGAACATATTGCTGAACTCAAAATAAACTGACAAAGACTTACTAGTAAATAATATTCCTACTTTTTTCATGCAGAGCATTCTAGGACTCCCAAGGTTAAAAAAGGGCATTAAGAACGTTCATGTCATTAGAAGGGTATGTTAAGAAGAACTGACTGTTTAAACAAGCCTCACTAGATTTAAAGTAAGACACATGAATCAGATGATGGGTTTGTTGGTTTTTTAAGTCAATATAATTTGCCTATGAGACAAAGCCATGTGCTTTCAGGGAAAACCAAAAATACATTTCCTTTAAAACAAAGTCTCATCCTGAGGAGACATGTCTCAGATATGTGAGATATGCTGAAATTTATGAAATTTCCTGAAATATGCTGGAATGCATGATGTTTCCCTGAGGACACAGCTTGTGCTATCAGTAAGAAAGCCTGTATTACCTTTACAAAGCTGCTGATTATCTTGCAATAACTGTCCCAATAAGAAGTGTGACTACCGAGAAACTCTGTTAACATAATAATTAATACTTTGTTTTGCTTACGTAATTTTTATTACATGTTTTGACAAATCAGTTTTTCCTATGATGTTGTAGGAAAATTTGCTTTGCTGGAGTGGAGCTTTGTTCATAAATATAATGGGATGAGGATCTGGAGAAGTTTGTTGAGAAAAAGATTTTCACTCTCACAATTCAAACAATAATATAAAAGCTTCTGCTTTCAAATTCCACTCTCAGAGAATCCTAAGCACAGACTCATTAAATCACAGGCAGAGAATTGAGAGGACTCCAGGACAGAAGGCCTTTTTTACAGTGCTGAGCGAGTTACTGTTGCAAATAAGTGCTATTGTTTTCAGTGGCATAATTAATATTGTGCTAGCATAAAACAAACTGCTTTGTTAACACACAATGTAAGGACAATGTTAAAGAAAAAAATGAACTAGTTTCCTCGCATGAATGAAATAGCACTCATCAGTGAATGGTTAAAAGCTAACCTGAGATAGTGTCCTTTCTTGTGTATATGCATGAGGATGTATGTATATTTGAACACAAAGTTAGAAACTGTTGCCTGTTTAAAAATTCTCTCTAGGAAATTAAAAAACCTGAACTGCCCTTTTTAGGCAAAACTGCCCTTGATCCTTTCCCACAAGATTTTAGGGATTGTTTTTAGAATATACTTTTTGCTTTAAACTGTTTGTTTTTACACCATTTCATTCCACACTGAATATCTTATTAAGAAATTCAGGAATATATTTTTTTTAAATGCCTGACACTTTTGTCCTATAATCAGGTACAACATTTCTCAAACAATCCTCTACAAACTTACTAAGTTTTGGCAGGTAATGCTGAAGAAAGTAACATTATAAAAAAACCCTCATGAATATTCACAAGATCTGGCACAACTAAATTATCTTTATAAAGACCCTTTAGTAATCAAAATATTTAAAATTAAAAATTACTGGAAAAGACAGATTTCCATTCTGCACATCTTAATACTGCAATCTAGGCTGAGAAGTAACAGTTCTAAAATATTCTTTGGATGCTACTGACTTTAAACTGTGTGGTACAAAGAATGAAAACATTAATTTTCAGAAAGTATTCAATTTAAATAAAGCTGAAAAAAAATTTGCCCTGTTTCTAGCATATGCTGCGGATTCTGATGATTCAAGAGCCTAGAAAGAATATCTTAATTCTAATATTCTAATAGTCCTGAAACTCATCCAGTATCAGCATTTTTCACTTTTCTCAATATAGGCTTCCTCATCAGATATAAAAACAACACCAAATTCTCAATAGTATACAAAAACTGAACACTTAGAAAATGCAAAAAATTACTAAAACATATACACGAATGAAGCAGAAATAAAAATTTTGCTTTTTGTATGGAGGACACCTGCAAGTACATACAATAGTATTTGAGCACTGGCTTTCTAAAAAAGATGATGTACTAGTGCTGGTGACTGCCTATAAAGTCAAAGCATAATACTAGTTATACTGATTTTTGTCTGGTAATAAAATGGGTAATATATTGGCTGTAAAACATGAGATAACACACTTCACTATGGGTGACTAAAATGATATACTACTGTATAGCTGACATAGGCAATCTTCATGCTCATATATGGCATCAACCTGTATGTCTGTTAGATTTTTATCTTTACCACAATAAGAAACAGATTTTGGTGTCTTCAATTTACAGATATTTGGGAGGTCTAGACAGTGTAACAATTTTTTTTTTTTTCTGACTTTTCTTGATTATATCTTTTAAGCATCCAAGTTCATGTACACTATGCTTGAATACAGGTTAAAATTCAGCACTGAAGTTCCACTGAACTTCAGCTTTTCTACCTAACAGAGTATGCTCTTGGTAACCAGAAAAAATAAGGTCTTCGTATCTGTAAAACTCAAGGTGGGGCAAAATGTACAACAAAAGCAGGCCTGACACCTGAACTCTACTACAGTAAGCCTGGAGTTCCTAAGTTTTACCTTCTTGGGTAGGACACAAGGACGATAGACAACAGACAACACGAATTGGAATAAAAAAAGGGGAAAAAGGAAGAAATAATCCAATAGCTTAAAATAAATAAATAAATAAACTAACAACTAAATTAAACTGTTAAGCATTGTGAGGCTTTCAGAGTTTCACTAGGGAAATTAGTATGTATTTGCTGTATATTAGTGGCCACAGATAAAGCTTCAGTTTGTACTCCACAAAGGCATTTCTCATTGTACCCTAATCAGCACCAATGCAAATTGATATTTAAGGTGACTATTTATAGCAACTGTCTGCCATGTATAAACTTGATGCTACACAGAAGAATATTTATTGCAAACATGTTTTTATTACATTCCACTAGTCTCTCATGTTCACTACGCATTAACTGGCCATAGAAGATTAATTTGAAATGTTTGCTGTGATTTGAATGCACCAGATGCAGCCCCAGCAAAAACACTGCTTTTTTATTTGCAGAACTTATCATAGAATCATAGAATGGTTTGAGTTGGAAGGGACCTTACAGCAAAGTATTTGAATTCTATGTAATCGGAGTTGATAAGAAAATGCATAAATAACTTACAAGAAATAACATTACCATATAAAAAACCAAAACAAACCAAAAACTAAAAATGCATTAAATAATCAAACTAATTTCTTAATCTTTCTCAAAAGCCACTTTAAAGTGAGAACTTCACTGGCTCTTGCCCTTCTCCTTTCTGAATGAAAGTTTCACAGCCTAAAAAACTCTAATTTTATTCCTAGAGGGAGGTTCTGAAGTTCCTAAGTATTTTGTTTGGGGGCTTTGCTTTTTGCACAATAGAAGTGCTCCTACATTGAAAAGATAATCACCAATACTGACAAATTTCCTGAAAAAAGGCTACATAGTCTGGAAACACACTTGCACAGTGACACCTAAGGCTAACCACTTCCACTGACTGAAAACATTCCACAGCCCAGACAGCTTCTTTGGTACCAGCTGTTTTCCTTCTTTGTCTCTTTTTTGTTTTTAATATTTTGTATACAATACAGAGGAATATAAAATTAATAAAATCAAATTAAAATATAGACCTCTAATCTGGCATTTTATTATTTTCAAGATGATAGCTACTAACTCAATTAATAATTACCACTCCACAGTAATTTGGAATATATACTTTCAGGAATATGAGCAAATAATGACTGTGAAGGAAATTTTCATCTGATAGAATCAAACAAATCATAAATAGTAAGACTTTTGATTACTTTCCTTTTTTAAATCATTTAAACTGTTCATTACATTATATGGCTAAGCCACCCAGGTGTTGTTTTTAGCCCTGCATGTTGTTTACTGAAAACAAACAGCTCTGAATAACAGCCTGAGTCCAGTTTCCTCATGCTACAAGACACAATCGTGTCTGTAACCTTGAACCCTCTGCTGGTGTTCAGACTCCACACTACATCCGATGCTAATTTGTCAGGGCATAAATAGACAACACAAAACACAACAAACAAGTTGATTTTTACAGATTACTCTTTTGCAGTCTACAGACAGACATCCTGTAAAATATTATACATACACTGGAAAATTTTGAATGGAGGCTTCCTGACCTTCACTCTTTTCAAGTATTTAAAGAATCTGTAATTTGTACTAAATTATCTGACATCCGAGATCAACAAATGTATCATTCTGCCTGCTTCCTGTTGTTCTAGTATTTAAGTATTTATTTAAGCATGATTAAAAAAAATACCAAACACAAAGCATACTTGACAAATTATTAACTGTCTTTTATATCGTGTGACATAAAAATAATATAACTAACTTCTTCAGACTTTTACAAAGAGTTATAAACATGAGATTTGGAAACTCAACTAGCTGAAAACATTATTATGCCAATATGCCATTCTTGAATTACTAGACACAAGAAAAAGCTTAATAGACAAAATAATCCATAATTTATCCAGACTAATCCAGGAAATGGATCAACAAAGACAGAAAAGCCTTTCTGAAAGGCCACTGGGAGAGTGCACAGTACAAGTACTATGCCAGGCAGTGTCAAGCTCTAAAGATAACCTGGGGAAAAAGTAGAGAAAAACAAAACTCTTTTGATTTTTATTTTTAGATGTAGCTGCATAGCACTGCTAATGAACAAAACACAAGCTTAACTAATAAATAAATGGAAACAACTGTACTTAATACGTATATAGGTAATCCTTGCCAAACTGCATTCATTTGTCAATCCAAAAATTACATGGTAATTCCAATCAACTGCACACAGTTACACAAATCCCAAAACTGCTGTCACTCAGTCCAAGATCAATTCACAAATTAATATTTTTAGAAAAATATGGCACTCTGTTACTAGAGTAACATTGCACTGCAGTGAATGATTATTCATTGAATCACTGAATTATTAATTCATAGTGAAACTTGCTCACAAAAGGCGAGCAATCTAGCTGTGCCAAAAGAGTTTTGTGAGGGTTAATTTATCCTGCTTCCTGGCTGGGTAACAGAGAACATGAGTCAGACGAGTACCCCACAAGATTAACTTATTTGATCTTTGTTAGGCTAAGGAGGAAGAGAAGCAGCCTCTAAAGCAAAGAGCCTTCACCTAAGTTTCCCTCAAAAAATCAAACATGTCACAAACATATTGAGTGTACTAATTTCTGAGCATATGGAAGCAAACATGACTGTGACACACAATACTGAAATCAAAACACATTTTAAGAGATAAACTTTTGGTTTTGGAACTGAAGTGAAGGCAATTCACTATCTGAACCATGAAATGTCTTGTGTTTTTTTAAGAAGCAGGGCAGAAGACTTCTCTACAAACCAGCCTCTGGGGAGAGTGGGAAGAGGTAACGAACAGGAGGACCATACAGAAAGATTCTGGTATAAATGCCATAAAAGACAACTAATAATTAAACAACATATCAAAGAGACTGTGAAAGCGAGTACACATACGTATATATAAGATCTCTTCAGCAAATAGATAAATAATCATTACACTATTGCTCCCCTAAAGTCTAAGAGTATCAACTGTGTTCTGTCAACACTGAGTCAAGCAGCTGGTTGCTATCCAAACCCAAAATTACACAGGCAAAAGGAAACGGGGATTAAGCACAGTATATGATCTACTTAGGAATACACATGGTGATGTCCATCACTTGCATGTTGATATCACTTCATTATTACCAATTTCATTAAATCCCTCTGCAGACCTACTTAAAGGGAGCAGCAAAAGCTCTCTGGATTTCTTGAGCCTTCAAACACAAATTTGTCAACATACTGAGTGAACATGATCAGCAATTATTTTTTTTTACAATGATACAGCTAAAGACAAATAAAATATTTAGGTAATAAGGCATTCATCCCTGAAAGAGAGAAGTGCAAAACCATTTTATATGCACAGTTTTAAAGCTATATATATCCAGAGACTGGAAGTTAAAACAGACAAATAACAGCTACAATCTACATGAAAGCACCACCTCTGAATTGTACCAACATAACCTGCATTACCAACTGAATTGCAATTGCTTTTATGCCTGGCTAACCAGCCAGGCAGATTCAGTGGAGGCCCCTCTCAAATGCCTCTCTACAAATGCAGGAAGCCTGGTGTAGTGGTTTGAGCCCAACATGACAACAAAGGAACAGCCCCATGGCCGCTCACTCAACGCCCCCACACACAGAATCTGGGATGAGGAGGACAAAACTCGTGGATTAAGACAAAGGACATGGAGGGTTCTTCACTGATTAAGGTGCCGGGCAAAAGAGACTCAACTTGGGGAGAAAAAAATAATAATAAATTTCAAACTAATCCAATGCATGCAGGACACAGACAACACACAGAGCAGGACCTGCGTATGTTACCCCACCCCTCCCTTCTTCCCGGGCCCAAATCACTTTGTTCCCAGTTTCTCTCCCTCCTTCCCCCCAGCGGCACAGGGGGACAGGGGATGGGGTTTAGAGTCAGTTCACAGGCTCGTGGTTCCTGCTGCTCCTTCCTCCTCAGGAAGAAGAATTCCTAACAGTCCTTCCCTGCTTCTCCATGGTGTTCCTCCCATGGGAGAGAGTCCTCCACGAACCTCTCCTTCATGAGTCCTCCCCACGAGGTCCGGAGCTGCTCCAGCCTGGGCTTCCCACAGAGTCAGGGGCTGCTTCGGGAACAGCCGCCTCCCCTGGCCTGGAGTCTTCCAAAGCTGCGTAATCTGAGTCCACTGGCAGCAAATCCTCTGGCCACAAAATCCAAGTCCACTGGCCAAGTTCACCCCTCCTGGCACCTTCAGGGCATGTTCCACCACGCTCCTGCATGAGTGCAGAGGCACAGCTGCCATCCTGCCATGGGTTGCAGGGAAACTTCCGCTGGGCACCTTCTTCTCTTCTTCCTCACCAACCACCAGCACCGCTCTCCTTCCCCAGCACAGCTCTTCTCTTTTTCTTTAAGTGCTCACTCTGCCCAGCTCTTATCTCAGTTTCCTCCTTCTTACCGGAGCCACTCCTAGGGCCCTTCTCCCAGTACCAAAAAACCCACCAAACCAAACCAGCACAACAGGACGTGACTTCTGGCCCCCTTCTTACTTAATCTAGTTATCTAGATTTAGTTATCTAGTAAGATACCTAAAATAGGAAGCCATTTGGTTTTTACATTTATGCCATAAATATGTAGTATTCCAGCCCCGAGAAAGTTGTAAGTAAACAGTAATCCTGTACAAAAGTAACATCAGGATATCTGTATAACCCTTACATGCCCACACAACCAAGCTCAATGAAAGAATTTTGTAAAAGACTTTGAGAGGACTGGGATAACAGATTCATGACAATGAACTGAAATGCTGCCTGGTTTCCCTAAGGAGAGGTGAGAGATGCTACTGAAATGCTCTCACATTCTTAGAAACTTTTACAGGTGTCTTTCCTTCTTTAGAACTGCCATTTTAAGAAATACAAATTTATTGTTTGTACCAATTTTTTTTTAATCTTCTCTCCCACATCCATCAATAGATACATGGGAAAAAATAAGTGCATCCTATAAAAATTATTTATAGCTGTTAAATTAAACCAAATTATCTTCTTTATTATGACAGTAAATCAAGAATCATAATTTAATATGAAGGAGAAATTATTTGCAACTGATTTATTAAATTAATCAGTAATAGATACTGCAGTTTACTAGCTCTCCAAATTGGTTCCTGTATGGTAAACTCTCTGGAAGTAATGTAGGATTTCTGTCTAGCCACAGAGTTATTTTAAACTTCAGAAAGAGCATTAGAAATTTTCAAACAACCCAGTTGTTGTTTTTTTAAATTTCATGTTAGAAATCAGGAAAATTATTACTATAAAGATTTAACCTGTCTCACTACATATTCAACGCCATGGCAGGATGAATAGAAAGCAAACTTATAATCATTAATTTTTAGAGACTATTAGAAATTATTTTGCATATAAGCTAATTAGCAAAGTATGTTACCTAATAGAAAAGCGGCACATCAACATGAAATTCCTAAATTTATCCTCTCCTTGTCAATCCCAACATTCAAGAACTTTCAGGGAATAAAGCAGGAACAAATTTAAAATGTTAAATGAAGCCTTTGTATGGGAATTACACACATTAGCCAGGCAGCATCAGAAATCTGGTATGGTGATGCCCAGTTACATATACCAGCATACCATAGATCCCCATCTTGAAACCTTATCTTTATTTACTCATAGGCACAACACGCAAACCAGAATTTCTGAAAATACAAAGGTATGTGCTAAAGTACGTAATGGGACCATTGCACTCCTACCAACACAACAAACGTATGAAAACGCTTCGTGACTTTTTAGCTTGATGATGGATATTTTTGTCATCTTTGCAGCTACTTCAACAACTAATTCCAGATAAATGTGGCTTTTCCATTTGCATGACATTTTCAAAGCAAGTATTTCCCTCATAGTTAAGAATAAAGTCAACAGATAGGCAAAATACAGAATTAAACCCACAAAATTATGAGTCACTGCACTATGAAAAAGAACAGTATAACATATATAGGAAAAACTGCCATGTGCAAAATATTCTTTGTAGAAATACTACAGACTAAATCCTGATGGAGAAAATGGATACCCATAATTTGACTGGATTTACTTAAAGTAGAAAAATGTCCTTTAACAAAAAACAACACAGAGCAAAAAGTAATACCATTATGATCCTTAGAAAGAAAATATCCAAGAACAAGTAAAGTATTGACATTCTTGAACTGTACACAGGAAAAATGGTCAAGGATACACAAGAAATTGCAAAGATATCTGTTTCCTGCCTAGGGACTACAAAGACTTTCTCAAGGGACACAACTACTGAAGAGTTGTATTAATGGAATCAAACAAATGCAAAGACAAAAAGAACAGAGGTGGCTGATCAGGATAATCTGTTAGAGCTGCCTTCAGCCACTGCTGGTTGATATTCATGGAGCATAACAACACAGATGTTCAATGAAGGAAACTGCAGAGCACCATAAACATGGCAAGCTTCAAAAGTGACATTATTTTCTTAAAAGATAATATTTGAATTCTCTGCAAAATATTAATTCATCTGAGATTTTCCTGACCTCCTCAGAGACTGATAACTCACCTACATTGCAACTAAATAGCCATACTTTAAACATAACTTTACAAGAATAAATGGAATGAAATTTCTATAGAACTATTTTTCTTTCCTCTTCAGCACAACTATTAACACTGAAGTTCTGAAATTTAAAGTTTTGCAAGATATTATGATTTAACTGCTATCAAGTTTAGTTTGGAATGAGAAAAGCTATTTCTGCTTTCATACCAGCAAGTAGAAAGAAAATAATCTATTCTGAGTAGGATGCATTTAAGTATTTTCTATAGGCAGAGGTAAGTCTCTTTTGCGTTTTCTAAATTTGTTTATTTATTAGACATTGACTTTTTAGAATTTAAATTTTTCTCAACTCCAGAAATTTTTTATTTTTTTTTTCTGAAGTCCTACTATGGATGGAAAATTGCTATATTCTCAAATAACGCAAAAGAAATTTTCCCTTAACCATTAAAAAAAAACCAAAACAACAAACACCTCATCATCAGTAAAGTAAATGCTATTTTTATTATTTTTCATGTTGTTTGAAAAGCTTCATTTAAAAAAAACTGTCATTAAATACAGCATGTTATAAAACACACAGCTTCACATTTCTTTAACAGTAGTATTTACTTATGCCAGAAACTTTTCCTTTGAGACTTATAATTTCATTTAAAAGGACTATTGCTTATTTTGTCTCATTAAAAGAGGCATTAGTAACACATGATCGGACTGGAGAAAAAGTAAGTGAGCATCTTATGTGCTTTGTTGTTCTGCAAAACAGTAAACAGTACAAGAGATACAGGCCACTGCCTCCAAACACATTTCAGAATGCTATCTGCTGAGCTGACACCACAGCACCAGCACTCTCTGGCAATGACAGGGCTCCCACTGTATCCACATATGACAAACAAATGTAAAATAACTGAACAGCATGTACTGAAGGAATAGTTTGACTCTACCTGACTGTAGGCAGCTCTAATGCTGTCACTGAAAGGGACACCCACCAACATACTGCTGCTGCTGCCTTTCCTCCTGCATTAGAGCTCACAGGAGTCACAGGTGAGATAGTTCAAGCTGGAAGAGGGATGGACCTGTTCTCAGGGCAGCACTTCGCTGTAACACTGACTGGACCACAGCATCAAACCACAACCTGAGATCTCTGACAGAAAACAGATGTGACTTTCCTTCCACCCTCCACATATTTTCTGTTAACTTGGTGAGATAAAATAATTCAGTGTGGGTGAGCCAAGCACCAGTTTAGTACAGGGGACGGGGCAGGACTGTGCAACTGGAAATGGACGTTCACAAATGGGATTGGCTGCATAGCAGTTTACGCTGCTGGGGAAATCAGAGAATCACAGAATGTTAGGGGTTGGAAGGGACCTCAGAAGATCATGAAGTCCAACCCACCTGCCAGAGCAGGACCATAACTAGGACAGATTACTCACAAAGGCATCCAGACAGGTCTTGAAAGTCTCCAGAGAAGGAGACTTCACAACCTCTGCTGCCAGCCTGTTCCAATGCTCTGTAACCCTCACAGTGAAGAAATTCTGCCTCATATTGAGGTAGAACTTTCTATGCTCAAGTTTGAATCCATTGCCCTTCATCCTATCACAGGGCGCAACTGAAAAGAGGTTGTCCCTGCCTTCTTAATGCCCAGCCCTCATGTATTTATAGACATTAATTAGATCCCCCCTGTTTTCTCCTCTCTTGACTGAAAAGCCGCAGGTCTCTCAGCCTTTTCTTGTAAGACAAGTGTTTCAGTCCCTTAATCATCCTCATAGCCCTTTGTTTGACTCCCTCAAGTAGATCCCTGTCCCTCCTGAACTGGGGAGCCCAGAACTGGATGCAATACTCAGTGACTGTCCACAAAATGCAGCTACTTGGGAGTGCAGAACAGTCCCTGTGCAAAATTCACTATGGCAGTATCCCTTTATTTCCAACAGCATCTAAAAAGAACACTTCCTTTTTGTTCTGCTGTTGCAGCAGTAAGGGCCCATTAGCAGTAAATGCCACATCAAATCCCTTGGTAATCTATTTGTTCTTTGACAGACTACACAAATCTACTTGGAAAGCTTGAATGGCAAAATCTCTTTTGCTGGGTTATAGAGCTAATTGCAGCTCACTGGTCATGGGGATTTAAACTGAAACTACAACATAAACCAGCAGCATCCACTCATGCAATGTGTGGTGTCAGGTTCCATAGGCTGCAGAGTACACACTTTGTTAAGATCAAAGACTGACCAGAAGTTTATATATTATATACTTCAATAAAAATTCTTAATTTAATTTAAACATACATGCTGTTAAATTCCAACAAAGGGTATATATATGTACCCATCACACAATATATGATATCTCATGGGAAGATAAAAAGCCTAGAGTTGGTGAAGAAGTTTGTAAACAACCTGACAGAGGTAAAAAAATTTCTGGTTCATAATGCTTAAGTCTCATAACAACCATGAGCTGTGGAAAGCATCTCACACTGATGCTCTGCTCTTAATCCATCTCCCAGTTAATTTTAACCAGCTCTCTGTGGTATCAGAGAAGTATCTGCCATGCTGCAAAAGAAAGGCAGGAACATGCAACAGTAATAATGGACAAATAAGAATCTGAACTTCTCAGTCTCAAGTCACAGTGTTGAATTAAAAAATACATGTTACCAATACCATTAATACTAGAGTGCAGCATTTTGAACTGCTTGTACTGAAGTATTTCCCTGCTTATCAACTCTGCCATCATCACACACATCTGCCTTAGTATTTGTATTTTGTGCAACTGTAACAACCTTTAGAAGTTTAATCAATCAATCACTTCTGACATCCAGAATTCCTGATCATTAATGACATTGGAGTCTTCAAATATATTATTTATAAACTACTTGTTTTAGAGGCATCATAGATTAAAAATATTTTAAGACATGCAAACAGGCTGAAGGATAATTATATTTAACATTTTCATATAAGTTACAACATAGGCTGGACATACATGAAAGATAAGAAGCAACCTGGCTCAACCTAGCATTACCATTCATCTTCATCCTCTTCTATCTATCTCATCTCTATTCTACACAGCCCTGAATTAAAAAGCACCCTTACCTTGTGTCTTCATCCAGATTCAAAGTAGAATTTTCTTCAAAGTTTTGGTTTTGCCACTTAAAAAACTTTCTTTGCAACACTGAAAGTCCGAGTCCTACCAAAAATACTTGAGTGTTGAATTTAAGATAGGAGGAGGAAAACAAGCACAGACAAATGAAATGCAACAGAGGAAGCAAGGGGATAGGAAAACAGTCCAGATAAGAGACTAAACAAGAAGGCAAGGAAGGAAAATTCTTTTGTCTTTGATGGAGTGCTCGGAAAGCAGGGAGAAGTATTAATTCTTCAGCAAAATGAATTTTCATAACTGTTCTGCTCAGCTTAGCAGTGTGATTCACACACCAGCCTTTGAAACATGCAAAAAGTAAAAGTGCTGGTTAAATCTAATATTCTTGTTTTGCTACTCAGGTCCCTAATAGAGTTTTGTGTCTTAGGTTTCCTCAGTGAAAAACTGGCTATCAGGCACATGGAGGTGTGTATCTCAGGCACAAATGACTCAATATGGCAGTGCTGACTAACTATACTGCCAGCAGAATGGAGAAGGCAACTCGGGCTGACGTTTGGAGAAATGAAAAGACCTTAAGGCAGAAACACAGGAATGTATTAGTAATAAAATGAGAGAGAAGAGAAATATAACCAAAACCTCCTTTGAAGATAAAGGCTACTGCATTTTGAAGCTTTTATAGATACCTACCATCTTACTAACAGACAGTGAGAAATAGAAGTGTATTGAAAGTTTTCCAGCTACCAGAGATAATTTTAAAAAGTAACTTCATGTTAACTGCTTTTCTAGCTAATCCCTGGTAATGAAATAATTTTTAGGTGTAGTGATTCAGCTACAGGCCTGGCTTTTGTCACATTATTCACATATATTCATTTTTTTTTATTAGAGAAAGAATGTATGATTTAAAATGTCAAACACTGCTGTTCCTTATTACTAAGCTTAACACCTTTGGGGATGTTTTTCCCAACTGTAGTTAAACGCCTAAGTCAAAATAAGGTCTATTTCCAGATATGCTGCAAACTTGGTAATACAGGGAGGGTCATCTGCTGACACATTATTATCCTGCCAAGCAGAAAAAGCGTGATGAGAATACTATTGCACAATATTTCTCAAAATAAATGTTGAAATTACTTTTGTATCTATTCATAGTGGTAAATTTTGTCTTGTTGCCCATCTTCTTCAAAGAACGAGCTATTTTTAAAAAGGTGATTTATACAGTTCACAAATATTTTTCCAGTTAATATTCTATTCATAGTTTAAATAGGATTAAGTGATTTGTACCAGAAGAGAAATAACTGAACACATCGTTACTTGACAAACAGCCTTGTCCATATTTGTGTCCTAAACACAAGCATTTGATGGGATAACAGCTGTCATTGAAGTAACTATCCAACACCACACTGGACAACAGAAGCAGATTGCTTTTGCCCAGGTTGGTACAGGCAAATACACACTAAGTTCCTGTTCAAATGGAACAAGAGAAATAGCACAAGTGTGAATGAGTATTGTTACAAAAAGCACAAATCCTTCTGACAAGTTCAATTATGACCTCCTCAGGAAAGGATTAGCCCCTCTGTTAGAAAGATAAACTTTTTCAAAGGGATGAGCTAATAGATTCTCCTACATCCTTCTGAACTCACTGCATTTAACTCTTCATAAGACTACATGAAAAGTGAGAATAACTGAGAATTTATTTAAAAGTCTGTTCGTATTTCCAGGTCCTCTTTTTATATGCAACAACCAGTGCAGACAGACACTTGCAGCTATATTAACAACCATTTCTTAGTAAATCCAAACAAAAATTTGTTGTTAAGAAGCCTTGTCCTTAAGAAGAACACAACAGTCCACCACCTACATATGAAAGTAACTATGTGGTATCCTGTAAAGTGATGTACACTACGAAAATACAAACATTTTTACACTTGTGCAATTAGCGATACAAGGTAATTCTACCATTGTGCTATATGTCCAGATACTTAGACACAGAAACTTTAAAAGGGACATCAGATGGAAACTGAGGCATGTTTTTTAAGGGATAAAAAAAAAAAAAAAACAAAAAAGGAAATGGGTAAAGTAAGTCTCTTTTGCAAAGGGTTGAAGTAGCTGCTTAAAAATATAATAATTTAAAAATCTACTTGCCACCTTATTTACCTAGTTCTTAACTAATTTCAGGTCCATTCCCAAGCAACTTCTATTGTCCCTCATCACAACAAAGAAAAGGAGAGATAGGAAGAGGACCTACACAAGACTTTTAAACAATCAGTGTTTAAAACATTGCATTTGATCAGAGTAACGTTAATGAATCTTGACATAATAAGCCAAGTAAAAGCTCAGGGATTGTGATGACAATGCTTCTATATCATGTTAGCCGTGTTTCATAATTTAAACTGCTATCAACAAAATAGTAAGATTCCTTTTTGAATAGTATTATTCCTGTGACATAAGCTCTTACTTATGACTTCCTGTGACATAAGCTCTTACTCCTCCTCTTCACTATTCTCTTCCCAGTTCACATCCATTCTTTATTGTCTATTTATGAGAAGAATGGATAAAAATACCTATTCTGAGGCCATTTGGTTACAAGAAATTAAATATGAGGTTCACAGGTTCAGAAAATATTATTAATTGTGCCCTCATCTATGGCTGCTACAAGCTTGTACTTCAAAATCACTTCACAAACAAATAAAGACTGTTACCAGAATGTTAACATGTAATGAGACAGACAAGATGCGTAGTGAAGTATCCAAGTAACAGTGACACAATGTAAGGAACAAGTAAGCATTTAATGAGAATTGTGTTAGATCACCTTCATGAAAGGCAGGGAATAACTGATAACTGCAGAACAATACAAATTCCACAGTTACCAGTACCACTATGTAGTATCATTTCAACTCACCTCTTCAGTTACACTAGTTTTATTATTAATTTCCTTGGTTCTGTTTGGAGTTTTTATAGTACCTAAGGGGTGGGCAATCTTTTTTAAATTAATGTTTTTGTAATCAGAGGCCAGGCTCATGTCTGCTCACAGCACACTAGATCATATTGGAGACAACTTACCACAGGCAGGATGCACAAAAAAGCTGTATGAATGTCTGACTAAGGGATAAAAGCACTAATAAGTCATTCTTTCATTCAAATGAAATTTTACCATGTAAATTTCTTGGCACATGATTTGAAATGAATGAGAACAGAAAACTCATTCTGTTATAGGAAAAAAGAAAATTTTTTTTTCAAAGAAGAATGATCCATACCCAGTTGCTGAAAGAGAAGAGCCACGCTGGTGCCTGTAACAGGAAGGCTATCATGTAGAGGAGTCTGTATCAGTTGTCGGTCTCCAGCTCCCAAAGAAAATAATTTCTGTAGAAAGATATTTTTTTAATTGAATATAAAATTAATTAACATATAAAAAACAAGCTATTGTCATGTAGATAAGTGATTAATCCTGCAAAAATTATTTATCTGGTATATAAAAGTTTGAAGTCAGTGAGAGTAATTTAATTGACTAACACTGATCTGAAATATGATTTGAGGTTGACTGTTTCCTTGAATCTATAGCATGATAGTGCCTTCCTTGCACTTCCATTGTGTTAAACAGCTATGGCTTTGAAGACTTTCAATATTACATTTTTAATAATACATTCAAAAATCTTCCACAAAAAACCAAAAGACTTTAAAACACATTCAAATCAGAAAAATATGTAGTGTTTTCTAATTGAAATTCTTTGATACCTACTGTCTGCATATGTGTTTTAAGTATGAACATACTTGTGACATGTGGATACTGAAGAGGATGCTTCTGCTACTCCTATGTTTCTGCTTTACATATTAAAGTAGAATTAAAATGTTGGTTGCCTTTCCTGCACAAGACCATACCACCCTTGAAATAGGCAGAAAATGTAAGTGAAGCACTTGCACATCACATCTCATAAAGTATTTTAAGTGCAAAATAATCTTGCATTCCTCTTTTCCTCTAGCCAAGAACTACCACGGTTTGGGAAGCATTTCTGTACAAGCAGTAAGTGTGGTACAACTGCACTCTATATGGCAGCAAAGGTGTTGAATGTATGAAGGTAGCAAGCTCTAGCTGCTGCACAGCAGATGTTTGAAACCAAAATGCTCCACAGTAAAAACAAGTCTCTAAGTCATAACAGAAATGCCTGGCACTTCAGCAGCAGACCTAGATGAAGGTCAGTAACTTTTTTAGAAGTTGATTATTTCAAAAGTGGACACAGAAATAACCTGGGAGGCTCCTCAAGGACTTCTGGAGATAAACGCTAGGAAAGTGTTTTCATTCTAGGATCTATAATTCAGATTTAGCTCTGGAAGAATTAAGCTTAAGAAAGAAATAAGGAAATCTTGATCTCTGATCAAATGACAGTTTGACACCAGCAAATTAAGATTCAAAGTAAAAAAACATTTTATTTGAAGAGAGAAAGCAGAAGGGAGATCAGTCAGAAGAGCATGACTTTTCCCCCTCTTCTAGCAGAGGAAAAGGCCACTGGGGAAAGTTGTGTTTGGGGGAGAAGGAAGTAAAATAAAGAAACAAAAACTAAAAGGATAGAAAAGGAGCCAGAATTTTAAGACCACCAAAACCTGTAATATGAGGTTCAATACCACTGTAAAAGAGTTTCTCATGAGGAAATACAACCTAGTTACTCCCCTTCAAAACCAAAAGTTTTGAGATGCAGAAACACTGGGAGAAGTGGTTGCCTGGAGAGCCATAAGAGGTGGTTCTTGACTAAGCTGAGAGGACATTTTGCCATTTATAGCACTAAGAGAAATTCCAAAGCAGTCAGGGCTATGGGAAAAACAGAAAATAATTAAGTTTTGTAGGATTTCTAGATGGTTGATAACCCATATGTTGGGTAGAAAGTGTGAGAAAGAACTTCAAAATATTGCCATTTGCATGCTTAGTTTCCAGGTATGTTTCATGATAAGGGCAACAATTTCACAGTCCTGTCACAGCACGAAGGCCAAGCAAATAGGACAAAACGACCTTGTCAGAAACCACATATGTATATGAGTAACTTATTTAAATTAAATCAACCAGGAAACTTGACTTTCTGCTCACAGAAACCACAAGTAAAAAGCAGAAAGAAGTCTATTTGCTGGAAAGTTTTTTCTTATTTCTTGAATGCATGGGCTACCTGGAATACCTGAGAAAACCAAGTTATGTTTCTAGCTTTTTTTTAATTGTATGAAAATAAAAATTTAAAAGATTTACTAAAGAAATTATCAGTGGAATCCTGAACTGCACCACGGAAAGACACAGGCAAATGAACTAAAGTGAAGGACACATTTAAAAAGCGGCAAAGAAAAAAGGCCCTTAAAAAAAAATTCTGCAGCAAGCAGAAATATTCCTGAACACACATTATTATAAAAAACTAAGCTTATACAAACTGCTTGATTTGTATCCGTGCCTCGCAAAAAGCCAACTCAGTGACAAAATTAACCCTTTGACCTAATCCTGGAATGGAATTTTTGCTGTCTTTAGAAGACAGGCCACAGGGAAAGCCCTCACAGGCCACAGGGAAAGAACTCAGCTGAACTATGATCTTTTTTCTTCAAAAATATTTCAAGAATTTATTTTCTGTTTTCTTCATAAATTCAATTAGCTGGAAAAATACCTTTTTTTTCCCATTTACCTGAGACCCTCCAGAAGCAGGGACAAGGCATGAGCAGAGATTTGCAATGAGAGTCTCCAGTGACACATTCAGGCTGTCCACGTACACGGTATAGATCAGGCCGAGGCAAGCCTAGAAAGGTAGACAAAATATATTAGCCTGCTATACAGGGAAGGCAGATGTTAAATTACTTACATAGCTAAGTACATATATTTTTTAAAATAAGTGTGTTTTAACAGTTATTAATGTAGTCAAGTACTTCCCAACTGAAGATGAAGTAATTAGCTATAGAAGCAATAATTCATTTTTAAAAATTAGCTAGGCTATTTTGAAGGGAGGTATGTGCTGGCAGATGTAAGTGTATTCTTTTCTTAAAAGAAATTAAATATTGAGTATTTGTGCTTTTTTTCATTATACAAAAAGAGCTTTACTACAATAATATTAATAATATTAATATTTATTAATATTAAAAATTATCAATGTAGCTTCATCTATGCTTTGAATTCTATGGACCTAAACTCAACTGGTTTCCAGAATAGAACACTTATGACTCAATAAGCTTTTGAGGCTCATATGAAGACTATAATCAAGAATCTACAACTCTGTATATTATTTAACTTACATTCTTTATTTTCTTATTCCAATATAAAGGTATATTTTAAGTGAACAGCATATTAACACTTTAGCATTTCTTTTTTTTTTTTTTTAATTGACACAGGTTTGATTGAGAAGCCACAGATACAGCTTTATCATTTGTACTAATAATTTAATGTAAGATGATTCAACATTATGTTCTAACATGCCTTTTGAGAAAAAGAAATAACTGCTCCACAGCATCGTTTTAGTGCTTTTAACTGCTGTAATTTTCATAAATCAGCAAATACTTTAGGAATACACTTCTTAGAAATAATTCCAACAGCAACTTTTCATACAACACATAGTCAAGCTGCAAAACTCCTTGCCATGGGATTTTGTAAAATCTGAGCATTAAGAAACTTGAAAAACTACATGATAAAAACCACAAAAATGACACCTCTGCTTCAGGTTATCATTTAACTATAATTCACACTGAATTAGGAAAGTATTTTGTGGAACTGTTTCTATAGTCTGCCCTATTCTTACACACTTTGCTTTGCATTTGCTATGGGCCACTATCAGAAACAAAATACTGGGCTACGTGGACTTTTAATCTCACTCAGTACAGTCATTCTTAACGTTTAATGACAGTTTAACTGTTGAATGATTTCCTCCCTTGATCTGTAAACTGATCTCTGTTTCTGTTAATATGTATTATCTTACTAAAAATGTACGCTTTTAATTTATCTCAGATCAGTCATATTTCAACAGCTGAAAGTAATCCAGGATGCTAAATCTCTGTCATGTATCTTAATTTGATCTGGAAGAGGCTCTGATATTTTGTCTTACATGCAAAGGAAAACCACAATTTTGCTATTAATTTACCATTATATAGCTAATCGAATGTTGTTAATGTGTTGTTTTTACCTGAGCAAGTCTGGGTTTGTTCTATTAATTCCCTTCATTGTAGAGTAAATTGAGCCCAGAAAAATCTCTATTTCATATTTTATGTAGATTTAAAACTGCTTGGAAGGTAAAAAAGCACTGCTTAAACCTATAGGGGCTATTTACTGTCACAGACATTGAATTTTATCAAGTTCAATCTAAGCCTACTTTTGCTTTTAAATTCCCCAATCAATACTGAGATGTTCTAAATCAAAAATCCTGTCACTGCTACTCATTAAAAACAGGTTTGTCTTCTGACATACATTATAAATGGCAATAGCAAGTTCTTTACCCTGAAAATTTCTGGATAATCTAGTCTGGACACCAACACCAGACTCTTAGGAGCAAATACTTCTGCAGGCGGAATTAAACCAGACTCCTCTTCACCGTCAATTTCTTTTGTTCCCTTGAAAAACAGAGACACTTCAATTAATAAGCAGAAAGAAAACCTTGACCTAAAATGTTAGCATTCTTACAAAAATTAACCATGTCCCAAAACTTCAGAAAAGTAGACTAAAGCATTTTTTGAAACTAGTAATCAAGTCATCTAACAGGAACATATTCCAATGGTTTCCTGGCTCCCTAGGAGTTTCTAGATGTAGTTCAACTTTTTTTAACTTACCTGGGAAGTCATGCACCAACACACCAAAAATAAAGTTACCCGAGACAACAGCTTAACAGGACAATGTTTCACATTAAATTCTGTTTCACATTCTAGATAGCGGACTATAGAACAGGATCCTTTCACATCAAAGCATTAGTTGATTTATAATAAACAATACCCCAAATACAGAAAAATACACTTCAAAAAGAATATTTGGCTGTCCTACTTATATTAATATAACTCAATTTCTTACAGAATTTCCACTAATGTTAGAAATAAAATTACCTATTAAGTCATCCCCAGCTAGACCCAGCTAATCTGGAATCTGAAGGCATTTCTTCACATGAAAACTAGTTCAAATTTCCCCAAAAAATCCCTCAAACTTATGAATCACTAAGTTTTTTGCTTAAAAGAGAAAAGTACAATGCAGATAAGTTGCACTTGTTCATGATATTGTGCAAGTTGCTATAACCCCCTTGCCAGTGCTTACTATTCAATCACAAATTACTCATACCTAAAACTAAAGATGTCACTACATATTTTCATTTCTAAAATTCCACACATTCTTTGACAAATTCATTAACTAAGTTTACAAATGACAGCAAGCCTGTCCAATTTTTGTATGAAATTCTTTCCACCCCCGCATCACACACCAAATTTCCAAGTAGTTTATTTGTTCCTCTGACAGAGCATTCTTCTAAGCAAAAATCACTGTATTATCTTAATGAGGAATATGAGAAAAATTAGTTCCATTTCCACAAGACAACATGACATATCTGTCTTCTATTTCTGTCACATTACTAGTCAACAGTTTCAGCTTATTTAAAAGAAAAAAAAAAAAAAATCAACATTACTTTTCTATTAAATGGAAGAAACCTGATAGAATTGCTCTAAAATGCCAGGAATGCTGTGAGTTCAAGAGTTTTATTTCGCAACCTCAGTTGAGAATGTAGGGTTTCTTTAAGCAAATGCATGTATCCAAATAAAAGCAGTTAAAACAATGAAAGCACAAGTACTTTAAAAGCTGACTCAATAAATGCTTTTAATTATGAAAAATGTTTAGTTTCAATAAGCTTCATGTGGGGATTTTATTGATAGGTTGCACAATCAAAAACGTTTGGAGATGACCAATCTAAAGCACTATTTTTCTTCTGGTCAGAACCTAAAGAGGTTCCCTCAAAAGCACGTGTTGTTTTCACTAACCTAAATGGCTTTCTACAAGAAAAAAACACAATAACAATCCTTCCCTGTCCAGTCCTGTCTGCACAGTCCTATGTCAGAGCCAAATGGCAGTAGCTGAAGACATGAGCTATTAGGCAGCAATGAAGAGGGGCCTACAAGAAAGATGGAGAGAGACCTTTTACAAGGGCATGTAGCAACAGGACAAGGGGAAATGGCTTTAAACTGAAAAAGGGTAGTCTGAGATTAGACATTAGGAAGACATTTTTTCCTGTAAGGTGGTTGCTCAAGGAAATTGTCCATGCCCACTCCCTGGAAGTGTTCACAGCCACTCTAGTGGGAGGTGTCCATGCCCATGGCAAGGGGGATGGAACTAGATGAACTTTAAGGTCTGTTCAATCCAAACCATTATATATTTCAACATCATTTGTGAATCACTTGATAATTTCTGCCTCCACACCAAGACCTGCCTTTTATTACACAAATGCCCTCCTCAATTCTAGCACCAAACTGAAAAGGTCACTCTGAAAAGGTCCAGTAGCTGGTTATCAGCTAGTAGCTGCACTGTCAGCTGTAGGGTAATAAAGAGCTCCTATCTAACGTGACAAGAAGGTGAAGGTATCTACAAGCAGAGCTTTTGCTCACTACCCTCCTTCTATCCATAATGTCAGACCTGGTCTTTCAGGCTCGTGTCCTGAACACAGGCATGTGTCTCTTGGAAGCTCAAGTTCTGTGTGCACTTCTCACAAACACTCCCCTAAATAGTAAGATGCATAGGTACATGTGTGCACACGTGCACCTTGGTGTCCTGTTTTCATTACTATATAGACAGACAAGAGCATGTACATTTTAATACGTATACCAGAGAAGACACAAATGCTTTGTTACACACAAACTAAATGGCAATCTGTTGTTCCTGTGAAAATGCCACTGTGATTGTTCAGGACATAAAACTTACATGGTATACACTTATGCTGTGTCATCCCTTGTCTAACAAAAATACAAAATACAAAAATAAGTAAAAGGAGTGTAAGCATTGCTTATACTAAGTCAGACAAAAGGTTCATCTAAAGCTTAGTACCCTGCCTTGGTGTCAAAGTCCCCGTGAACAGAGGACAAGCTCAGCAAGGCCAGTCATTCCTCCCGTGCATTCTCCCAGACTCCAACAAGCTGCAGCTCAGGAACTTCCTGACCTGAGGACAACCTCCTAACTAAAAAACAATTCAGCATTCAAGTAAAAATGATTTAGAGTATTTATGCTTGTGTTAAACAAGCTGTTTTAATTAAGAGATATGTATAATATATTCATACCAAAGCAAAAACAATTGGCAAAACAATATATATACACATATATATTGTCATATACTTGGCTTTATACTTTAATTCTTACCTAAACAGCAAGCAATGTACACAGCGTACATGTTTAGTCTAGTTTGCATTTCATTTCTAAGTTAAAATTGTGATTCACCAATTACTCAAGAAGCACAATAACTCAACAGTCACATGTCCCACACATGTTCATTTACTTCCATCCATTACAATGTTGAGAGATTTTACATTCATTGCAGTTCCCTCCCCCTGCCCCCAAAATGCAAGAAGAATTTTTAAATTACAGTTTAGTGGTTATACATCATTAAGCATATAATCAGCAGCAGTTTATTGTATGAACTGTTCCAAAGAACAACTACGAATTCTAGGCATAAAGGCAACAGATTCTGGCTATCTGATAAATTGTGTACCCTGACAACATTAGGAAAAACTAAATTAAAACATATTCCACATTTTGAAAGGTAAGGGAAATATGGAAGCTTCTCTAGAGTCACATGGTACTAAGACAGTGAAAACTCAGGAAGCACAGACAGGGAGGATGTTCCTATAAATGGCCATTTTCATAAAGTCCGCTCAACTTCAAATCAAGTCTTGAACTAAATCTTAATTAGATTTAGTTTAAAACTTTAAGCTCACAATAACAGCACTGTACCGAATTGATAAATCCTTTACACTGTAAAAACACTCTCTTACTTCATAAAATATTTATAGGAAAATGTAATGTGACCAGTCTTACTTCTTTCATGGCTAAACGTTCTGACAGGCACGCAGACACACTATTAGGAGTCAGTAGACTAAGTAGATAGTAATTTCAAACACATGACTTTTAACCTACTTCTCAAGCAAAGCATTAACAACCAAAGCATTCTGTAGTAATACTAAATACAAAGAGGTAAACCCACAAACTTAATTCTTTCTAGTTATGCTTTTGCTCAGACATATACACATTTCATCTTTCTTTAGCTCTTTTCTCAACTAAGGTAAAAATATTCTCTAGTCAAAGTTAATAAAATAAAAGAACTGTGTGGATTTGTTTTTCTCAATACATTTCTATTTTATAAATAGAGCATTCAGTTGACAACTGAATTAAGAACAACTGGATGTTAAGGAAAACCCTGCTAACAATACATAAATTGAAATATCAACTTATATTGGTTAAATAAGAATATAATAGTGCTAAATCTATTTTTGTTTTCTTAAATCTAGTTGAATATTACAGTTTTCCTTTTGTACTTCTACTGGAGGGAAGATGATGCTAATGTTATTTGGCTTACTGCTACAGGGCTTCCCTGGTATCTCCCATCTAGACTGTTGGCTAGTAGCCCTTCATACTACAGTAGAACAGATTAAGAATTCTCTTCATTTCAATTAAATATTGAACAAGATTCCTTTTTTTCAATTTCCCCCTTTTTATTTCTACACAGGGTCTAGGTGGTGGCAGGATAAGTTGTCCCTATCCCTTCTACATTCAGGCAAACTTTGAAAACAGTTGAGATGAGAAAAATGTACCACTAGAGAGCAAACCAGTGTTCCAAATGCTTAAAGATCCACTTAGTTTAAAAGGTGATACCCATTTAAAATCTCATTCAGAAATAGCTGTACCTTTAGATTGGAAATGAGCAAATGTTTTTTGAACATCAGGTTAATAAAGTTCTGAAAAACACTTCAGGAAGCTACGGGACAGGTAACAGACTAAACTAACTTATTAATGACAAGAACTGTATGACAATCTGTGATCATCCATGATTTTGCCATGCTTAAAATATTTGTTCCCCTGTAATTATATCTGTGTTTGAATGAAGCCCATCAGGGTCCTGTTCTCTGCCTGCCAAACCCAGAATCCTCTCTTCTACTGTATCTTGACTTGGTTTCTAAAGTAATAAGGAGAATATAGTGCAGAGATCTATAAACTACATCTGACTCAAGTTCATAGAGTAGTTTCTCCAAAAAATCTACCAGATAATATTGCAATTCTTGATATGTTCATTTCAGAACTTCTTATCCACAAAATCAACTGGCAGAAATCTTCCTTGTGATGGTTCCTTCTTCACATATATCTGATTATGACAGTCTGGGAATTTTAAACATGGCAGGTACATGCATTTGTTTTTTTAAATACTGCCTTTATTCTTCTAACCCCCGCTGCATCTCTTGGAGAAACAGCATTGCCAAACTGTTAAATTTAGATATTTCTTCAACAAATTTTAAATTGTCGTATTCCAAAAACATATCACAAAAACATGGACACAATGTCACAGTAATGAATGTAAACACTTATGTCCCATAAGATCGAAGAAAGTATATGAAAAATCAAGTTAATCAATTTCAAAACTAGATACAGAATTACATTCATAAAATTTTAAAATACAATAAGCATTTATTTATTGTGTAAGTAGAACATGGTTCAATATGTATCATAAGTTTAAACAGAAAAGTCTTATCTGTTTTTACAGCAGGCTGTTTGATTTACTTGTCTTTTTTTTTCCCCTCGCATTTTCCTGTATAAACAATACATAATAAACAGACTCAAACTCCATTTTTGTCATATATTTTAACACATGTATTTTACACACCCACATCTACACTAAAAATACCTATATCCAACTCTTGACATAGTAATGGTTTTCATAGGTTCTTACATAAATCACAACACAGAACTACAGCGAGCATTTATTTTAACTCTCTGCATTTCTTCTTATGATATAAGAAGTATCCAGTTATCATATTTGTGAACCTAAAGTGATGGGGTAAACTGGAATGTTCAATAGCCAACTAACTGAACTAACAGTATCACTTCCTAACTTACAAACCTGGTCAGTAAAAGTAGCTGAATGAACAAAGCAGCATTTGAAAAAATAATCTCACAAAAGAAAATTCACATGACCAAATGAAACAAAACAGTATTAATCCCTTACTGATAAAAAATAGTTTAGAAAAATTAACTGTGATCAGCACTGTTCATCATCACTCTGCTATTTCTTTGTTGGCTTGTTTTCTGAGAACAATTTGATCCTCAGTTTAGCCAAATGATGTATATGGCATTAAGCCCAAGCTTCAGAGTAATTATTCAAGCATTTTAAAATTTTTTTAATGAAGAAGGTAACAGACCTTGTTACCTTCTACACTTGATAGGTGGAGTCACCTAGGAACAGATGAGGAATGATGTCCCAGATCCACAGTATAGAAAAAGGTTCAATACATTTTTAACAGATGCAATCAAAATTGAATACTTGTGGGATTGATACACATACTATTAAACAACGTATTGCTTTGTTTTAAATTGGTGTTTTTCTGCTTTAAACCTCTACATACATAAAACATTTTAAGAACAGGGCACAGTTTGCAGAATTTTATCAAGAACATTGTAATTAGATAAGAGTTTGAAAGCTTGGTATTAGAAGAAAATTTCAAGTATTAAACAAAAAATATTTTAAATTAAAAATATGGCAAATGTTCCTCAAATAAATTGGTGTATCATGGAATCACAGAATTGTCAGAGTTGGAAGGGACCTCTAGAGCTCATCTAGCCCAACTCCCCTGCTAAAGCAGGATACATACCCTAGAGCACATTACTCAGGGCTGCATCCAGGCAGGTCTTTAATATCTCCAGTGAAGGAGACTCCCCAGCCTCCGTGGGCAGCCTGGTTTAGTGCTCTGTCACCCTCACCATAATGAAGTTTCTCCTCATATTTAAATGGAACTTCCTGTGTTCCAGCTCCTTCCCATTGCCCCTCATCCTGTCACTGGGCACTACTGAAAAGGGTCTGGCTCTATCCTCCTCGCACCCACCTTTTATATACTTATAGGCATTAATAAGGTCTCTCCTCAGCCCTCTCTTCTCCAGGCTAAAGAGCATCAAAAGAACAGAAGGGAGAAATTTCGTTGGACCTATTTTGCAAACTGACTTGCCAAACACTGTAACACTGCCTGAAACATGAAAGAAGCTCCATCAAACTGATAACAAAACTGTTAAAAAGCCCTTTGCATCAAGGTCCTTTTCTCATTGCTTACACTTTCATATACTTTCTACTGCTGACAGCAAAAAAATCTCACCTAGAAAACAGCACTTAATAATCAGACCAAAACACCAAACTCAAAGTAAACTTGTAATTCACAGTTAGTCTTATGGAAGAACAACAAAACCAACTATCACCACAACCAGCATGCTAACTGAAGTATGTCCAAAGCAAAAAAATGGCGGTAGTTCTTCATGCAATGGTTATTTAATTTATTAAACTCTTCTGCTACAGAATGGTACCACAGGGTCATGAGAAGGCCAGACAAGTTAATGAAATTCACGGAGTCTATGAAAAACGCACCAGGTGTATTTGGCTCAGTTGGTCCTTCTAGTTGTGGAGGAAGGACCACTCAAGGACACATTATGTTTGCCATGTTCCTCTGCTGTTCTCTAGACATTTGCTCCTAGCCATCCACAGAGATAAAATACTATGCAAGATGACTTTTGCTTCTGATCTAAAAATTACCACTCCTATGTTCATCCAAACATTTAATGTAACATACTTGAATTCATCTTATTTAGTGTTCACTGGCAGATAATGGTTTCAATAGCACACTGATGCTCTTTCAATACCCAAATCACACACACAGAAAGTACTCAACAAGATTTAGTGTAATTTAGACAGTTTACTAAACACAAGGGGGGGAAAATCAATAAATTATTTTTATTCCCTTCTTTCTTTTCTCTCTGACTGTAAAAAAATATTTAAGGACACACACTCAAAAATTTTACAGAAATCTAAATCATAATGTCACTGAATTTCATTCCTGATTTCAGACTTGGACTCAGAATTTTGGAACACAGAAGAAAAAGAATTACAGCGTTCAGATAACATGCAAGTAGTTCTTTGTGGCTATGGATTAATAATAATTTCCTGTAGATTTATGTCTAAATTAAAACATTTGTGTTACCTGATGGATGATCTAAGGGATGATCTCACACTCCCACGTTTTCCCTCATGTAACAGTCGTCTATGAAATGTATCTTTCTGCTTCACACCCTTCCACATTCATAAAATAAGTACAAGATCTGTACTGTCAGTCACATTTGGCTGACACAGGATGTGTTTTAAAAGTTGCATATGGAAAATCAGCACATAAAAAGACATTTTCATGCAAGCTTCCATTTCAGCTTAAGAAATTATATTAAAGCTTTTAGTAGAAAAAAAAGTGACTGATTCTATGCTACTTCAGTGAAAAACTGCAACTCATTTAAAGGCAACAGATGTGGCAGCCAAGAAAACAAATTACAACAGCCAACTTTACTCATATTAACCTTCTTTTTTTTTATTCAATATAGACATTCATTGCTCTGATCTAGACCTCAAGGTTTCCTCTTGAACCTTTATGAACTTAATTTTGCCACAACAATCATATTATTTTAAGATGTCAGCTCTGCTTCTAAATATTGACATTTAACTTTAAAATAACAATCTAGCCAAAATCTACATTAGGAACTGAAGGAAATTTTTAAAAATGAAAATGACCTAACAGTATAGTTCAAAAAAATTCTTCCTACTGCTGAATGTAGCTGATGTTAAGGGACTTACACAGCTTGAGAACACATTAGCATTTGCTCCATCAACATGCAGCTGAATTACAGCACACATAAACCATTATTATCCCTCTTCCCCTGTCTTTTCACCCCCTTCTTCTCTGGGAACTTGGACTTGTCCATCCTCATACTTGATGTGTATGCCCAAAACTGCCATTTATCAAATCTCCAATACTGATGGCTCCTAGATGAAGCAACTCTGAACTGTTATCCAACTGTCCAAGACTATCAGCTGTCCATCTAGTCTTCACTTCGATTGCCCCAATTTGGATCACTATGTCCTCTGGGTCTTTGAACCACCTTTGTGGCATGCAGCTCTGTGAGTTGCCTGTCAGAGATGCCACTCATTTTCAGACATGAGGACAATCCAGATATGCTGACCATACATCTCCACTCTGGGGGCATATGCTATTAAAGTCAGTGCATTTAGTTGTGAATAATGTTGAGTGGAGAAAAAATGAGGTTTATTTTCCTGTCAAAGTGAAGAAAATAAATTTAAACTGAGGTACCAGGTAGCAGAAAAGTTAGAAAACAAGCATTAGATAGAGCCTCACCATTCTGCATGTGGAAGCTGGCAGGCATTATTTGAAACTCAAATGAAATAAAATGTGAACAGAAAGTTAAATTAGAATCATACTTTCATTAATTCATTCAGTCCTAGAGAGAATTAACATCTCTCATTACAAAACTTTCACTCTAGTACTTCATTGCAATTGTCAAAACCAGTTTGCCCTGCACAAAATTTTGCACTGCAATTATGCCAAGTTCAGCAAGCCCGTTGTTTTTCTACTAACTGCCCAGCAAAGGAGGTTTAGAGACCACACACCATTTCTTATTTTAAGAAAAATTATTTGAAGTTTGCTTTAGCAATCTTGTGCCAATTGCTCATTTGGGATGGATCCCTTTCTCTCCATGTGAGTCTGCTGGTCTTTATTTACAGTCAGATCCACTCTTAGCTGGTTTATTAGCAATCAAAAGCCAAAAAACATTCAACATAAATTAATTTTATTTAATTTTCAGATTACACAACTGCATGTATCCAATAAATTCTAACACATACACAAAAGTTAAAATAAACTTAGCTGACTGCCTCCAGAAGACAAACTGCATCCTGCCTACAATCTGCTGTGCAGAACTAAAACCACAGGTGACTAGATCTAATTCATGGCTTGTCTACATGCACAGAATTACACCGCTGCAGCTAAATTTATACTGGAATAATTCTACCAGCATAAAAGCCATTATCTTGATTTAATAATTTCAAAACAGGATGATAAACTGTAGTAGTCATATTGGGGATTCTATCAATTGAAAAAGAAAAGGACCAAAGACAGAAAATTACATAAAGGTGGTAAACCTAACAAATAGAGTAACCTCAAGTCTCTGTAACAGGTCAGCTCATTCACTCCCTGAATACTATTGACACTTCAGAGTACTCATATATGATAATATGTCTGCATTGCACCTTCCCAGTGTTACACAAGATTTACACCACCAGCATCTATTAGATGTTTACCATTTAACGCACTTCACTTTGAAAATTCCCTAAGTGCTTATACACTTTATCTAAACACACTGAAAGAACTTAGGAACAAAAGTAAACTGGTACCCACGCTTTCCACCTTTCAGTACAGCTTATGCAGCCATAGGCCAAAGTATATTTCTGGAGTGGGCTGTTAGCCCATGCACACCCCAGAAGACCTGGGAAGTCCAAGATAATGTATATGCAGTTGCCCTATAACCAATAGTAAGTAATTGTAATTAATACCATTAAAGTAACTGCTTTCAACACGTTAACCTGGGCACTGGAGAATGTTAAGAAACTACAGTAACAACTCTTCAGCAAGAACTATGTATATGCAAATAGTAATTTCAGAGCTTAGAATATTCTAAATCTTCCCTACATGCCACAAACATGACACATGGATTCCACCCTTTCAAGCTTTACACGAGACTGCAAAGACCTAAGCAACTAGGCAGAACAAGCAGCAAAAATCAAAAACCTAAAGTGGGTAATTCTTACTGTATTTTAACTTAGTCATAATGTTCCTTATATAATACAGAACAGTATATAATATATATAAGATATATATTATATAATATAGAACAGTATGGAAGTAAGGTAAATTTTCACAAGTAGGTTTTTGTTTTGTTAGTTAAAATAAATGCAATTAATTCCTTTAAATTGCATATGGGGAAACATTGAAAAAAAATTAAAATTAATTGCTGAATCAGTGTTGCTACTGTTTGAAAGTCAGATAAATTATCTGATCTCTATTGACAAAAAGTCTCTGCTTAAAATACAGTGCCCCCCCCCCCACCTCCTGTGAGCTGAGATGTGGGCACTATTTGTAGACACAGCACAGGAGTAACAAGGAAAAGGAGAACGTTAAATATATAAAGGGACATGAAAAATACAAATCTATTTCTTCTAGAACATTAGCTGCAACTTTCTCTTTACACAGGAGCAGAAAGGAAATGAAGCATTACTTAAATCTCTGTATGCTATCACAGTCCATTTTTCAGAAAATTTGTTTAAGATGGTGATGTAATATAGTAAACATTTTTAAAGTTGGGGTTTTTTTCCATAAAATGTGTTTGGGGAGCATTGACAGTAATAGGTCACTTTCAGAACCATTTCAGTATTTGGGATATACACAAAAACTTATTAAATTTAATCTTAAGAATAACATGCTAATATAATATTCAAATGGAGAATCAGATTTTTCAGTTCAATTGGACTGAGTGTCCTAATCCTCTGCTAAAAACCAAACGTCACTGACTCATCAAGTAGCATATGCTTTAAGACAGTAGGATCACCAACTCTTCAGTCCAAGCATAAAAATTAAAACTTCATTAAGTCATTTTGTTGGCAGTTTTTCCCTTGAGTCAGGAAATATTTGTGAATGTTGTGAATCTGCCATTTTATGGTTTGGGATTTTTACCATTTCTTCTTCTTCTTTTCTAAGGGGGCAGAGAGAGGAAGAGAACATGAATAGCAGGAAATGGGAAACCAGTGAATTATTACTTATGTGCATTTTTCAGAAGGATATACTGAACCTTACCAACTTTAAGACTGCAATATTTAATGCACATATGCTTAAGGCAACACACAAGAATTATGAAATTTGTATATGATTGTTACAAACTAATGTTTGAGTTTTTGTGCTGATCTCATAGAGCAGATTTTCTGTAATGCAAGAAATGCAGTTGCACAGGCTCAGCTACTGGCATAAATCTAATTTGTTGATGGCAGGGTTGAGGAGAGAGCAGAAATTTCTTCCAAAGTGCAAAGCAATGTACAATTTCACCATTAAGTTTCCAAATTATGTGAGTCAACATTTTTAATAAAGATTCTATCTATGGTGCACTTCCAAGCATTGTTAGTATAAATTCTAACTGCCTAATTGGTAAGAAGCACGGCTGAGGTCAGTAGAAGTATCTGCTGAGTCAAAAGTATTAAATCAAGTCAGTTTTGTGTGCCAACATCCAGAAGCTGCTGTTAGAAATAAGACCCTCTTTTTGGTAAAGAGAGTATACACCACACAGAACTATACATACATATGTGTGTGTGCATTTGTGTGTGCATATACATACACACACGCACATGCTTTTCAGATGGCTCATAAAGTTACACACACCAAGTAACTGAGTGAATTTTGTAGACGTTATGATTTCTCTGAATACCCTTTGACTCCTCAACAGTTTACAGCTTCAGGATCTAGAAAAATAAGCTAAGGAGACTATTTTTTTCATTGACAAGACAAGGTTTTCTTCAAATCTATGGGGTTTTAAGCAGATATCAAATCAATGAGATTGGAAGTACACAGCAACAATCAAAATATAGTAATGGGATACCTCTCCTACAAAAAAAACACCAAACCTTGAAGGCACTGTGCGGGAAGAGGAAACTGGGATGTTTTGACTAATTCTCCTCTTCCTCATTCCTGTAGATACGTGCAAGTAATTATGGTACTCAGCTTTATTTATATGCTAGGGCATTTAAATGACACCTTAAGCCAGGCAGAAATGTGGATCAGAACAAGCATGTGCTGAAAACAAAAAGCTGGAAGGAGAAAGCAGTGCAGTATCTCAGATTTCTTTACACTTTTTACTGGTAGGAACTTGAGATGAGAGAAATCTTGCATATTGAACTGATCTGAAACACACTAAAGAAATCTTTAAATGACACAGACTTTACCACAGTTAATTCATTGTTAGACTGTCTCTAGTAGTCTAGTCATATTCCAAACTTTAGACTCCTGTAAAGGTCAAAACTTCAAATTTATTTTAATCTCAGATAAGTAACATATTCTTATATATTTTTGCAAATGTTACGGGGACAATTAAACAAGACTAGCATTGTAAAACCAAACCAACCATGAAGGATTACCTGGCAAAGCTGTATCACCTGCACAGCAATGAAGTGAGTTCTATTCCTGTATTTAATGGATTCCTATGTGTATGCCTCATGAATCAGACTAAGTGTAACATCAATCTTTTTTATATATTATCACAGCTTTATGAGAGTTGATCACGAATCAAACTGACCAGCATCCATGAAGACTATAAATTCTGGATCAGTTCAGAATTACAGTACTGCAATAATGTAAAGAACTATTCATATAAGTCAACAAATAAAATAGTATTTTATTTTCTATGCAAGGCTAGGAAGTTGAAAACAGGCCATCAGCTGATAATAGAGCCTGTGCTTTTCTGTGGAAAACTTGTTATGACATGCAACTGCCAAGAGATTAAATTGAATCCAAGGATTCAGTTTTCACAGATACCAAGGAGAATACTTTTTTCCTGCAGACTACATAACTTTTACAGTTGCTATATTCATCTTGCACTCTATGTTATCACAGGTACCACCTAGATATATCAGGTGAGTAAAATCTCCTCACTTTTCAGGTAGCATTTATTTACAAATTATCCTGTAAAGAACATCAGAAGTAGGAATGAAGGGAATCAGAAGTAGCTTTCTCAGACCCCACTTGATCCATTGTGTTAAAAAGGATCTTCTATTATTATGGAGGAGTCTCTTAAAAGTTGGATAATTCTTCTATAGCATTCACAAGCTAAGAAATGAGTTTGTTTTCATTTGGCAGTTAAATTAACCACAGACAAGTGGTCAAGTCTAGTTTTTTGTGAATATAATTCTGCCAAGCCAAACATCTAATCTGTTCTAGCCAAAATCCAACCAATCTCATGTATCAGGCAAGGTTTACCTGGTGAAGGCTACTGGCAAAGAAGTCAACCTTCTTTTTTGGAAACTGAATCTTACTTTTTGTCTGAATGAGCTCCATCATTCAGTTAAAAAAAAACCTGAACTGTATTTACCTCTGGAAACTACTGTCCAGATTTGAAGTGCTGGACACTATGTTTCATGGACTGTTTGTTTTAAGAGGCATGCATTAAACCAATATTACTTTCATAGCCCAATGCTTCACAAGCTTATGTTACATTACAGATTGTACACGTGCTGAATTCTTGTCTAATGACCATGTAATAGGGCACGTTCAATTCTCTTTGGATTTTAGAAAGAAACAGGAAGTTTGGCTATAAACAATGCAGTCATAGAATAAATTTCACCACAGCAAGTTCATCTAAAAAGTATGCATTCTTTACAAGACAGCCAGGAATGGCATTATGAGAACCAACATCCTGCTGTGCTCAGGTTTTGGTTGTTTTTTTGTATGAATAGTTAAGCAATATAAGAATAAAACCTTTTCTTTAATACTGGATGTTTTGTGATGAGCATTACTTGAAAGATGTGGAGAGTGAATCAAAAGCAGCTGCTAGAAGCCACAAGATAAATAACAAGTTTGCTAAATTTAGTATATGTTATGAAATACATAGAATGGAGGAAGAGTCAGCCATTCTCCATTCCACATTTTTATCAGCTTTGAAAGAACTACTATAGAATATTTCACTCTTCACTTCTTTACTTACAGACATTAAATAATGACAAAATATTTAACAGGAAGATGTCAGTTGATTCACACTAAATTTTAAGACTAATTTTTTGTTACATTTCTTCTTTTAACTCCTTTTAATAATCTACAAAAATACCCACCTAAACTGTAGCACTAATGGAAGAACAACTATTATTCTCTAGCTTCCAACTGAGCTCAGAAAAAAGCACAATATCATTATTACTACACTGCATATTTTGTTTATTCTACAAACAGGGTAACATTTCAACTCCAATATTAAATAAACAGAGTAAATCTGGATTTTTTTAAAGCATTTTCTGAAAATAATCAATAGCACTGCAGTTCTTCACTAAGAAAAAATTACTTAGCCATCTATTTAGCCTTAATTAATTTGAAAATACTCAAGGCCAAGGTTTTACTTATTTTTTATTTTCATTTGAGAAAGAAAACATACCAAAACATAACGACAGTTGGCAATTACAGATTGGATTAGGTTTTCCCTACGTTCCAGCTACTACAGATTCCAAGTATTCTGTGACAGCAGAGATTGTGTAAAGTACTTTACATCAAATGGGAAACAAAAATGTCTATTTTTGAAAGACTGTGGTTGCCCAAAAATAATTAAATACATGTTTAAAAACAAACACTGCCAAGTAGCTGACACCCAAACTCTGACCTACCCAAAAACTGAAGAGTTATTCTATCAGTTTTTAAATCTTGTCATTTACACTCATGCAAATCTTGCCAATAAATGCACTTACAGAAATATGTATATACATTACAGAATATTTGTACTAATTCGTCCTGTGCTGGCACGATAGAGTTGGCCAGCAGAGGGAGCAGAAGTAAGTAAACGTCTTTCCCAGAACAAAGATGAGAATTATTCTTGCAATGTCAAAAACGGAAGTAAATGAAAGGAACACCATCTTGGCTGTCCCATTGAAAACAAACAAACAAACAAAAACACACAACAAAAACAAATGAATGTGGAGATAATGAAATTCTATGAGATGTTTCAGGTTGGTTATTGTTTTTCTTTCAAAGCAGATTAAAACCACCAAAGAATCAAACAAAAAACTCTAACATAGTACATCAAGCTCACCTTTGAGCAAAAATACACCCATTTCTGTATGACAGAGGAAGATATCTTTATCAGGAACGGCAAAATATTTTCTAAAGTTGTCCTCTATATCATTATTTTACTGTTGCTAGACACATTTTTCTGCATTTTTATTATTTATTGTAAAGTTTTTACCTGCAGGTTAATCTCTGCTTCATAGAAAGTTAAGCAGGAACAGTAGTGCCTCTCCGAGTCTATATCAGTCAAAACCACAACGAAGAAGGTTGGTTGTTTTCTTTCTTTCGAAAGCTGCCATCCTCCAGGCTGGCAAAACTGATGAAACAAACAAACAAAATACATAGTTAAGCATTAATACAAATTGTTTTAAGAAACATTAAGAATATTTTTAAACAATATATTAAGAAATTAATTTCATTTAAAGTGAACATATGCAAGGTTCGAAAATTTGGAGAAAATGGGGAAAACCACAATAGGTTGTAGAGCTTGTCAAACTGATGCAAATCTAGCTCTACAGACACTGAGGGAAATTCTACAAACTGAAGATGTGTTACTTTGAACTCAGTATTTAAGATTATCTGACAAGGGTTTAACAGGTAACAGGAATAAATCAACATATTCTGCAGGTTTCATTTGGATAACAGGTTACAATTTGAAGCTAAAATTGTTGAGTCTCAGAATGTCTCTATATTTATAAGTTCTCCATTAATTTATCTAGTCAACAGATACTCCATTTACACCTACTTGCAAATTTATTCAATACTTACTCCTAAAAAAGACTATTTATAGAGCAGTATTTTTCATCCATTTATTGCCTCTGTATGCTTCATTGCCAACATCTGAAATTTTACAAGGCCATAGTATAGCAGAAATTTAAGTCTGTCCCCCCTGTGAAAAATATGTTCAAGTTTCATGACTTTCTAAGTCTCAGGGACTAAGAAAGTAGCCTGCTTCTCAGACTCAAACAGGCAGCAGTCCTCCAAATACTTCATATGTACTGAGAATACTAAGTTACAAGGCTCCTAGAGCAATGAGCAGACTAAATATGTGCAATTATATTGTTACTATTAGCAAAATTATAAATTAGAATTGACACAGTGTGAAGGTAATAGCCCCTGTAACTCCCTGTAAGGAATGAGAAAAAAACAACAAAACCCAACACATTTCTAGAATTGTTAAACAATGTAGATACCAAGGGTAACAGAAAGATAGGTCAAAATCTCCTGTTTCCAGGAATTGCTTCCTCCACCTCGAAAGCTGCTAAAAACTGAAAGACCATGAAGAGTAAGCTGTAAACAAACTTTTACTACAAATTCATCTTTAGAACCTCTACAATAAAACCTGGGTAGTCTTAGGTGAACAGCAGTTAAAACTCTGCCTCTGATATACAATTTATTTTATGATCCTGAGAAAATCTTCAAAACTGAAGTTTTCTCATGTTACATTCTTCATATTCTAAATAGTCAGCTTAACACTTCTGAGTCTGTATCCTCAGAACTGCTAAGCACTCCCTTCTGCAGCTGAGAATATCTGTTCTGAACATCAAAAAGCACTCCAAGAAAGGACATCCTAATCATTCCAAGCTAAGCATCCAGTCTTAGTCCATGACTTTGCTAATACTGGCATAATCTCCCTTTGTTTTTCATCCTATGTCAGTTAAAAATATGTAGATACCACTATATATTTTGCAAGACTGCTATAAAGATAATGTCATATGGTTGATATATACCAACATTATAACAAAAGCATCATTAAAAGGTTTGACAATAAAATAATTAAGAGTTCTGTACATATGGCAGAGTTCAGGTGGTGTGTGGCAAGTGAAGCCTGGAAACCACAGCTCAAGTAACCTAAAAATCAAAAAACTCTGAGTAGCTATTTGTTCAACAAGTATGAGCCAAAAAGCAAAGAATGCAGCAAGATTCTCTTAATACATAACAACCTTCCACTGGATACAGTTAAAACTGAATAACCCATACAAGGCAGGCAAGCCACTAAGGTGGCTCATACAGTCCTACCTCTGGCACTTCTTAAGCTCCAAACACGTGAATTTACAATCTTAACACT